>NC_089500.1:39969363-40275613 GCF_036850765.1 Saccopteryx bilineata
TCAGTGTTCTTATTTAACTCCTTACTTAATGAAGGAACCAGTAAGATGGTAAGAGAAGCTCAAAAAAATTTTTTTGAGGTATGTAGTCAGATAAAAAAATAACAGAATAAATTTGCTCAGCATTGCAAACATATTTATTGCCTTACAGAGCTACATAACTCTAACTTTTAGGATTATTCTTCCCATGGATAGAAATCTACAAGTATATATGCAACCTCACAATGTCTAATTAAATATCAAACAGTAGATACTTTCCCCTTATATAATTAAATAATCCTTGAGCAAGCTTGTTAAACAATAGGATTGATATGATGTAGTGCCAGCCTCTTACTTTATTTCTAAATTTTTATATCCATAATTAACAAAAAGTTTCTTATAAGAGACTAAGAATCTGAATTGACTTTGGCAATTTTGGTTATATATTCATTCAATCAGTTTACCTAATATTTATTAGTTTGTGAATCAGTCTGTAACTTTTTTCTTTTCCCCACCCTGAAACCTTGCTCATCAAAATAAAATAAGCTTGAATTGCTTGTTAGCACTACTTGATCCATTCAGTACTTAAAACAGGCACAGTTCTAATGAAGTGTTTCCTGAAGGCTATTCCATGGAACCACTGCTTTGGAATCACCTGGACTACTTGTTAAAAATACAGGTTCCTGGAAAGATCTCAGGCCTACTGAGTCAATATCACTAGGAATGTGGCCTGGGGATATGCATTCTAAAATTCTTTCTAAACAATTCCTATGCACACTAAAGTTTATACTCACTTGCCCAGAGGAAGAAAAAGATACCTGCCTAAAATAAGTGAATGCCAAGAAAGTCTCAGAAAAACAGACGTAAGTCATTTTGTGCCTCTAGGGAATAAATCACTATTTGAGCAAAAAGGGTGATTGTTGACAAATTATTCCAGGGTTAAAATTGTGTACTTAAGGGATCTTGTATTTCACTAAAGCATTGGTGTGACTGAACACTGGCCACGTAATTTTAAGTGTGATATTGAAAACCCCTGTTGGTTTACAATCTTTAATTTAACCTTCATGTAAAGTTGATAACAACCTTTGCTGCTGAACAAAACCCTGGCCTCGAAAGAAAGGGGATCAATTTGTCAGAAAATGTGTGTGTGCAGCGGAACACATGCAGAGACACTCTCTTTAAGGAAGCTGCTGACAATCTTCTCCTTGCCCTTTACCTTCTTTGCTGCTTGACTCCATAAAATATGACCCATCATATTTTGAGTTTTAATAGGAAATGTTTAGAAACTGTATTAGAACCAAATGCCTGATATTTTATAAAAATAAGTTAACAATGGCCAGGCATTTATTATTTTGAAAATAAAGCCTTTTATTATGTAGTTTATACCAGAAACATTTTTTTGCTAAATTATGTATTAATAAGTATAATGGTTTAAAAAGGAATTGCTATAATTCTCATCAGCTGTTGGTTTATTGGTGTGGGTATGTATATACTGAAGAAGATGCAGAAAGGCAGGGGTGGGCAAAGAGGGAAGGATATACATGTAAAAGATTGAACAAATGCTGGGGTCCTGCCCTGGGGGGAATCCAGGGGTCCCACAGAAAGAGACGGGGTTGGCACGAAATGAGTGAGAGAGCCGAATTCTTTTTAGCTCATCTGCCAGGCATCTCTGCCATTGGCTAGTATAGCTTTATTTTTATACACTAAGTTATAATTACATGGTATGCGGACTACATTGAAATTACAATCACATGTTATGTGGAATACATTGATTAACAGTTGTTTTTTGCTTTAATTTGGGTAAATATTCCAGGAAATGGTTAGTACATTTCTTTAAACTATGAATCAGGTAATAAGCTATTAAACACAGTTATACAATAACTTGAGCAGCAGTAACAACAATATTGGCATAAGCTTCTTAAAAAACCCTGTTAATTCTATCCTACTTAGCAACCTATTGTCTAGTAAAAGCTATGTTTGTCTACTATTTTTTATCCATTAGTAGTCCCAACTATTACTCCCAGAACGTTCCACTACCTGAAGGCTAGGTATGTGAGAGGCTATGTGAGAGGAACGGAATGTTTTTCTATTCTTTTATAATGAGTAAAGGACTAGGGGGGTTAAGTAATGGATTGGGTAAAGGCTGAAAGGTGCTTTTGTGTGTAGTCTCTGAATCCTACCTATTCATAAGTCACAATCTATATTTTCCTAATAGGATTTCAGGAGGGAGTTTTTCTATAGATCCAGCCTTTTTGGGGGGATATATCATAGCCAGCCTCCTAGGTCTATGGGCCTAGGCAAAGGTGTTTATAGGCTTTTCTGTGGAATTCACACCCTGTGTCTCACTCCCAGAGATATTACTGCAAATCTGCAGGGAGAGTACGGTGCTATTCTCCCTGTGCTATAAATAATAGCACACACACACTCCAGAGAAAAGGGGGGGGAATAATAAACCAAAATAATTCAAGAAGTGAAAGGGGGAAGTATCGTTGCGCCTCTTCTTTTGCTGTGACTATGTCAACCAGCAACTGTTGATTTTCTTTGCTGTGACTGTGTCAACCAGCAGTTGTTGATCAGCTTCCAACAAACAAATACAGGTATAAAGTGAAAAAAAATATCATTGATGCAAATTTCTTATTGTAAGTCATTTTGTTAGCAAGGAAATGTTACTGGCGATTAAACCTCAGTTCAGCAACCTCGATACTTAAGTTCTGGCTAAGAAAGAATTCAGAGCCAAGAATAGAGTACAACAAAAGTTTATTTAGAAAGTCATAGAGGTAGAAGTGAGCCCACTGGGCTGCGTAGGCTCAAAAACAAAACAAAAAACAAGTTATAGAATCAAAAGGAGAGCCTTGGAGCTAAGGACAAAGAAAAGCAGGGGGAATGCTGTGGGGAAGGAGAGGGGAAAATGCTTGGGCTTGCTCCAGAGAGTGAGAGAGAGAGAATGTGCTCATGAGTGCTGGGTCCTCCATCCTGGGTTTTTTTATTCACTCTATAGGTGAGGCTCTTAGGGAACTCCAAGGGAGGATCTCAATAGAATATTTATCAGTTTTTCAGGTGTGTCCTTTTAGGGTCCTAGTCTCTACTAATCATCAGAGCAAGGTGTCATTAGTCAATGCATCCAGTCCTGATGTCAGTCACGGCATCACTTCATCTGGTTTCACTGCTTTTCTGGGCCAGGAGCTAAAACACAACTGAGGTTTTCTCTAGTTTGACCAAAACTCTGTCTCTGTGGTCAACAGACCTGAGGCTTTATTCTTAAGATTACTTGGTAAGGGTCAGGACCTCAGTTCTTGAGAATGTAAAGCTTAAGGAAGAGTCAAGCAAGAGCTTGTATGGGGCTATTGTCCTGCTGTCTTGTTCCTCCTCTCTGGGCGTCCACCACATGACTAGAGTTTGAAAGGTCAGGGGGTCTAGACTCTATGACCAGCATATTAGAGGAAAGGAAAGGTCACCTTGAGAGTAAAGTTCCACTCTACAATTGTCCTTTGCTAGGCATCTGGCTTTCTGCCCTGGTGACTTTCCTACCTGGCCTATTGTTCCTAACCTGCTCATATCTCTATAACTTCTTGCTACAACTTTAAAATCAATTCCTGGCCCAAACCTTTATGTAGTAAAATAAAGATAATTGCAAATAGTATCTTGAATTATATTTGTTTTATTTTGTGAAAAATGTGTTTTCTTTGAAACATCTTAAATTTCTTCCCTTTACTTGAAAATCCCTTTTCCAATAAGCACAGAAGAAAAGCTGGCTAAGCAATGTGTCTTCAGCAGGAACTGAAGTTTGGGGCAAGAAAAAATATACAGAAGATCTAAAATCTTTCCATCGAATGAACAAAGTAGTCCTAATTTAATAGGAGGTGAATTTTATTGGCTTTGACTGGTTTTTCCTGCTGGAGCTAATCAGTAGACTGATGGTAGCAGGAATTCTAGAGGCTTACTGGTTTCGCTTAGCCACTTACTAGCTATGCATCTGCTTATTGTCATGTGGGGTCCCCAAATCCCACACACTTGACAGCAGAGCTTGCTTTCGCAGTCTAGCACCTTCTTCGTAGAGCAAGGCCCTAAACACATGCAGATATTTAAAGTAAGACTGAAAAAATAGAAAAGGTGTTATTATCAGAGGTGCCTGACACCTGGGTAAGAAAAATACCTTTTTAGAACCTAATGCTTTAGAGCTGTGATATTCAACCTCGTTCATCTCATGGCACACATAAACTAATTACAGGGGTTCCTTGGGTTATGACACAGTTCTGTTCCTACGACAGGGATGTAATCCAAATTTTGGTGTAAGTCAAAACACATTCTAACCTAACACAAACAGAACACTTGCACTTATAACAGTCCAAAATGGCATAGGGAAGCATGCTGAGGACGCCAACTCTTTTGCTCATATACTGCATTACTGTGTATTCTTCCACCACATGCAATCAAACTAGTTCACCCACATAGTCTATAAGCACGAGGCTAATGGCATAGGCTGAAACACTCAATTTTTTAAAGTGTTTATGGGAGTGAGCATCATAAACTTGAAAAGTCATATGTCAAAGCTGTTGTAACCTGAGGACCCCCTGTACTAAAATTCTGTGATGCACCAAAAAATATATTTTTTGCTGATTGGACAAAAAAATAGTAAGTATAATTTTGATTCATTCATACCAGACAGCTACTATTGTGTTGGCTGTTTTCATTTTTTTATTTGACAATCTAAAAGAAAGCAGGTCAGTACCCCTGACTAAATAGTCAGGTATTGCATATTTTAAAAACTCATACAGCACACTGGTTGAAAATCACTGTTTTATAGTACTTGCTTGAGCCCTCCCCAGGCTGTGCTCTTCCACTTAAAAGATGAGTCTATGGGTCAAATTATGTATTCACCAAGGCTCACCCCGCCTCCCCATTCTAGACAGAAACAGAGCTTTTCTATCTTTGTCTAAGATGTAAGACACCTCTTTTTCCCCTTTTAACTTCCTACCTGTGGCTGACCAATATTTCACTAAAATATAAATTTCTGGCCCTGGAAACTGCAGCAATGTCAAATGGTTATGAAACACTCTAAATGCTTACTTTCATCATCCATACTTGATGTAGACTATAACAGTTCAAGGACCAGCAAAGTTTCCAAGGTTGTACTTGAATAATATCTTCTAGATCACGCTTGAATTCCCATTATCCTTTGACCAAAAGGACTTGAGCTTACTCTCAGGATTTATGTAGAGCTTTTTCTTAAATTTATATTCTGGAGGCAGACCACAACACCAGTGGCCAAGGGACAGCTGTGTGGGGGTTGTGGATGAAGCGTGGATATGTAGGATGGGGTGGATGCATATGTGCATGCCAGGCCTTTTGCAGTGTGGGACAGAGCCAGGGATTGGAAGAGTGGATGTGATGAGAGATGGAGAAAAGGCAGGGTGCTATGAGCTGAGGGATTCTAAATTTAAAACCTGGCCTTCCAGTCCCTATAAAGTATATTTATCAAGGTAAGAGTATAGAACATATTTTATTTAACAGCTTGTTAGAGTGATTTATTACTTTTAGTATTTAGATATACGGTGTGTGGACTTCCATTTGTATTTTTGTCCAGGGCCCTACAGATGTTAAAGAGTCCTGGGTATGGTCCAGAAGGCTACTTGCCTGATAACAAAGACACTTTTATAAACTCAGACACTATTAATAAATGCCATGATTTAAAGTCCTTGGAGGAGTTCCATTTTTATCCAGAGCTTCTATATTTTTAAGACTATGGTTTTGGGGATTGATAAATGTAAATTAGAATCTGAGCTCCTCTACTTACATTGCATATATTGTAATATAGGACAAAGTAAAGCAATTACTTAATCTCCCTGATTCTGATTTTGTACATCTGTAAAATGGATATGATAATTTAGTATATATCCTGTAGGGTTGGTTGTGTTAAGATTAAATGAGCAATGTGTTTAAAGTGCCTGGTACACGGTAAATAAATGGTAGCTGCTGTTTTTCATGAAGAGTTTTAACTGTTGAAGCCATCTGGCAACACTGGTTATAATCTTATTTTTCTAGATGTGGTTTTAAAGTTAGGGTAGGCTGGGGACATATATGCCAACAAGTGGCATTTAGACCAATAACCCTTCTCAACAGACCAAAAATTTAGTCTATATTGAATATGGTAACCACTCACAAGAAAAGATGGTCTTCTGTCAACTTAAGAATTTACCAATTCTTGGAAACAGTAATCTAAAAAAATTGTTGAGTTTGAGGGTCTTTTCTCACTGTTATTTGATTAAGATGCTCCTGATGAAAACCCTTTGCCTCTTCTGGTCTTGGTCCTCTCAGCATAGCTTTTAAATTGGGATTAAATTTTAACAAAGCCTAAATGGTGTGCGCTTATGTTACAACAGAATGTTATATCAGGCATTATAAATAATTTGTAGGCAATATTTAGAACGGCTGCAAGCCATTTTTAGAATTGGCTGAGAATTATTTACAACACCCTCCTCCCACCCTGCCTGTTTTATGTTCACTGTATTTTTCTTAAAGTCCTCTAAAGCAGTGAGGATACTACTGTTATCTAGGGGTTTATTTCTAAGCCAAGTCAAGTACAGCAGTAAACACTTTTTTCCCCTCCACACTAAATGAACTTGCAGTGCCTTGAACTCACCGTGGTCTAATTTGCTTCTAGGTATGTCTTATACCATTTCTTCCATTGGAGCCCTTTTCTTTCCTCTTGGTCCCTTGATGTCCATACTTCCCCATCTCTTTGCTAATGCCTTCTGTTCCAGAGGGCCTTCCGTCACGTTGTGCTTATTTCTACTCAGTTGACTGATTTGTCTTTACCATTGGACTAAGAACTTACCATGGACAGAAACTGTCTGTTTTCTCTGCTGTGTACAAGAGTGATTGTAAAATAGTTAACACATGATGGTAAATATTAACATGCCTGGCAAGCTGATGGAATAGGACAGTGGTGGGATTCAAATAATTTAACAACTGGCTCTCTGCCCTAGTGATTATTTTAAGTATAAAAAGTGATATACCAAAAATAGTATATTATTTCATGCATTTATAAGTAATATTTAAATAAGAACAATAGAAGAGGTACATAAAACTAGATTATAAAAGTTTTAGAATACTTATAAAAAGAATTAAATAATACCTAACTAAAAACAAAAAACTATTATTTTAGATATTTCCAAATTGCTTCTTGATTGTCATCCTCACTTGCAATTTTTTTTTTAACTTATGGACAGAATGAACATTACTACAGGCTTTTAGAATATGCTGTTGTGCAGGTGAACATTAAAAAAGAGTAAGGAATGTAAATTTGTGATTTCCACATTGGGCAGCTGCCCAGACACCCACCTTAGAGAGAACCTTGATTACAAGTGCCGTTTTAACAACTGGTTCGCTGAACTCAACAAAAAATTAGTTATTAGTTCTGCTGAATCGGTGCGAACCAGCTGAATCCCACCACTGGAATAGGGCCTTGATCCCCCTGCTGTGAGAGGGTTAGGGAGAATTTGTTAAACACTTTTAAATGACCAAAAGATTAGGAGCTTTCTTCAGTGAAACTCTATAGAGCATGTTCTTCTAGGTTCTGATTCAATGGAGATTGGACCTTTCATTAGCTTTCAGCTATCCTACAACTCTGTAGAGAGAGAAATCAACAGAAACTAGTAGTAATGGAAATAATTCTTGTCTATAGACTTGTCAGATATATTATCTGGTGGATGTTCAATTAACTTCTCTCCCCCACTGGCAGAAGAAGCTAGTGTTGTACCAATTAAGCAAATTAATTTTAACATATCTGATGGACTTATGTATTTGGTTTTTGCCTTCTTATCTGAACTGGCTCCCTTAATAATTAACTGATGAGTTAAATAAAATCTTAGGCAAGTGTTTGTTTTAAGTCTCTGTGAGAACCATTTTTTATTTATTTTTATTGATTGATTGATTTTGAGAGAAACAGAGAGAGGGATAGATAGGGGCAGATAGACAGAAAGGGAGAGAGATGAGAAGCATCAATTCTTTGTTGTGGCACCTTAGTTGTTCATTGACTGCTTTCTCATATGTGCCTTGACCAGGGGGCTACAGCAAACTGAGTGACCCCTTGCTGAAGCCAGTGACCTTGAGCTCAAGCTGGTGAGCTTTGCTCAAACCAGATGAGCTTGTGCTCAAGCTGGCGACCTCGAGGTTTCAAACCTGGGTCCTCCGTGTCCCAGTTTGATACTCTATCCAGTGTGGCACCGCCTAGTCAGCTCCTTTTCATTTTTAAAAAATTATACTTAAAGAGTTATGGAGGTCTTCCACTAAGATCATTAAAAAAAAAACCTAACAAAAAACAAAGCTTCCTCTCTTGTGGAAGAATTGAGGTTCATATTAGTTGTGTTATCTCTAGGTCTACTTTTAAATATTTTATTGTCCCTTTGATTAAATGAATAATCAAGGATTATTTTTTTCAGGCATCTATATGAGATCTTATATTAATCAGATGTCCAGATTTTCTATAATGATATATTTGATTTTTGCCTTCAAAAATAAAGTTCTAAATATTGAAAAGAAAACCTTTTAGAGTATCTTTTTACCTGAACTCATCTTTGAGACTTGCCAAAAGAACTCTGAAAAAATTAATGATTTGTTCTTAGAAAATAATGCTAGAAATAATTGAGTTTGTTTAATGAGTTACCAAATCAGAAAGCATGCAAATGTTTCCCTAGTTTAATTTGAATACATAAAATGTATTAATAAAAATAACTCAAATAATATATGTTTTCATGGGAAACTTCTAGAAATTGGTTCAGTGCTCTCATCGTTTATAATATGGACAATTACCAGTGTCTTGGTGATAGTTTACTTGATAATAGTAGGCAAAAACAGTAAAGTGTTATTAGACACTTTTCATTTTAATGTTTATTTGGAATAAGTTTACATCTTTTGTTCCCCCCTAGCTTTATTGAGATATAACTGACATATAACATTATTTAAGTTTAAGGTTTATAAGGTAATGATATAATACATGTAATAATTGCAAAATGATTACCACAAGAAGTTTAGCTAACATACTTAACCCCTCACATATCTACTTTTTTTATAGTGAGAATATTTAAGATCTATTCCTTTAGCAACTCTTAAGCATATAAAACAGTGTTTATTGTAGGTCCTGGCCGGTTGGTTCAGTGGTAGAGCACTGGCCTGGTGTGCAGGAGTCCCAGGTTCGATTCCCGCCAGGGCACACAGGAGAAGCGCCCATCTGCTTCTCCACCTCTCCCCCTCTCCTTCCTCTCTGTCTCTCTCTTCCCCTCCTGCTGAGGATGGCTCTGTGGCCTCTGCCTCAGGCACTAGAATGGCTCTGGTTGCAACAGAGCAATGCCCCAGATGAGTAGAGCATCGCACCCTGGTGGGCGTGCCGGGTGGATCCCGGTCGGGCGCATGCAGGAGTCTGTCTGCCTCCCCGTTTCCAACTTCAGAAAAAACAAACAAACAAACAAACAAACAAAAACCAGTGTTTATTGTTAACTATAGTCATCATGCTGTATATTAGATCTCAGAACTTATTTGTCTTATGAATAGAAGTCTGTACCCTTTGACCAACATCTCTCCCATTTAGCCTCTTCTTGCCCCCAACAGCCACCATTCTACTGTTTCTATGAGTTTAGCATTTTTCAGATTCCACACAAAGTGAGATCACACAGTCCTTGCCTTTCTCTACCTTTTTTCATCTAGTACAATACCCTCAAGTTCCATCCATGTTGTTTCAAATTGCATGGTTTCCATCCTTCCTTTTTTTTTTAGGGCTATTACCACATTTTCTTTATTCATTTATTCAACAATAAACCTACAGATTGTTTCACATCTTGTTTATTGTGAATGATGCTGCAATGAACATGGGAATGCAGATAATTCTTTGAGATAGTGACTCTACTTCCTTTGGGTATATACTCAGAAGTAGGATTGTTGGATCATACGTTGTTTTATTTTTAATTTTAGAGATGCCTACATACTCTTTTCCACAATGCCAGCATCAGTGGAACTTTCTCATCAACTCAGGTGCTCAAGGGTTCTCTTCTCTTGACATCCTTTCCAACATTATCACTTGACTTTTTTATATAAGCTTTTTTAATTTGACTCTAACAATTTCTAGGCCAGTGATTCTAAATTGAAGCTTCATATTGGACTTACACATACATATTCATTAAAATACAAATGTCTACTTACACCAGGAGTCCCCAAACTACAGCCCGCAGGCCACATGCGGCCCCCTGAGGACATTTATCCGGCCCCCGCGGCACTTCTGGAAGGGTACCTCTTTCATTGGTGGTCAGTGAGAGGAGCATAGTTCCCATTGAAATATTGGTCAGTTTGTTGATTTAAATTTACTTGTTCTTTATTTTAAATATTGTATTTGTTCCCGTTTTGTTTTTTTACTTTAAAATAAGATATGTGCAGTGTGCATAGGGATTTGTTCATAGTTTTTTTTATAGTCCGGCCCTCCAACGGTCTGAGAGACAGTGAACTGGCCCCCTGTGAAAAAAGTTTGGGGACCCCTGCACCTTTCTCTATAGTCACTAAATTTTTCACTTGATATTTTTGATATATTCTTTATGTATATAATATCACAAGATTATAAATCTTAATATTTTTTACTGTATCAAAATTCTATTCATGCATTTATAACTTTGATATAACATTTAAAAATAGACTTCATCATTCCACTTGGAGACATTTTGTCTAAAATATGTTTCTGGAATGGCTTCATTGTTTTGTCTTTTATGTCACAGAAACAAACACATTTCATTATTTGTCACTTTATTCTGAACTCCCATCAACTGTCTCACATTTGAAAATTATCAGTAATCAAACCACACTGATTTCACATTTGTCGTCTACAGATAGTGTTGTTTTACTCTAATTCTCAACTGAGTGAGCAGAATTTGTGTCTTCAACAAACAAAGACTGTCTCAGCATCATGGTGTACCAAATATTTCAAGCTATTGACTCTTCTAAGAATAGACTCTTGGGTACTGATGGCGTTGCTTGCCAGTGGGCTGAGTCAGGATTTTCAAACCCTCTCTAGTCAGGGAACAGATGGCTTTCTGAGTGTCCTAACTCAAGATCTAGCATAACACAATTTAATTACATAAGACTGAATGAACTGATGAGAAAATTTTTATTATGGGTATTTGTTTTGAATACTGTGTGTTTTTAAATGACCTCTCTTTTGTATATGTAAGCAAGCTCCTTTCTTCTTATTCATAAGCTATCTTTAACCAATAACAATTTAGTTGACCCTGGCCGGTTGGCTCAGCGGTAGAGCGTCGGCCTGGTGTGCGGGGGATCCAGGTTCGATTCCCAGCCAGGGCACATAGGAGAAGTGCCCATTTGCTTCTCCACCCCCCCCTTCCTCTCTGTCTCTCTCTTCCCCTCCTGCAGCCGAGGCTCCATTAGAGCAAAGATGGCCTGGGCGCTGGGGATGGCTCCTTGGCCCCAGGCGCTAGAGTGGCTCTGGTCGTGGCAGAGCAACGCCCCAGAGGGGCAGAGCATCGCCCCCTGGTGGGCAGAGCATCGCCCCTGGTGGGCGTGCCGGGTGGATCCCGGTCGGGCGCATGCGGGAGTCTGTCTGACTGTCTCTCCCCGTTTCCAGCTTCAGAAAAATACAAAAAAACCCAAACAATTTAGTAGACACTGCTATTGTAAACAAAAATGCAGCATTTTCAAGTGCTATCTGATCCTCATTAAATCCTCTTCCCTCACCTCCACTTGAAATCAGAAACTTTTTCTAAATCTTTTTACTGTTCATGGTAATATAGTTATTCATGTAAGTTCAATAATTATCTGTTTTCTCTTGTACTAGGAGATAATTAGAAAAATAAGGTATACAACCAAATCCTTGCCTGGAATGTCTTATTTGAAAATAGTTTTCCTTTAATCAAATATGACTGCCACTTTTAAAGAAATAAAATTGACTCGTATCTTATTTTAATTTAGAACCCTTTTATGAGGCCAATGTCTAGGAAAGTCTCTCCAGAACACTGTCCTGGAAGCTGGTTTAAGGGGTCCAGTCTTACAGGTGCTGAGGAAGGCCACCTCATGAAGGTCAGGAACCTTGAGGAGTGAGGGATTCACCCACATTTATAGGTACTGCAGGTGAAATTTGGAGAAGTTTTTTGGGGCTTGAATTCCTAGCCTTGGGAAGGCAAATACTAGAAACTTAGAAAGTCCAAACTAAAATTCCTTAAGGAAACTTCCCAAAAGAAATTTATTTTGTGGTCATTCAAAACAAGCCTTAGAAAGACTATTGTTAAACCTATACAAATGATGAAGCCAAATCTAATGAAGCCAGCATTACAAGAGTGATTTTTCTTTGGAATTATTCTTGATCAAGGCAGGAAGATTATATCAAAACATTTTGAAGATTTTTAATTGGGCCTGACCAGGTGGTGGCACAGTAGATAGAGCATCAACCTGGAATGTAGAGGACCCAGGTTCAAAATACTGAGGATGCTGTCTTGAATGTGGGTTCATCCAGCTGAGTGTGGAGTCTCTGGCTTGAGCATGGGATCATAGACATGAACCCCTGGTTGCTGGCTTGAGCACAAAGGCCACTGGCTTGAGCAAAGGGTCACTGGCTTGGCTGGAGCCCCCCAGTCAAGGCACATATGAGAAAGCAATCAGTGAACAACTAAGGTGACACTACAATGAATTAATGCTTCTCATCTCTTTCTCTTTCTGTCTGTCTGTTTCTCTTTAAAAAAAAAAGAGGAAAAGAAGATGAAAGACTTAATTGGGTCAAGAGATGGCCAGGTAACTTCATTGGAAAACGTGCATTGTTTGGAGCATACCTTTCAGGATTATCTGATTCTATACAGTTCATGTTTGAATTGTCTTTGAGTTATTTTACAACTGTATCGTGAGGTTAACTTGAACAATATTTATATAATGCAAATAATTTTTATCTATAGACATGCAAAATGTTTTGGTACCTTAGAGCTTTAATTGACTTCTTGCTTGCCATTTTGGAACAAACCAGTGTTGCATCCCTTAAGTAAATTTGTTGCAAGGCTCCTGATGGGTTTATATATTTGTGTAGTCTGATTTTTTTGTTTGTTTGTTTTTGTTTTGCAACAAAGACAGAGAGAGGAACAGATAAGAACAGACAGGATGGGAAAGAGATGAGAAGCATCAAGTCTTCACTATGGCACCTTAGTTGTTCATTGACTGCTTTCTCATATGGTTCTTGATGGGGGGAGGAGCTATAGTAAAGCGAGTGACCCGTTGTTCAAGCCAGCAACTTTAGGCTCAAGCCAGAGACCTTGGGGTTTCAAAGTGGGTCCTCTGCATCCCAGTCCTATGCTCTATCCACTGCGCCACTGCCTGGTCAGGCTGATCTGATCTTTTAATTCTTAAGAACTTGGGGGTTTGTGAGAGCTTTGCCAGTTTTCTCATTAATTAATAAATCAAATCAATCTTTGACACTGTTAGTATTATGTCTGTATGAGAGTCATGATTGTAGCTTGTTTTGAAAAATCATCTTTTAAATACGGGTAAACCTTTACGCTGTTGGATAACAAGGCAGCACCTCTGGTGGCCAAGGAAGAGGATCACTGGGGAGCTTAAGGAAGTTGGTATTGATCAACTTGTGGAATTACTTGAACATCTTCAGAGCAGGTGTGTCTGTAACTGGGCATGCTGCCTGGAAGTCAGGCCTGGCTACATCCCAGTATTTACATAGAGCATATCTGGGGTAGGTACTCCAAAAGCCGTTTCCCTCTAATTCAATTCCATTTGTGCTTGGTTTTCTAGTCTTGAGGAATAAAGGACCTTGAATGGCTTGATATCTATGTTCAAATTTGGTGACAATACCACAATTCCAGACAATTCCTAGAATGAAAACACACAAATAACAAAGCACATTTTAATTTTTCTGAGGCAAAGTTGGTAAATTTGACAGGTAAAGAAGTTTTAGGAAACTTCCTCTAGCAACTTCTCTAATGAAAACTGACAACTATCATTCAGTAAGTATGTGCTCTGTACCTGGTGTAAGGACCAAGAGAAGATCAGAAAATAAGCAGGGCATTAATGGAACAGGGAACTTAAGGGTTACAGGCAGGTCCTGCTCCTGTTCTGTTAGGAATAACATGCCCAAGGGCGTTCAAGAAGCAGAGACAGATAGGGACTCTGGGAGGCTGAGAGAGAAGAAAAAAAAAAAAAAAGAAAAAGAGACAAACGTTTGCATTCTATTGGTTAAAAGACCCTTATCAGAAGTTTAGGTTTGGAATTCGCCAATGAGCTAGACCCCAGCCCCTGTTGCTATGCTATGTGCAGCCCCCTTAGCAAATAGGTTACCGCCCCATCTGCTTCTGTATTAGCCTTACTTGCTTAGCTTATAAAAAGATTTAGCTGTGAGCGCTAGGTGCGATTCCCATCTGCAGCTCCTTGTGGGCACGGTGTCTCTGGACACCTCGGGAATTTGCCCCTGCGCAGGTAAAACTGGCCAATAAAGTTACATCTATACTCCTGAAAGTCTCCGACGTTTGTTCTTGTACCCGGTGGATGTTACATCTGGCACTATTATAAGAATGTTACTCGTGTTCCCTAATTCAATCCTAAATAGACCTAAGAACAATGTTCTCTTATTAGATCTATTTTCTGAGTGGAAAAATGGAAGACAGAGGGAGAGCTGTTAATTTGCTCAGGTTATATACGCAGTTGTAGTTTAAACACATCAGAGTCCTCATTTTAACATTAGATTCAATTTATTCAATTGGTCTTCTGATCAAAATTTTATTTTTTGGTAATTTTTATAACAGCCCTTAAAAGAGGTGTTATTCCTATTTTACAGATAAGAACACTTATGCTAACTGAGGAGCCCCGAGGAGCCACTGCGCCACCTCACCCGCAGGTGTTGTAAAGTACCAAAAGCTACAGAATCAATATTAATATTCTAAGAGGCTTAAAAAAACATTTTATTAATTTGGGTTAAGGTGTGCAGAGAAATTTTAAGAATAATCTCTGTACTGTGTGATTGGCATAAAACCAGATGGCCCTTGGCATTGTATTGTAAATGCAAAGGGGAAGAAAACATGGATTCCCTGACATTCCACCAACCCTGTGGGGAAAGGGCTGAATGGCTAGCCAGGTACAGGTAGAGAAAAGCCAAAATAAACCTTTTCTTATAGTAATGAGCCATTTTCGGGCATTTGTCCCCACGGAAACTACCTCTCCCATGTGAATGCATGTATGTGACTCTGGACAAAGAGATGGCAGATAAACATTAGAAAACATAGGAATGTCTTTTAATATGTAAAGAGACATCTTTCCAACATTGTGTTGACTTATAAATTTTGTATTCTCCAAAATGATGTATGGCTTGCAAATTGAACATGGTCCTATCATGTTAAAGGGCATATGACTATAACCAATAGCGGTAAAGAGCACCTAATTGCAAGTTTTGTTTCTGTACTTCCTGCTTGCAAAACTATAAAAACTAGGTAGAACAAAGGGCCGGTGCGCGCTCTCCCTCAGATTTTTTTTTTTTTTTTTTTTGTATTTTTCCGAAGCTGGAAACGGGAGGCAGTCAGACAGACTCCTGCATGCACCTGACCGGGATCCACCCAGCACGCCCACCAGGGGGCGATGCTCCTTTGGGGCGTCGCTCTGTCGTGACCAGAGCCACTCTAGCACCTGGGGCAGAGGCCAAGGAGCCATCCCCAGCGCCCGGGCCATCTTTTGCTCCAATGGAGCCTTGGCTGTGGGAGGGGAAGAGAGAGACAGAGAGGAAGGAGAGGGGGAGGGGTGGAGAAGCAGATGGGTGCTTTTCCTGTGTGCCCTGGCCAGGAATCAAACCCGGGACTTCCACACGCCAGGCCGACGCTCTACCACTGAGCCAACCGGCCAGGGCCCTCCCTCAGATTTCTGTCGGAGTTGCCACCACTTGGCCAAGCTAGACAATAAAACTTTGGTGTGGAATCGATGGATTTTGTTCGTGTCTTCAATGTTTTGAGTCCCTCCGAATTAGGCTTAACACTAACAGGTAATAAATTTTAAATTTATCCCAACAATGTAATATATGTTGTACAGTATTTTCTGCTGAATACTATTTTTTTTCTACTGGTGTGTACACATGCTTTGCCAAGTTTTAATCTGTATAATACCTTGACCCTGCTTTTCCTTTTCAATAGGTGTGTGGCTCCAAGTACCTGGCATCGCCACCTCTTAATGTTTTTGTGCTGGTCTCAGTCTCTGGCGGATGACTCAGTTCCTTGTGGGCTCACTTGACTCTAAGAGCTGCTGGTATGGTATAGTCTCCCCACCCCCTTCTATACGGTTTGCTTTTCACAATTTCAGTTACCTGCACTCAACTATGGTCTGAAAATATTAAATAGAAAATTCCAGAAACAATCTATTCATAAATTTGAAACTGGGCACTATTCTGAGCAACACGATATTATATTGTGACATCCTACCCAGAACTCGAATCATCCCTTTGTGGACGTAAAAGGTGCCACATGCTAAACCTGACAAGCTCAGGTGAGCCCTGCATGATGGCCTTGCAAACTCAGAGACCTAAAGTGAGCACACAGGATGGTCTGAAATGAAGACTTCCTAACTAAGGACAGATCATGGCAGGTAGTCATGCCCCAGGTTGGTATCTTCTCTGACAAAGATCAATCTTTACCTTAAATGAGCCTATTATCCATTTAGGATAATAGACCTTAGAAATGTCAGGGTGATTCCCTTCCTACCCCCAACCCCCAAGATCCCTCAGGACACTGCCAATGCACCAGAGCAGAGGCCACAAATCCTGTTGTTATTATTATTGTTATTGTGATGGTCAACTACCTCATACCCACACACGTAAAAGAAATGTCTATTCCTTTTACTTTTTCCCCAATCCCAGAGATTTCCTTTTTGATTTCTCCCTCCTTCCTAATCTATCATCAGTACATTTCATGTAACCCCCTTTCGCCTTCCCGTTTGATTTGGAGTATATAAAGAAAATGGTGAAACTGCCATTTTCAGGAGCATTTTCTCAGTCTGTTGAGATTTTACTTCCTGACAATAATCATTAGTTTGGCTCAAACAAACTCATAAAAATTCTCGACAGGTTTGACTGTTTCTTACGTTGACACCTTTGACAAGCGTATCCACGCTCTACACTCCCTGCCTGTTAGTCACTTAGCAGCCTTCAGGGTTATCTGGCTTATTGGATCAGTTATTAGAGAGAGATAGAAACCACATTCACATAACTTTTATCACACTATAGTTATAATTGTTTTATTTTAGTATAGGTCATTGTTGTTAATTGCTTCCTGTGCTTAATTTATAAGTTAAACTTTATCACAGGTATGTACAATATGTATGTATGAAAATAAACATAGTAAAAATAGTTTGGTACAATTGATAGTTTCAAGCATCCACTGGGGTCATGGGACCTACCCCCTGAAGGTAAGTGTGAACTATGGTATTACGAGTACTTGGGGAACTGCTCTTTGAGGAGGTTATGACTCCTGGTCGTGGAAGTTGAAGAGAATGTAGCTGACCAAATAAAGCTAGCCCAAAGGTAACCCAGAGACAAGTGTGTTTTAGAGGGTTGATCCTCTTTGCCTTGTCACTCGATATATTAACTTGAATTGAGTACTTTACCCCTCCTTCTTATGTCTATTTTCTAGTACACTCCATCCCTGCCCCCCTACCCCGCCTTGCTCTGGCCTTCTGGGAGAATAAGAATCTCAGCTCTGCTGCCCAGAGCCAATCTTGGTCATGCTCCGTAATGACTTCAGCAGCGTGTTCTTGGCCACCTATAGCTTGATTTCAGGTGGTTTTATTTTACCAAGTGCTAGATTGTTCAAAAACGTGTTTCTTGTGCACCAAGTTCCTCATCCATGTGGCCTCTGACATTTTCATTACTGCTTGTCACAAAATCACAGTGTCTACATTTGCAGCATTGCTTAGGTTGGGTCTTACTGCCAATCCTTGTGGAGTTAGATCAGTCAATGTGAAACAGTCTTGCTTTTTACTTGTAGCCACTGTGTGTGCTGAAGCTGGGCTTCATTCCTCCTTCTGGCTCGGGGACACAGAAACCACAGCCCCCACACTGTGTCGGGCATGGATGGCGAAGAGGATGCATCCCCTTCCACCAGCCTCTTCATTCCCAGTATTTGTGAAGGTCACTCAGGCAACTTGTTTCAGTATGTTTAAGATCAAAGTGACCTCTTTTCTCTCAACCTTCCTGCTTTTATCAATGGTGTGACTGTTTCACCATTCATTCCTTCTAAAAAGCTGTAGCTTAGTTTTCTCTCTATTTTTATGCTCAGTATCTGATTGCAAGCCCTGCAAATTGACCTCAGCCTATCTCTTTCAGCAGTTCTCATCCTATCATTCCTCTTTAACCTTTCTATGTTCAGTTCCTTAGTATTAAAAGCTGTTTATTTAAGAATTACGTACATATCCTGGCAACACCCCATATTCCTCTATTTTCATGTAATTGCCTATCGCCATATTAGGTTCTAGAGATATCTGTATGAAGCAGGTGGGGAAAGGGGGCTCCCCATACATATAAATTACTAACAATCTTCCTTATTAGTAACTGGGATTTGAGTTTCAAAACTCCGTCCCAGTGAAGGGAGTTGAACCACAGTTGAGTTTGAAAAACTATTTCCCCTCTAAATTCTCTTATGGCCTAGAGAATATATATAGCTTAAGTCACACATATTCCAGCTTTTCCTTACCTATACCTACCTCAGTCTCTTTTGCTTTTCAAGGCCAAGTTTACCTCCCCAGCAGGACTCCATACATGGCTCTACTTATCAAATGAATTAAAATATGAGTCAAATTTTTATTTAAAAAGTAATGTTAAACCTTTCACACCTCCCACAATTCTTCATCCCTACCAAGACAACCCCATTTTTTGTCTGTATGCATTCCATTTTGTCCTTGACATCTCTCCACAGAGGTTAGATTTGGAAACAGAGGATGAGATGACTCAGGCAGGAGTGTTCTCCTGGTCTGTGCTGTAGCCTACTGCTGGATTGGGCTGCTGAAAATGTCAAGTCACTACACCGCCTTTGGGAGCTTTGGAGGCTGCTTACTACAATCAGAATAATGACACCATTCTCTGTCTCTCATCTGAGCCTCTGCGTACCCCATCTCCCACCCGTTACCTTGACTCACCCCTGCCCAGCTGGATGGCACGAACATGCTGCTCATTACTGGAGGCCGCCTGCTGCATTATTCAAGAGCTCCTCTGTCAGGTTCTATACCTGTGTGTTCTCTGAAGTGCTTCTGCAACTCTGTAGGGTGCAAACATGAAAAGGTTTTATTTTATTCAATCATCGCTTTAAACCATGTTCTGTTGACTCACTCTTTTGTCCCTTGATATCCAAAACAGCAGTCTATTCACTTTCAGTTATTAAAATCGGGAGCAATCTGATTTAGAACTCAAGCGCTCAGCCTCCCTTGCCTGTTCAGGGTTGATTCCTAGATGCAGGGAGCCCCACCTGTGGGGGAGGGGAGTGGCCTGCTGGGCTACCCACCCTCCTGGCCCTCCAGCTCCTCAGGCTGGTGCTCTGGGAGGAGAGAGGAGGGTCAGGGCCGGAACGGTTTCCTGTGGCTGATCCCCCTGTGGCTGATCCTTTCTTGCTTGTTGCTGCTGATCTGTGCATTTTTGTGAGGTGTCACTGATACGCTTCTCCCCTTAGTGGGAGCCGCCACACTGTACAATCCACCTCCAGATGTTCCATGAAGTGTCATGCAAGATGGAGGAGTCGTCTCTTCACGGGACCTCTAAGCTTCTTCAGAGCCCTAGAAACCACACCCTACATCAGTCATCCACACCAAAACCTGCAGGCAGAAGTCCAGGTATGCTTTTGACATTATTTGATTATTCCTGGGATCATCTTTCCATTTGAAATAGCGAGTGAGAAAAGAATTTTCTTCACTTAAAAACAGAGCCAAGAAAATGGCTTTCGGGTGCAGAGCTAGCGGTGCATTTGATGGCTTTGCTTTCCATCTTGGGCAAAATTCGCAAATGGTGCCTTGAGGATTGCTTTGTGACTGATCTCTCTGGGGCTGGATCCTGGTTTTTCACTTTACTCGGTATTGACCTTGCTCAGTAATAGTTACTGCTGATCCCAGTTAGGGACATTTTATACCAACTGCTAGTTCTGCCTTGTCTTTATTGGAGCAGCAAGTATAGGCAATAGGTGTTTTTGTTCTTTCGCTTTTTGTAGATTTCTTGCTAACAGGATGTGATTTTGCTCTTTCAAGTTTAATGCTTTCTTTGTTCAGAGCAAGTTGTCAAGGAATTGTGCTGTGCGTAGAACACATGCAGGGCTGCCTGCTCTGAGGCTTGACGGAAATTTGTAGGAATCTGAAGGGGATTATATTTCACTGAGTCTTTTATAGCTTAGGGCAAGGGTTCTGATCTCACAGAACTCAACTCCAACCTACCTAAGTTGTCTTGTTAGGATCCCGGTTCTCAATGGGCTTTTACTGGCCTTTCATGGCATGCCCAAGTGGTGTATGATTTTAGACTAATGAAATGTATAGTAGTGCCTGTGGTAAAAGCACTTGGGTATCTGGTTTCAGTTCATCTTTATTACCACATTATATGGAAGAGAGAGGGACTGAAAATAACATTTACTTAGCGTCTAGCATGTGCCAGGCATTTCAGATATATTATCTCATTTAATCTTCCTAGGAATTGTACAGAGGATCATTCTCATTTCCCAGACCTGCCGCTCAGAGAAGTTAAATGAATTGCTTATCAAAGCTAATACGTAGTGGCATCAGGATTCAAACTCAGGTTTATCAAACCCCTTCTACCATGCCTTCTGTAAAAATAGAGAAGAATCTAAGGAGAGAGAGAGACATTCAATTTACGTAGTGTCTGTATTAGTGTCCTAGGGCCCCTGTAACAATGGACCGCAAACTGGGTGGCTTAAAACCACAGAGATTTGTAGTTTCACAGTTCTGAAAGCTAAAGTCCAAGTCAAGGTGTTGGTAGGGCTCTGTTCCTCTGAAATTTGTAGTAGAGTCTTTCTATCTTTTTGCCTAGCTCCTGGTGGTTTGCAGCCAATCTTTGGCAATCTTTGATTGACAGCTGTATAACTATAACTTCAGTCTCTCCTTTTGTCATCACATGGCCTTTCCCCTAACTATGTCTCCATCTTCTAAAAACACCAGTCATATTGGATTATGGACCTAGTCTACTCCAGTATAACAGCATCTTAACTGGTGACATCTGCAAGGACTTTATTTTCAAATAAGGTCACATTCTGAGATATGAAAGGTTAGAACATAAACATATCGGTTTTTTTTTGTGGGGGACACAATTCACACGTTGTGTATCGGGGCTCTTCTTTATCAAGGCTGTTGTGCCCATTGCGTATCAGGACTGTACTAGACAGAAGGTCAATAACATGATGAAAATAACTATTATTCTTATAGAAAAAGTATCCTTTAGTCTCTTAAATCTGGCTCTCTCCAGAGCACTTTATTTTAGAGTAATAATAATGTAATGTATAAAAGTGCTTTCCCATCAGAACCCTAGTAGGAATTACAATGTTCATATTCTAGTACAAACTTTATAATTGAGAAAACAGTTGAACTGAAAAGTCTATTCCCCTTTGAACAATCACACGCATGACAGAGTAAAGTTTGGCTCAAACTTTGTCATTTTCAGCTTTTATTGTTTAGACCTCTGTTCTGCTTCATCTAATTCTTTTTTTCTTTTTTCTTTTTTGTTTGTTGTTTTTGAGGAGACATTCTTTCTGAGCGCATGCTTTGCGATTCTTGATTAGTAAGGCTCAAAAGGACAGAGAGTAAATTGTACCTGCTATTATTTTACTTTATTTTCCTACAACATCCATACTGAAGCAATTTAGCATTTTATAAATTTTCTTTAAATGAGAACACAGAATGGGTAAGACTCACATGGGGCCTTCCTAACACGTATCTCAATGATTGTCCTGTGAGATTTTCTTAAAATCCATTTTCTGTTTCAATGCCACAATGCTGTTTTAAAAACCTTTTTCTCCTCCACAAATAATTATGAGAATTCTTTGTATACTAGAAAGTTAATTGGTTGTTGCATTTTAAAATCCTGCTTTCCTCTAAACACATTTTCTAAACTATCCCATGTGATTTATTTGCCATGTTGAATTCGAAATTTCAGCTCACTCAACAAGGATCGTGTCTAATATGCTTGGTTTACCTGTCAGTCTCAATAAATAATTAATAATTGCACATCATTAGAAATTTTTATCTCTCTAGTGCTTAAGTACATATTTCCATCCTTGTATAGAACCTTTTTTTCTTTGTACGGATCTTTTTTAAAGTTATTCATAAAGAATGTGCTCCAGTCCATCAGTAGCTCATCTGATATGTTTGACAAAAAAATCCACGATGCGAATGAGAAGGAAAAAAACTGCACATAAAATCTTTAAAGTTATTTCTAATTGATGGAACTACTTTAAAATGTTAATGATCCAGTTGTTTCTATGGTCATATGTGTATTTCTTGTCCTTATAGCAGAATCATTAGGAGCAGACATGGGATATTTTACCTCAAACCAATTTTGACCACTAGTTTCTGTCTTTGGTTTTGAATAAAGCCCCTCCTATGTGGTAATGGATATGGTAATTATGATGCTTTCTTCAGAAATTTCTTGGAGGTGAAAATATTGCTATTTCTGGTGATTTGAAGCAAGATAGCTATTTTTAAAGATGAAATCAAAAGAATGACACAGAAATAAGAATTTTAGCACCTAAAGATTTTATTTGATCATTTTTAGTTGCACAACATTTAGATATTCAGCCTTTTCTTTAATTGTTGTCACTCTATTTGTGTTTGGCTACTTGTACTATACAATGCTAAGTCATAATCCCAAAACATTAGGCTTCGCTATTTGTTTTATTCATCCAGAAGCCCCGAGAGAGAGAAGCAGCACAAGGTGGTGGTTGAGAACGCACCTGCCAACTACTGCTCATGGGACCTTGCTTCTCAGTCTCCCCTCCTGAGGATTAAATTAGATGGGTCTCTCAAGATCTCAGAACACTGTTTGGTATATGGTAAATGCTACACGTGTTCTGATATTAGTCTTCTGGGCTTATTTAAGTACTATATTAGCTATGGGATCTAGAGCAAATCCTTCAAACTCTCTTATGTGAAATATAAATAATAAAACTTACCTCACAAGCTTTTCATAATATTTAGATATTTTACATAGAAATCCAGCACACATGTAGCTTATTGATTTTAATTATGGGGGGGGCAGCTATATACTCTTTAAGAATTTTATTAAAGGCATTCTAGTGACCAAAATATTAACATGTCTTTAAAGTCTCTTAAACCCACCATTCCTTGGGTGTTGTTTAGACTTCGGGAGCAATCAATCATTACTAGTTGTTTAACATGTTACTTGATATTATTGCGTATGTAATATTAAAATATATGCAACTATTTTTTTGTTGGTGTAATTCAACCATAGTCATTAAATAGTAGTTCATCAAACCATAAAGCATCAAAGGCTCTTGAGTAAAAAGAAACTAAATAGAAGAAAATGTTATTTGTTGCCCTTAGTATTATCATTCCAAGACTCACAGCTCAGTGAAACCAGTTGCTATTAGTAAAATAACCAATTTGGTTATATAAATCTGAGCCGTGAGTATAACTAGCTTAGAGCTTTCAAATCTAAAATAATATTTTACATCATATGCTTTCACTCTCTGTAGGGAAGTAATAGAGTTAGCCAAAAGTATAGCCTGAACTTTTATTGAAAAGAAAGGGTTAACATATTTTGTGGGTTTCTTTGAAGTCCATGAGAACTTCACACATCCTTAGAAACAATTTGAGGACATAATAAGACTTACTGAACTGAGGTGATAATAACAAGTTTAGAAGGTAATACTCCTTACTATTTGTGAGGATAATAATTTCACAAGAGAACTATAACCTTGTTTTCCATTTCTAAAGCAGCCTGACTCATTCAGTTTTTGGTTTTCTGGTTCATTATGTGATCATCATTCCATATGGTACTGTTATCGTCCAGCTCATATTTTTATCAACCAGTACTAGCTTGTTGCCCATTTAATGATGCAGAAATTCAAATTCATGGATGGCAGTTTCAGATGTTAAAAAGCCATTGCAAATTTACCTAAGGAAAATGAGTAAAAGAGCATTTTGGCATTCAGAGAAAAATGCATCTTTATGCTAAGGAAAAATTCCTGATCTCTTCAGTTCTTACACCATATAATAAAAACATCACCTCATTACAATATACCTACCATGAATTGAACTGAAATAAGGGAGGAATGTATTTTAACTCCAATCGTGTGTTAGGCTTACCAAACTGCCATAAACCTATCATTTGTGAAAAAGATTCCTTTCAGAAAGAGGACAAACACATGCTTACTTGGGTATCTCAGAGCTCCCCCCCTCCAATATTTTAAACCTCAAAAGTAGGTTCTCTTAAATTCATCCATGATTTTCATGCTTTAAACATCTGGTATACACTAGGTGATCTCTTAAATAGTGATGGCAGAATCGAACCCATGAAATTAGTTATTTTTGTGGCTTAATGACAGTACATAACCATGCCAGGCTGCAGCACTCAGAGTCCCTGAGCAGAATTCAAAACCTCAGAAGTTCATGTATCTCAAGGTAAGCAGTCTACATGGAGACCTGGAGCAATATGAATGTTGCTCCTTGACTTAGAAACAATTAACAAGCAACTCTGCTGGTAGCATCCTTTTCAGATACAGGAAACTTGCCCTTTTAAAATCTTTCTTTCTTCCCTTCTTTCTCTCCTTTCTTTCTTTCTTTCTCTCTCTCTCTCTCTCTCTCTCTCTCTCTCTCTCTCTCTTCTCTCCCCCTCCCTCCCTCCCTCCCTCTGTCCCTCCCTCTTCCTCTTCTTTCTTTCTTTCTTTCTTTCTTTCTTTCTTTCTTTCTTTCTTTCTTTCTTTCTTTCTTTCTTTCTTTCTTCTTTCTCTCTCTCTCTCTCTCCCTCCCTCCCTCCCTCCATCCCTCCCTCTTCCTCTTCTTTCTTTCTTTCTTTCTTTCTTTCTTTCTTTCTTTCTTTCTTTCTTTCTTTCTTCTTTCTTTCTCTCTCTCTCTCTCTCCCTCCCTCCCTCCCTCCGTCCCTCCCTCTTCTTTCTTTCTTTCTTTCTTTCTTTCTTTCTTTCTTTCTTTCTTTCTTTCTTTCTCCTTTCTTTCTTTCTTTCTTTCTTTCTTTCTTTCTTTCTTTCTTTCTTTCTCCTTTCTTTCTTTCTTTCTTTCTTTCTTTCTTTCTTTCTTTCTTTCTTTCTTTCTTTCTCCTTCCTTCCTTCCTTCCTTCCTTCCTTCCTTCCTTCCTTCCTTCCTTCCTTCCTTCCTTTCTTCCTTCCTTTCTTTCTCAGGCTGGTGAGATAAGTCTGGCAATTTCTCAGGGCTGCCGTTTCAGAAACAGGTGAATGTGGTTTCTATAAATTAGTTTCCCAGCTTAGCTTTCCTGCTACCTCTATCCAGGAACTAGTTTTTTCCACACAGTAGGTTACATTACTTGCATGTTTGCCATAGTTAATTTGTGGTACTGAAAACAAACTCTTACCAATTCATTGAATTTCAGCTTTAATATTTGCTATAGATGGACAATATCCAAGACTGCTGGAAAGAGGTATTCATAACTAATGGAGTAGAGTAGTTACTAAGTAAGTAGATATTTTGTTTTCTATTGAAGCCAATTACCACCCTTATTTACTTAAATAATTAGGTTCCAGATGTCTTACAAATGACTATTTTAAAAAATAAGTTAATGGTAAATAAATAAATGCTCATATATTCTGATTTGAACAGGCTATTGGGGCCACCTTGATTCTTTTTCTGTTTTTATAGCACTGTTTACAGACAGCTTAGATCCCATAATGAGTTCATAGTTTATATTTATGATACAAAACCATGCTTTTAGGTATTTCCAGGTGCTTAAATGATTTGCAACCTATGAAATAATATGTGCTTATTTTTCCAAAATTGCAAAAAGCCTATATATTTATTTGTCACCTGAAACATATACACATGTGCAGGAAAAGTATTATTGATTCCTGTTGGTCAACTGCTATGTCATCTGAAGTTAAAATTTAATCTAAGAGCGTGGAGAGGGAACTGCATATAACAGTTCATAATTTCTACCTGGAACAATAATTTGCTGGAATATCTGATATAAATCACAAATCTTCTTTTTTCTTTATTTGTGCGTGGCAAGCACATATTCCTTCTGTTGCAGGTCAGCCGCAGATTTAATTAAGCCTGAGGAAGTCACTGGATGCTTGGCCTAAAATCTTTGGGTAAGTAAGAACTTCAAATTAGCCAACAAATTCACCAATCAGAAAGCCAAGTGGCATTATTCTGCTCTTTCTCCTCTTTGCCTGATCTTTCTACCATCTAAATTTCAAAACCTTTTACTGAATGGGAAAAGAGAAAAATGCTCCCTTCTTTATGAAATCTACAAAACTGCTATTTGTATATAGAGATATAATTTGCTTCCCAAGGTCAAGGTCCAACATCTTGCCATGAATGTCTATAATAAAAGGGGCCAATATAAATGATGTATTACTTAAGAATATAAGCAAACAGTTTTGGGGAGGGGAGCAATAATCGATTGGGAGTTTTGAGTATGGTTTCTTCACAGCTTTTTTGTGAGCTGAATGCAGTTATAAGGATCATATAACAGTCCCTCATTGGTGTACTGGCCAGGAGAATTTCATTTTATATATCATTTATAAACTCTCTGCAATGAGGTGATATCATTCCCAAAAACACATTAAGCATCAAGAAATGTGAGACTGCTGATCCTGGGTCACATAATATCTGGAGGAATGACACAGGGACCCCTCACTACAGAGGAGATAATGACACAGTAGTTGGTTTTTGAATACTCCATTGTGCCATTGATGCATTTCACAGTTCTATCCCAAGCCACACTCAGAATACTTTCTCCTTCTATTCTTTTTTGGGAAAAATGGCAAGCAGCAGTTTTTGTGTTTCCAAAAATGTACAGGAATGAATTCTGCTTCACTGTAGTCCTAGTTAATTGTGTGAACCTGATTCATCAGCCTTTTCTCAAACGTCTCCTTGAGTCATTTGGGAGTTTTCATCTTAAGATCTCTCCTTCAAAATCTTCTTTGAGAGTACACTTATTTCAGGTCTACACATCATTGCACAGGTTTCTCCAAATGCCTATTTCAGACTACTCTTGTTCAGTCTGTCATTTCCTTGTGATATGCTTTTTTGTGTATTTACAAGATTTAAAATAATAAATTATTGAAATACTTATTCTTTTCTTTGATCTATAAAATTTTCCTTTCTAGATCATCTTGTACTCTACAGCATTCTGAATTACCTTCTAACCTATAGGTTTCTTCATGATTCTCATGTTCAGTGATTGTTATTCATACCCAGAAATCAAGCATCTTGCTATATTAATTCTGCTTCAGCTGAATAGCTCATGTTTAAGCCTATAGTCAATGCAGAATGATGTAACTTTGAAAGGGACTAACAGTGAGGTCAGATGAGGGCCATATGGCTGTCTACCAAGGAGCCACCCAAGGTGCCATTATGTTGTGATATTACTGAGGACCATAATCTACCTCGCAATTATGTTGTTCGGCATTTTTATAGACTTGTAAAGGCTAGCTCATACTAATCGAAATTACATGATGTTAAAATACATAAGCACTAATGAGCATTTAGAATAGGGTTATGAGTTTTTATGATGGAGATAAATATATGTACCAGAATCCCTGAGGAATGGACTTAGCTAGAGTTGTTCAGTGAGTACAGAGAAAAGGTAGCTTTGAGGGATATTTCATCATTACAGTTTTGAACCTGTTGAATCATTCATCATTATAAATTGTATCACTACAAGAACCAAAACATATGTCTTTCGTAGTATTTGATAACAAAGTCAACTTTAGGCTGTAGTTTCTCCTGCCCTATTCCTGAGGCTGACTTGTGCTTTTTCTGTTCAGTTTTTCTCCAAATTGGTTTAGTTATGTTCCTGCTTTAAAATGATAAACATCTCCCAGATTTGCTTTCTTTCTGTTACATTCAGGTCTTTCTAGTTTCTTATAATACAAATTTAGAGATAACCTGGGTTACTCCTCTGAACTCTAATCCTATATATTATACGTGGATTTTTCTAGTTTATTAACCATTATGCGATCCCAGAGTATGTGGGTAAGTGGCTGATCTTCTCTTAATGTCTCTATGGTCCACCAACTTAAAACTAAACACTTCATATAATTCTTTTATCATTTGCAGATTCACAAAGTACATATACTTTTCAACCAACTTCTTCATATATAGTATGTTGTAAAACAGGAAAACACAAGTGCTTGATTCAAATACTCAGTAAACTGGGCAGTATAGAAGCTTAGCTATAAGTATATAAGTCAACAGTTAATCATCCATCAAATAAACTTGCTTTCTATGGGTGTTCCCTCCACCATATCCCAACTCCGAACTATGCAGTGGAAACCCATACTGACAAAGAATTCACTGTTCCATGGAATACTTGAACATATTAATCATTATTTTCTTTTTCTCAACCATCTTTAGTATTTCCAGTGTTCTTCTGCGTTAATGTCTAGAATTGAACAAGTACGTAGTCTGCAGGTGCCCTCTTTCAACTTCAAGACGCTAGTGCTTTTTAATGCTCACAACATATTCCTAGCTTATAATGAGATTATGATAAAACTAAAACTCAAGATAATTTTTACAGATCCTGCTGACAAATGAAGTCTTCTATCCTGACAAACAAAACTTCTTTTGATTGTAAGTGTATAACCTTTCGTGTATCCTTGTTATTGTCATTTTGTTGTATGTGTTTGGCCTTTCACTCCTCCAAGGTCATTTTGAATTCTTATTTCATAATGCAGTATATTTATCTAGTATAACGTAATGAGAAAAACTAAAACAAAAACCAAAAAAACAAAGAAACCTCAAAACCCAAAACAAAATGCAACAACAGAAAATACCCCAGACCTTCTATTTATCCATATAAGACATTGATAAAAATAGTATATTCTAAGAGGTGATGGAGAGGATATGGTGTCACAATATGACTGTATTGAATTAATTCGTTAGTTCATTCAGGTGTTCATGGAAACCTACTACATGATAAGCATTGTGTCAGGCCTTATGATAACTTGGTGGATAAATAAACAAGGCTATAGTTCTTATGAAGCTGATATTTTAATTGAAGAAGTGTAAAATCAACAGTGTTATAAGAAATAAATGGGAATAGAAGAGAAAATGACAGGGTTGGGTAGGTGGCCATCTAATTCAGAGGTTGTTGGTCAAATAAGTTTGTAAATGTGATTTTTATGTTTGCTTGCTTATAGTTTGCATTGGGGGCTGGGCAGCGCCAGGTATGTGGGTCTGTGAAATTGCAAATTACCTTCCTGCTTGGGAAGGGCCATTATTTTGCTAATGTTTGCTGGAGGAGAGGTTTTCTTGCCAGAAAGTTTTGTAAAGAAGAGAAGAAGTAGAAGAGAGAGAAGCCATGTTTGCAGAGTGAGAGTGGGGAGAGAATGCAGGGTGCTGAGGAAGAAGCCAGTTGTTGCAGCAAGAGAAGGTGTGCAAATGGGAAACCAGAGGTGAGGGGCTTTTGTGAGCTCTGCTGAGACTAGTGGGGCTTTTGATTCTAGAAGAAATCGGAGAAGATTCTCCTAATTGTGGAACTGGAGAATGTGTCAGTGGCTTTGTGAGCCCTTTCTGTTTGCTTGTTGGCTGGTGTGAGACTTTAACAAAGGAATGGCCCACCATTTTTTGGCTCCACTGTTTCTTTACCATCTGCCCGAATCTAATGAACACCTGCATGTGCATGGCCACAATGGCCGCGGCTACTGGCCATACAGAGGTGATTTCCAAATAGGTGGCCTTTAACTAATGCATTCAGTTTGAGAATGACCTAACTATTCCAAGAGCTGACAGAACATTCCAGGCAAAAGGGAATAGCAAATGCAGTCAGGATGGCACGAGCTTGGTTAGGAGCAGGAAGTCACCAGCATGACTGAAGCTCAGTGAAACAGAAGACAGGTAGGTGAGGCAGATCGCATAGGACATTATGGATCATGTTTTGGAGTTTAGGTGTCTTTTCTTTTCTTCTGGATTGCCAAAGCTTTTGTTTAAGTCTGTCCAACTAGTAAATAATCCAGCTAATCATGCTACTATCCAACCAATGTTTCTCTATGTTGTTCACAAGAAAATACTGAACGTATTGACAGAATTCTGGTTTACTCTATAAAATTTTGTTTTTTCTGATGTATAATTTAAAACAAAGAAACACACAAACAAAATTATTCTAGTATTTGTTCTCAGCGAATTCTTTTAGCTTGTTTGTTCAGTTCTTCTACACCATTTGTTGAGATCCATTATAGAATTTTATCAGGGAATTAGAGTCAAATTGAACTGGCTATAGGATTTATTCTTTTAAAATTTGAACTAAAATTTTTCACATCTTCAGTCTATTCAAATTTCTTCTGCTACCCTTGATCGCACAAAGATGACCATAAATGGTTCTTACAACATGGTCCAATACTTGGCAATATCATTCACTCTCTTTAGAGTAACTAGATTCTTTTTTTCTCATAACAAATATATTAGGATTTGTTCTGGTTCATTATGCTTTAACTTTGGAGGCACTTTTATTTAATAAAGAAAAGTGAATCAGAGTAGGGCTTAACTGGTTCTGTCCCTTCGCTCAAATGTCTTAATAGTTCACTCATGGCCACCATGCCAAGGCCAACACCCCCCCCCATTTTGCTTTAGGTAAAGCTAACATGATACCAAGCAAAAATCCTTTAGAAGATTAGCAGCCAGCATTTGGGAGGGAGGAGAGACAGAAATATTTTATTTGAACAAACAGATTCCTAAATTAATTCCCAAATTATTTGTCTTCAGAAAAACACAGGAAAGAAAGGTGTATTTTCACTTTGTTTGCCTGCTTCTGCTGACAATAGCAGCCCTGGATGTGGAGAAATTTAAAGGAGATAGAGGCATTGTATTTCCATTTTGAAACTAGGAGCAAAGGACAGGCAGTGACATGAGTTGAATTCATTTCTTGTAACCATAGGAGCTGAAACTTGCTTGGTGATGACTGTACACTTTCCAGTTGTTGATAGTCTGCAATAGTGAATACTGTCCTACCTTTGTGGTTTACATCCGAATGAAGCACATCTACAATGTAAATCTTAGATTTGAATACCTGAGGCATCACATTAAAAGCTAAGAATAAAGATGACCATGAGTCACTTACACTAACTGGTCCTAGCTTTCTCATCTGTGAAATTAACAGGTTGAAAAGGTCATCTCTGAGACCCCTTCCAGCTACAATACTCTGTGATTGTAAGATTGTCTTTCTCCTGAATAGAAAGTGTGAGCGTTTTGGAGACTAAAGCAGAACTACCATACTCCCTTTTTATTCTTCAGCAATTTTATGCACAACTTTTACATAGAGCACTAGAAAATTGGAACAACTTCCTTGAAATTTTCAAAGACCATTTAAAATACATTCCATTTATTGGTTAATATCCCCACTGTGACATATAAGGTGGCATTACTACATGTTAAAAGTGACCAAAATGTAGGTGATCAGTCCTAAGCCATTTTACCCATCAAATGATTTTTTGATACCCTTCTCAGGATTTCTTGCAGTCAAATACTGTCTGTGAGAAGATATGCATTAAATCTTCAGAATCTTCTGTGTTGTCCAGCTTAACTAAACATTGCATCTTAGTACAGCAACTTATCTATGTAAAATTTGGTCAACAATAAATGATTTTAAGCCTTGTAAAATTTTAGGAGCATCTTTGAAGAAACATAATGCTAACCCCTTTTTAGATGTTGGCTTTGTCTTTAAGTTGAAATACTCTCATTTTATCCAAAGGGAAAGCAAATTACCAGCAACATCAATTCCAGTGGGCCTTCACATACCCTTTTAATCCAGAGACTTGGCAACAAATACAGTTATATAAGGTCTGCGGATAAGTCAAACATTAAAGGCAAAAATATTTTTCTCACTGATCTTTTATTCAGCCTTCTCAGGTCTTTTTTTTTTGTTGTTTTTTGGGTTTTTTTTTTTTTTTTTGTATTTTTCTGAAGTTGGAAACTGGGAGGGAGTCAGACAGACTCCCGCATGTGCCTGACTGGGATCCACCCAGCATGCCCACCAGGGGGCAATGCTCTGCCCATCTGGGGCATTGCTCTGTTGCAACCAGGGCCATTCTAGTGCCTGAGGCAGAGGCCATGGAGCCATCCTCAGTGCCCGGGCCAACTCTGTTCCAATGGAGCCTTGCCTGTGGGAGGGGAAGAGAGAGACAGAGAGGAAGGAGAGGGGGAGGGGTGGAGAAGCAGATGGGTGCTTCTCCTGTGTGCCCTGGCTGGGAATCGAACCTGAGACTCCTGCACACCAGGGCAACACTCTACCACTGAGCCAACCGGCCAGGGCCCCAGCCTTCTCAGTTTTTATGGAATATTTGGTTAAACATCATCACTCAGGTTATCTCATATAAAATAAGTATTCAAATTAAATTTCCTAAAGAAAAGATTTAGTTTTCATAATCTGTACCAGGCATGAAGCAAAGGAATGGGCGAGAACACTTAAGGGTTGTGTCAGCTTGTATTTTGATTTGAAAGGGAGTTGGAGGGGAGAAAAGAGACAGACAAAGAATAAATTTATTCTTCTTCTTTTAAGGTTGTGTTCATCAAATGCTATCTTTATCTCATTTTTATGGAAAATTGTTTCTTTTGAGTCTCAACCAATCAACTTCAATTGTCATGTCTTTGAATTCTGAAAAGTAATTTGCAGGCTTTTTCATAAATCTTGACCATAGAACCTAATGCTTGGTATTCAGGTAATACTAAAACAGGATACAAAGGTTATTTCCATACACCTAATTAGATAAATTGATGATGCATTAACTTCATTAGTTGTTTTAGAATGCAAATGTAAGTCTGGACTTGCATGAATTCGGAGACTCTGCTGTGTGTTTTCCAGGGACAAGCAAAAAAGAAGGAGGCTGTTGTTTCTTTCTTTGTCTTAATTTAAAAATAGTTTTGGTAAAACTAAATTCTTTAAAAATCAACACTGTGAATATGCATGTTTGTTCTGGGTGTAAAATTGAATAACACACACTGCCTTTTTCTGTGTGCGCACGCACACACACACATTATTATCTCCACCACCACTCTGAAACTCTTCTTTTATGACTGCATTTCCTCCAAGGAAGATAAGAATGCTGAAAAATGAGAGGAGAATGTGGATCCTAATGTTAGCCCTCCAGCGTTTCCTATTGCAGCACAGATATATGTTGTTAAACTTTCTCGTCTTTAGCTGGCTGTGAACACAATGTGTTATTTGTCATTTTCCTTCATCCTCCAAAAAGTAAGAGAGATGCCCTTGGTCAATTTAATAGGGAACAATTCATGTCTGTTGAGGAAAGTAGTTAGGGGTGTTTCTCGCATACCACCAGTCTCTGCATTCTGCCAAAATGAACGTCCCTGGAACCATCGCTCAATGGACTGAACTCGCAGAATTCTGAATGAAGGGTGGCTCTTGGTCCTTTTGTAGCCACAAACTAATAGGGAAGTGATTCTTTTCTTTTTGATAAATAAAACTATTTTGTACTTCTCTTCAATGTGAACTTACACTACTGCTTTACGATCTGACATTTAATTGTTGTGGAAACTTATCTCATGGATTCTCCATATCTAATTTTCACATTTTCTCCCAGAGAGCAGGTTTCACATAGTTGCCTCTGAACATGTTATATTATTTTTTTCCTTTTCTATCCAGGAGCAGTTTGTGTGGCATTTATTGAGGGATTCTATATTATGTTTTTGTGGCATGATAATTGTGGTTCATTGTCAAAGTGAGAACCTTTCAGATCTCTAGCTGCATAGCACTTCTGGTGTTTCTGTTGGTGCTTGTGAAGTCCGAAAGGGAGTTATAATGAAGACCACACCCAGTGACATAGGTAAAATGAGTTCCCTGAAAAGGCTTCTGTGCATGTCATATTTCCCTTCATTTTTTACAATTAAAGAAAGCCTGCCTGACTAGGCAGTGGTGCGCAGAGAGAGAGTATCAGCCTGGAATGCAGAGGACTCAGGTTCAAGACCCCGATGTTGATGGCTTGAGCATGGTCTCATCTGGCTTGAGCACGAGCTCTCTGCTTGAGTGTGGGATCATAGTCATGACTCCATGGTCACTGGCTTGAGCCCATGGTTATCGGCTTGAGCAAGGGGTCACCGGCTTGCTGGAGGGCCCCACCCAGCCAGACAAGGTACATACGAGAAAGCAATCAATGAACAACTAAGGTGCTGCAACAAAGAATTGATGCTTCTTATCTCTCTCCCTTTCTGTCTGTCTGTCCCTCTCTCTGTCTCTTTATCTTTGTCCCTGTTTCTTTCACTTAAGAAAATAATAAATAAATAAATAAATAAATAAATAAATAATAAAGAAAGCCCAATGCTGGTCAAATGCTACAGTGTATTCTGAAAAGAATAATAGTTAAGTGCCTAAGTGCATAAAAAAATGTATAACAGTGCTTGCTCTCTTTACTATTAAATAGCATAGAAGAAAATATGGAATCTGAGATGTCTGTTCTTTAAATAACCTGCTGTTCTTATCAAATACTGTGGAAGACTAAAATGGAACATTTTAGAGGGAGAATCAAGGGGAAGAAAGAATGACTGGTTATTTCCAGAGATTCTGGTTTGAGAATATGCCTGAGTTAATAGCATGTTGACACCAGAATAGCTAAAGCAGGGCTGACCTAGGCAGGGTTTTATTTGCTCAGATAATAAAGAATTAACCTCAGTTGATCAACACTAAGGAAGCCAGCAACTATAGTAAGAAAATTTTCAGAGATCCTGTGATTTCTTGATGGTGTTGGTGAAATAAACCATATGTATTATTAATAAATAAATACATGAGAGCTATTGTTATTGTGTACTGTAGATGTAAGTAAAAGGATGGGTGGGGACACATTAGTAAACAGAAGGGTGTTGTTCTAAATAAGGACAGTGGTTCCCAAATCTGCCTGCATGTCAAAATCACCCAAGAAGGCGGGTTTAAGAAAATTTACAAGCATAAGCTTCACCTCCAATGCTTCTAATTCAAAAGGTCTGTGTTGATACTCCGGAACATCTATTTATCAAAGTTCTCCAGAATTCCAATGGGAATCAAGGCAGAAGAGACTATAATTGTTTGGAATGACAGGAGCAAAGGGACTCAGCCTTAAGCAGTGCCATTTCTCCTCCCCATCATTCGGTGGAAGGTCCCTTTACTGATCTTTTATTAACTATTTACCCAAACCAGATTTGGATAGGATTCTTTGAAATTCCATGAAAACAAGACTTCTTATTTGTGTTGACAAATGCCAAGAAAATATTTCAAGCCAAAACTGAAACGAATTCAAACAGAAAACCAAAAGCATATAAAAAAGTTACGCATATATCTTTGAAGACACAGTGGCTTTCCCTGGCTTATATGGTCTAAATGTGTCTTTTTACTTTGCATGCATATAGATAAATTTTTATTGAAGAATAGCAAAAAAACCCCTGCAGATGTAGTTCTTATACAGTTCTGAAGTTCAAGTGCTGTGGGTCTGATTGGGTAGTGATCTGTCATTAGTGTTACTGCTTTTATGCCTTAGCATGCAATGGCTGGCACTATTTATTGTTCATTCCTATGCTGTAAAGGGATACAGGCTGTGGAAGCCCACTGGATAGAATAAGGGCTCTTTTCCCTAAGGATGGAGGTATAAGAGAAGGGACGTGGCATGAGTAATCTCGCTGTTCCAAAAGCACGTCTTGTTCTCTGTGGTCTAATGGTACTAATCTCAAACATGTTGCTCCCTGCCCCATTATTACTTCCTTATAAATATTTGAAATTTGAAGAAGTTGCTCCTTTCCATCAGAAAATAATTTTTTTTAAAAAAGCCAGGACACATTGAGGGGAGAGGAAGAGATATGGAAAAGAGACTTGCACTGTGCTCTAAAGAAAAAAGTATCTCCTAGTGGGAGAGAGGGAAGAAAGCCACCAGCAGCTTTCTGCTAATATTAAACCCTGTATGGATAGAGGGGTGGAATCACCTATTTTCTTAGGTGAAGGATGATTCTAAAGCCTAATGGAAGTTTCATTGTTTTGTTTACTTTTGAATAGTTAAAGAATGCTAAATTATGGCTCTAAAGTTGAACATTTTAGGGACTGTTTCTACCCAAATATCAACTAATTACAGCTGCTGTTGAATTTTCCCTGAGTTTATTTCTTATCAGTGACAAAGCACAACTTCACATTAAGGTAGCTGGCATTGCTCCACTGATATTATTTTTCTGGGCTAAAACATTATAAAAAAATCTAAAATTAATCATTTAGGTAGGAATATAAGTATAGAATAAATTTAACAAATTCCTCTTCCATTAACAAAATTGTTATATCTGGAGATGGATTGTGCTTAATTCCCTAATTTGTGTCAGGTGTATGTACTACTGTTTTGCATTCTTAATGAACTTCTCTGCTATGCATAATTGGCAATAGAATGAACAAATGAATTAAGGCCATTAGGGGGCCTGGGTATACTTCAGACACATAATGACCAGTGATTCAGAGAAGCAGGTGGCAGGAACAGGAAGTGGCCTGACCAGCTGCCAGGATCCTGGGTGATGGAGGTGTCTATTCAGAGCTGGAATCCAAAGCAGACCGACTGGGGGATGATGGACTTTCAGGATGTCTTCTCCCATTCAGCCAGACGCAACCTTCTGCTTAGAAGAGAAGGCCTCATTTTTCTGTGTGAACTGGGGGCAGGCAAGCTACTAATATCCAGGAATGCCTGCCTTCTTCTCTTAGTTTTCCATCCTTCCCTTCTTTTTTGGTGGTTGCCATCACCATTGTAGGGTAGTCCTGCTGGTTTATCCTGCGGTCCCTGAGTCTATCACCCACAGTCTTAGCCATTTGTGTAGCAAAAGGGGCCCTGGGCATCTAAAACCTTCTTCTTCTCATGGTGAGAATGGAGTTGGGTGGACAGGTTAGGAGAGAGAAGTGATCCCAGACCTGGATCTAGAATTGGAAATAGAGAGGTATTGACTCACTGAAGAGTCAAGAGCTCCTTACCCCCACTCCTCAGTGCCCACGCACTGTGTTAAGCAGTGGGAAGACAGTGTGAACCTGGCAGGGATGGTCCTGCCCTCATGAAGCTTACAGCTTGACCTTATGCAGCAGAGTTAAGATCAATTCTCAGTTTAAGTGGCCTCATCTATATAAAATTGGCATAACAATAACAATGCCAGATGGTGTGAACATGTGTTAAAGCTCCTGGTCCAGTGTCTGGCTCACAATAGATGATCAGCAAATGCTTCTTTCTTTTGCCTTCACTACCCAACCTGAGTCAATTGTCAGTGTAGAAACTTTTGAACACCAATGGACAAATGATCTTCTGCAGATTCCCTGTACATATCACCAGCACTCCATCATCCCCTTTATTATCTAACACTTCCACTTGATTCCATGGCATGTTTCCTTTTGACGGTGATTTCACTTCTTCTCCAGGTTTGCCCTTGATGTTCTTCTTAACCTAGTTCCACCCACATGCCATATGCTGGCGGCTGGTGGTGCAGAGGAGAGGCAGTGAGATTTGTTCTGCATCCTGCACCTGCCAGGGGCTGGACCTGCCTATATATAGACAGAAATGAGCAGCAGGAATCTCAGAAATGTCAAGCCAAGGGAAGAGGCAGGTCCCTTTGTTCTGTCTGGGAGTATGAGAAGTGGTATCAGTAGACTGTGCAGGTTTTGAGAGCACTGCTCTAAAAAAAAACCCTGTGCACAGATGCAGTGACTCTGGTCCTACTGTTTTCCTCTATGCTTGTTGTGACCTGCTTGAGGTTCTAAGGCTATGTTCAAAGCCAGCCTGGGGATCATGGGGTCCTATAGCTGCCTTTAGATTGTGTAGGCTCCATAGTCTGACTGACTTCTTTCAAAGCTATCACGTACAAGCTGTGTTACCTGTGGCAAGCCCATAATCAGTGGAAGCCTATGTTTCCTAATCTTTAAAATGAAATGCAAGTAATAACCCATCTCTTATAATAATGCCCAGCTCAATAAAAGTGGGAACTTCATTCTTTTTTGTCACTTAAGCAAAAGCTTTGGAATCAGCCTGACTCTCCTTCTCCAGTTCAGCTATCATCATATCCCATCGTCCCTCATTTACTTCTGTTCCTAGGATATCTTTTCTGAGAAACCTGTTCTGACCACTCTGTCATGTCCATTTGTTTTCTCCTTCTGAGTTATTTCACCTATGAGATATCTTTCCCTATAATGTACTATGTATGTCAGGGGTTGGGAAACTTTTTGGCCTAGAGAGCCATGAACGCCACATATTTTAAAATGTAATTCCATAAGAGCCATACAACAACCCGTGTACCTTATGCATTATCCAATAAAAATTTGGCATTGTCCCGGAGGACAGCTGTGATTGGTCCAGCCACACGCAACCATGAACATGAGCGGTAGGAAATGAATGGATTGTAATACATGAGAATGTTTTATATTTTTAATGTTATTATTTTTTTTTATTAAAGATTTGTCTCTGAGCCAGATGCAGCCATGAGAAGAGACACATCTGGCTTGCAAGCCATAGGTTCCCGACCTCTGACATATATGTTCTGTCTCCCCTAATAGACAGTAAACTCCATGAGGACAGGGATTTTGTATAATCAGTTTATTGTGTCTGGCACAAAACTGTTTCATGTCCAAAAAAAAAAAAAGCATTTAGCCCTTTTATTAAACTATTAATAGAAAATCTGTGTAAGTCACCTAACAGAGTACCACTGTGTCATGCATTTTGAATGATAAGGAGCTTTCCTTTGATGCTCTTTCACAGTGACACAAGTTAACTTCAAATTGTGAGCCACCACTCATGAAACTCTCTCGAAGGACAAGTTGCTAAATCCATTTAATGAGAAAGAAAGTACAAATAACACCAAGCTCACTGTATCAAAAGCAGTGTACAAAGCTTGCATATAAAGCGGTGGTGCTGGTACTCAGATATGACTTCTTGATAGCAGTGTTTCCGAACGCCTGGTTGCCAGTCTCCAGGGGCAGTCATCTGCATGCATGTTGAATACAGATTCCCAAGACCCAAGCCTGATCCTCTGAGGCCTGCTTTACAGCCAGGCTCTGCACATGGTTCTTGTTGGAATGTTCCATCAACCTCAACAGCAGCGCCCTGGTTGGTTGGCTCAGAGGTAGAGTGTTGGCCCTGTGTGTGGATGTCCTGGGTTCGATTCCTGGTCAGGGCACATGGAAGAAGCAACCATCTTTCTCTTTCTCTCTCTCTCTCTCTCTCTCTCTCTCTCTTTTCCCCTCCCACAGCCATGGCTTTATGGGTTTGAGCACATTGGCCCTGAGTGCTGAGGATGGCTCTCAGGTGCTGAAATAGTTCAGTTGCAAGCATTGCCCCCGATGGGTAGCCCCGGTCATGGCACATGTGAGAATCTGTCTCTCTATCTCCCCTCCTCTTACTTGGAAAAGGAAAAAAAAAATCAATAAGCAGCATCTCATGTCACCCAGTGTCCGACAATGTACTACTGAGTATCCAGTAAGTGCTGGACCAAGAAAAATCACACCATCCTTGGCCCAGTTAGTTGATACATAAATTGATCAAACATACTAGCACTGGATAGATAAGAATGAAAACACCAAACCTGCACCTGAACGTAAAGATATGTATCTTTACCCCTAACCCAGTTAAGAAGGTTGAGTGGGTAAATAAGGATTGGGGTTCACTACGCAAAGAAAAAGACAGAACATAGGCCTCTAGCTAGATATGTAAGAACTATCTACTCTGAAAAAATAGAGGGTCACGATGGAAGATTAACAACTCTATTTTTGAAAGATTCAGCTTGATGAATCTTATAAACATAGATCCACCTGGGAAAAATCTCTATTTCAAAGAATGCTGAGCAGTATTTTACTAAATATATAAATTACCCAAATTCCCAGAATATTATTTTAATTCACAAAATATATTATGATATTGACTTCTGTTATACCTGGAACCAAACATAATGGCTTGAGTAATTAAGTTCATTTTGATTGTAATAAAAGAGAATTAACATCCTTTTTTTCCTCAAGACCAAAAATTCTGAAATATTTTCCATTGCTTAATGATATATAAGAAAGGAGCATATTATCAACATGCAAATTGATATTTTTATTAAAACTTACTAGGAATTACCTACATGGGTAAAAACTTCAGCCAAGATCACTAAAATCTATCAACCCAAGCAAGACTTGTATTCAAAACTACTATGAATTGCATTTTTTTGTTGATGAAGTAAGATAAAATATGACTTTTGAAAGCAAGTTACTTTTCTAAGATATTTAAAAGTTAATATTTTTTAAGTAAATTATATATATATATATATTTTAAAAACTTACTAATCCGAGACATGGAAGATTGAATGACTTTTACATTTTATTAAGTATAGTAAGCCAGGGTTAGTTTTTTAAACCTTCTCCACTTACATCTATAAGAATCATTGTGCTTGTTGTACATCTCCAGGATGTAGTCTAAACCATATACTTAACATCTTCACAGCATTGCAAATTCATAAAAGATAGCACACCATTTCTTTTCAACATTAGTTCAAACTCAGCTGTACACTATAGTAATAGACATATTCTTTGATTTGTCATAATACGTGGGGGGTTCCACCTGATTCCATAAGATATTTATAATCCTTAAAACCAATTCTGATAATTTAGTCTGACAAGAATGGACATTTAAACAATGTTTTGGCCACTGAACAGAAGAATGAAATACAGACTTGGTTGGGTCTCTTTTCTTTGTTACTATGTGATTTTAAAAATTACAACGCCTAAATAAAGCAACTTCACTATTTCTCTCTAGAAGCAGATAAGAGACAATATTATGTTTGAAATTGGGGAAGACATGTCTTAAAGCTGCTTTTGAACAGCAAGTACTATATTGGCAGAATATTATTCTCACTTTTTTTTTTTAACAGAGACAGAGAGAGAGTCAGAGAGAGGGATAGACAGGGACAGTCAGACAGGAACGGAGAGAGAAGAGATCAATCGTTAGTTTTTCGTTGCGCGTTGCGACTTCTTAGTTGTTCATTGATTGCTTTCTCATATGTGCCTTGACCACGGGCCTTCAGCAGACTGAGTAACCCCTTGCTGGAGCCAGTGACCCTGGGTCCACGCTGGTGAGTTTTTTTTGCTCAAGCCAGATGAGCCCGCGCTCAAGCTGGCGACCTCGGGGTCTCGAACCTGGGTCCTTCCACATCCCAATGCTCTATCCACTGTGCCACTGCCTGGTCAGGCTATTCTCACTTTTGAACAGCTTTGACTCTGAGACCAAATTAAATTTATAAATCATAAAATTCTTTCTGAATCCTCTTCTTTTTCAAAACTAAAACAGTCCAGTAGTGAGAAATTTGTTTATGAGAATACATGTTGTGAGAGTATATGTTTTACAGCATGCTATGTTTAAGTTTGATTAAAACAAAAATCTCTTGGGAAATATGGCTGACTGAAAACACTAACCACAGTTTTCATTACCATTATTAGAGTGGTGTAGAATTCAGAAGTGGACCACACATGCAGTCCCATGCCTGCAAATATGAAATAATTAAATACTAGAATAGAAAAAACTACTTAAATTGCTATACAGTTGAATCACACTGTCTATATATGTCATTGGGTCAGTACTGTAAATTAATAACATTTTAGGATTTAGCCTTCTAGAAATTAGAAACTTAAAAACCATGATGCCATGTCAGTTATTGTCATTAATGTCCTCGTTGTTAGAATGTGATCTATTTAGGTGTAGAAAAATGAAGAAAGTAAATACTTTAGTCTAAGTTGTATCTGATGTACTTTGGGAGACCCACCTGATGAGTCTTAGTACATTCTCTGGGAGGAAAGTTACTCGCAGCACATTTAGGTGTTAACAATATCAGTGAATCAGTGGGTGACTTGTTTGACTCCCCGAAGCAATATGCTTATGTCCCAAGCTTATTCCCAACCACAGTGAGGTTTTTGGGGTTCAAGACTGGTTTTGTCCATCACATAGCCACCCTATTTTGTGAATGGTATAATTTGGCACAAATTCTATTTTTCAGTGCTCTTAGTTAAATTTGGCATATCGAGTTAGATATATTTTTAAAAAAATAAATTAAAATGATTTTGCGTCTCACAGTATTGTGACCCTGTAATACTGTTTTTAACATTAAGAAAATAAGATTTCTTATTTATCAGTCTATTGAAGATATGTGTCAACAAAGGAATATTCTGTGTGATGGAGCAGGTGGTTAGACAGGCGTGGGCAGAGTAGAAATTATAAGCCAAGAGTGGAAAGTCCCCAGACTGGAAAACCCTGGGTGCCCAGCAACAGACAATTTTAAGGTGGGACGTCACCCCCTGGGTGGCCTTTCCTCTATTAGCATATCACTGGTCATGCAGTTTAGACCCCTTGACTTTTCATATCACTGGTCATGTGGTTTAGACCCTTTGACTTTTCATATCACTGGTCATGCAGTTTAGACCCCTTGACTTTTCATATCACTGGTCATGTGGTTTGGACCCTCCCTTGACCTCTCCTCCCCTGGCATATTGCTAGTCATGTGGTTTGAGACCCCCTTACAGGAGGAACAAGGGGGCCAGATAATAGCCTCATACTACTCCCATACAAGCTCTTGCATAACCACTCCCTTAAGCATTAAGCACCAGAGATAACCAGTATCAGCTGAAGGCCCAGAAAAGCTGTTAGGAGAGGTAGGACGATGCCAGGGCTGTCATCAGGACCGTATGCAATGACTTATGACTCTCCTCTAGCACAGACCTATCAGTATAGACCAAGACTCTGAAAGGACACACCTGGAAAGCTGGTAAATATTCTATTGAGATTTTCCCCAAAGACTTCTCTAGAAACCCCTGCCCATAAAGCAAGGGCCCCAGCACACTGTCCCTTTCTCTTGAGTATGCCCCTGCCTTTCCTACCTCCTCCTTTCTCCATGATGAGCCTTTCACTCTCTTCTTCCCTCAAGGTGTGTATCTTTGCCTTTCTCCTAAGCTTCAAGGGCCCCTCTTTTGCCTCTGAAATTTGTTTCCTGAACTCATTCATGTACCCCAGCTGGCTCCCTTCTTCACTTCCTCTACCTCTGTGACTTTCTAAATAAAATTTTGCTTGTATTTGCGTCTTAGCTCTGAATTCTTTCTTAGCCAAAATTCAAGGATTGAAGTCTACTATCTGGTGCCATTTACCATTAATATGTGAACCATGATTCACACCACTGCCTAATTAAGCATTTTCTCCAAACATATTCCCCAAAGCTTCACAATGTTTATAAATGGTCTGTTATTTAGTAATAGAGTTACTCATGGAAATTAACGTTTTAGTATATTATGATAGATAAGTATTATGGAGGATATAATTATGAAAATATCATTATTTTGGCCTCTGAATTAAGTCATGTTCCTCGTACTGACAAACTACTACATACTGGGTGGAACTGTACCTTGATAAGGTGGCTTGGTAAAGGCAAGCAGAAGGAAGAGACAGCTTTATGTCTACAAAGTTATAAAAATTAACCATATATATATTTTTTGTATTTTTCCGAAGTTGGAAACGGGGAGGCAGTCAGACAGACTCCCACATGTGCCCGACCGGGATTTACCCAGCATGCCCATCAGGGGGCGATACTCTGCCCATCTTGGGGCATCGCTCTGCCACAATCAGAGCCATTCTAACGCCTGAGGCAGAGGCCACAGAGCCATCTTCAGCGCCCGGGCAAACTTTGCTCCAATGGAGCCTTGGCTGCGGGAGGGTAAGAGAGAGACAGAGAGGAAGGAGAGGGGGAGGGGTGGAGAAGCAGATGGGCGCTTCTGTGTGCCCTGGCCGGGAATCAAACCCGGGACTCCTGCACACCAGGCTGATGCTCTACCACTGAGCCAACTGGCCAGGGCCAAAAATTAACCATATTTTAAAGGCAGTGGACTAGCTTGGAAGTTAAATAAAACAAAAATTGAAGAAATAATGAAGTATACTCTGTGGAATATGAGTAATATTATTCTGAATTGTCTGTGTGTGTGTGTGGTTTTATCTCTTATTTGATTTTTTTCAAAACCAGGTAGACTTGCAAACATGTATTGACTCAATATAAATATATAAATTAAATATAGTAGTTAGTTTAATAGGATGGAAAATACACTTTAACATACCTATACTGTTGCTATAGAGTCTAAATCTAAAAAAGTAATTTCTTGGAATTAATTATCCTTTACATGGATAATCACAATACTGAAAAAAGGCTATTAGGTTTGTATTAGAAAAACAATCGACACTCAAAAGCTTAGGGGTTTAGGACCAGAAGTGTATTAGGAGGACCTCAGGCTAAAAGAAACTCAGGAAGAAAAGACAAAGAGACGTTTGAGCTGAAGATGAATTAACCCTCAAATGACTCCATTTATACACAGGAATTTTGAGGGAAATCTTTACAAAAATGGTGGTTGCTTTCTAAGCTCTGAAGATACTCAAACCTGAAACTTTCTTTCTATAACTTTCTCCTTCACTTGAAGCTTTTGAAATAATTGCCTAGTATAGCAAAGAAAGGCAATGAGCTGACTGTAATTATCTTTCAAATCAGAATAAACTCTGCTTTTGTAAGCTTGTAATTGACTTTTTTTAACATTCTTTCACTGTGTGAGAAGCTTCATGAACTTCTTGTTTTCCTTCAACTATTGAGCCTTTTAGTTGTTATGCTTTTTAATTACTATATATTTGTTATAATTTCTAAAGTAAATAACTATGTGAAATTACATAATTAAATTAGAATTAGTGATTATGATGTTTGATTGTAATGTAGAATTTTCTACTAAGCTTTGTCAAAGGCAATGTCCCAAGCTTAGACATCGTATTCAAATCTTAGTTGATGACTTTCCTAATCTGTACTTTTTCAAAACCATTAAATGATTATTGTGCTTTCTGGTTTACAAAAAATAAATACCTTTTTGTCATTTGTTAACTGAATTATATGTGTTCTCATTAGCTCCCTCTGTGAAGCTACCTATTGAATATTCAACTTTGGCCCTTTGTAGAATAAAATTGTCAAAAGAGAATGTGGTGGGTGTTACTGTAAGAGAATGCTTACCCATTCATGACAGATAAGGCAAACAGACCAGGAAACTAGTGAAGGCAAGCTTAAGGTGTGCAAATACATTCAAGGCCAGAGAGGGGCTTTATTTAGGTCTTAGCATGTCTACACAGACAGTAACATTTATTGTCTCTTCAAACTCTTTCCCTTTCATCACCTCTTCCCCTCACATTGGGTGGTATGAGAATGGCTGTAAATATTTTTGATATCTGACGAAGACATAATTCAGTTGGGAATGCACTGTGTTGAGTTTGGGCATATGGTGCAGTTCTCATTCATGGCTATGTGTAGTTTATTGAGGACTAAATGTCCTGGCACAGTAATGGCTCCCTGGAATACTCCTATTGCCCACCATGCCAACTAACCTGGCATCGTGACACAAAATGGTATTGGGAGATTTAAAAAGATGTTCTAAATGTTTCAATAAAACATGAGAAATTAGACCCAATGTAGATGTATATGGTGAGTCCTTTCTTTTCTTTTTTTTTTTTTTTTGTATTTTTCTGAAGCTGGAAATGGGGAGAGACAGTCAGAAAGACTCCCGCATGCGCCCAACCGGGATCCACCCAGCATGCCCACCAGGGGCGACGCTCTGCCCACCAGGGGGCAATGCTCTGCCCCTCTGGGGGGTCCCTCTGCCAAGACCAGAGCCACTCTAGTGCCTGGGGCAGAGGCCAAGGAGCCATCCCCAGCGCCCAGCCACCTTTGCTCTAATGGAGCCTTGGCTGCGGGAGGGGAAGAGAGAGACAGAGAGGAAGGGGGGGTGGAGAAGCAAATGGGCGCTTCTCCTATGTGCCCTGGCTGGGAATCGAACCCAGGTCCCCCGCACGCCAGGCCATCACTCTACCGCTGAGCCAACCAGCCAGGGCCCTTTTGTCTTCTTCAAAATTATTTATTAAAACACTGAAAGAAATTTCTGATTTAAAAAATGCATAAGTAGGAGTCAACATAATGAAGGTGAGTGATGAAATCAATAGAAATCATGCTAAAATTGAGCATACAATTATAACCAAAACTTTTTTTAGAGCATTACAAAAGCAGTAATTAAGAGGAAGTAATAAATTCCTAATAGAAGTGGTAAAAAGGTTCTTGGACTGAACCATAAGAGTGAATGACAAGAACATTTTGGAAAAACATTTAAATCTTGGAGGGCTTTAACACAAAATACTAATAATATAACAAAAATAACAAAACTCATATTATGCCTTTACAATGAGGTCATCAATGACAAACTGGTTAATGAATTTCATCATGAATTTCATGATGCATTTCATTAATTTCAAAGAACACTGAAGATTAGTCACAGCAGGAAAATACTTCAAAATATTCATATGTAAAATAATTTTTTTTCTAATTTGACAACTATCATAAAATAATGACTGAAACGCTGAAAGTAGCTTTGAAAAACTATCAATAATAAATTTTTATCAACCCAAGTACAACAAAGATTGGCAAGCTATGGTCTTTGTATTTGTATGACTCCTGAGGTAAAAATTATTTTTATATTTTTAGATGATGGGGGAGGGGGGAGAACAATTATTTCAGATATGTAAAAATTACATAGAATTTAAAATACAGGTTCCAAAAATCAATTTTATGGGAACACAGCCTTGTTCATTGATTTGTGTATTGGCTACCACTGATTTTGTGTTATGATGAAGTTGAATACATATCTGTGACAGAGACCATAAGTACATGGCTAAAATATCTACTATCTGGTCTTCTATAGAAAAAGTTGGCCAACATCTGATGGTAGAAGAAAGACTGGCTATATTCTCTCCATAGTAACATCACAAAAGCTTTTTTGAAGAAGTGATGGAAGACTGTGCAATCACATGTAAGAGAAAAAGTATTATAGTAGTGAAATACCTAGTTATAAGCATATTTTTTAATCTTCTGAATTATATGACATTTATGGTATCTGTCAGCTTTTATAGCTCTTGATTACTTTTCTCATTCTATATGTTCACTTTCAGTTTAAAGTCTTATTTGTTATGTTTATCGATTACCTAAATATTATTTTCTTAAATTATTTAAACACAAAGTCCAACAAAACTGGATACACCGATATATCATAAACCACATTTTCTATCTCAACTGGAGCTTGAATGCAGTTCTCGTGCTATGTGTCTGTTTTATTTTTAAATATCACATATTAAATAAAAATTAGTTTCCAGAGGGCAAACAAGCATCTACTGTAATATGAAATAAAGAAAAAACATTTTTGCTAAGTGTTTTACCTTGTTAGAACTTTGGCCCCCTGCTAGAACTTTCTCAAATGTTGTTCCTAAACAGTGGAAACTGCTGGTTTCGGCCTTAGAATGACATGTTATTGCTCAGAGGGATATTTTATGACTAGGTTTAAAATGGAAATGCCAGCAGATTTAATTATGGTACCGCTGCAGAGGGTGCAGAAAATTAACATTATTGCATGAAAAATACCGATCTGCTCTGTGAATATTTTGAGCACCCTTAATATTTTCATTTGCATATTTAATTTTTCATGAAAGGTAAATAAGACCTACCGAGAACTGTCCTCTTAAGATCTTTCTGTGTGAAATCCTTTGTTTTAGAAAAGAAATAAGAGAATGTAAAGAATTGATTGCTAGGATTGATACAAACCAAATAGGCTTGTTATTCTCTACTTGGGTCCTTCTAGTTATCATACTGAATTCACTTTTCTGGGGGGCAAATGATATTATAAATAAGTGGCACATTTACCTATAATACATTTAAGAGAAGTATGGTTATATATATTTAAATAACTCAAGACAGTGCTATAATAAAGCTAGATGGCTGAGATATTTTGGGCTGACATTTTTTTTTTCTTTTTCCCTTTTTTAAGAGTGCACATATATGGCAGAACCAAAAATTTATATAAATAGGCTCTTTTTTACTTCCTAAAATATGGTTCTATGCTATAGTAGACAGTATTTTCATTTGAGCGTTAGCCCCTCCAAGCCACCAGATGGTTACGAACTGGACCACTGCTAATGACAAAGTCTGTTTCTTTCCAAACTCTAACATGGCTTCTAGCTACTTAAGGCCAAGTCACTAGGATAATCTCAGCTCCCATTTAAAATGTCTGCCTGTAAAGAATGTGCAATTCTAATTCTTTCTCTGATCTTTGAGATGTAACTCGTCTAACACCTAAAATTGTTGCCTCAAGGGCCTGGGCACCATCTCTTTGTAATGAAAACATCCAGAGGGAAATCTTTCACTTTCTGCTTCCAAATTCCTGAGTAGGACAGGGCCAGACTTTGGTGTGCCCCTAGCTCCCACTTATACCCCTGCCATAAAGATAATGCAAAGTTTGTTTTCCTCTGGATAAGTACCAATTAGCAAACCCAGATGACCTCGTACATGGACCAACCCCTCCACCTCTTAACACCCTGCAGAGCCTTTCCTTTAGAACACCCAACAGTTAAATCTTCTCCTGCCTTGTGTTTCAGTGGAGTTGGCCTCAGCGTACACTGGGCTCTCTCTTCTATTGAAATAGTCATTGCTGAAGAAAATCTGTCTGTATTGATTTTAACTAGTTTCCTGCTAGTAATGACTCTGTGTAGCTTTTTAAATTTTTTTAATCTTAAGAGGGTCAGAGGGACTTAGAATGCATTTGTATCAACTCCTTTTACAATATAGATATTGAAGCTTAAAAAGAGTTAAGTGAAGGATGAACAGTAACTGTGGAGCTGAGATCAGAAGCCAGTGTTCTCCAAGCTCCCCTGGCTAGTTTTTATTGTCCCATGTTTGTGGACAGAGTTTACATTCTATGCAATCATTTTTATAGTAAACGGAGGGATGACATTGATGCTGTAGCCATAATCTCTGAGCTTTTAAAAAAAAAGCTTTATTTTTCAGATTTAAGTGTAAAATTTTACAGATTTTATGATAAACAAGATGCATACATGTGCTAAGCAACAAAAAGTAATTTGAGATTTTCTAATTAAGCAATAAAATCCAACAATTAGATCAATTTAATGTACACAATTTGAATCAGATACTCTGTTTTTTTACCTTGAGGTTAGAACTAAAGTGAAGACTTAGTTCAAGATTACAGCATGGCCTAGAAATCCTTCTACTAGGTATCTACCAAAAAAACTAAAATACACTGGTATGTCAAAGACACATGCACCCCCATGTTCATCGCAGCATTATTCACAGTGGCCAAGACATGGAAACAACTAAAGTATTTTTCGATAGAGGATTGGATAAAGAAAATACGATACATATATACAATGGAACACTACTCAGCCATAAGAAATGATAGCATACTGCCATTTACAATAGCATGGATATACCTTAATAACATTATATTGAGTGAAATAAGTAAATCAGAAAAAGATAAGAACTATATATGATTTCACACATAGGTGAGATATAAAACTGAGACTCATGGACATGGATAAAAATGAAGTGGTTTACGAGGAGGAAGGGAATGTGAGGCAAGGATGGGAAAAAGGGAATAAAGAAAGACAAATATAAGGTGACAGAAAATGATTTGACTTTGGGCAATGGGTATACAACATAATCAACAGTTTAAATGCTATAGGAATATTTACCTGAAACCAATATACTTTATTGATCAATGTCACCCTGTTAAAGATAATTTTCCAAATAAAATTTTAATAAAAAATTAAGCAAAGGTGAGAGTATTTTAAAGCTGTTTTAACACATAGCTTTAATTCTATGGTTCAAACACAATTGCTCTATACATTTTCTTTTATGTAATTTCATTTTTATATGGATTTCATAATCCCTAAAAAAACAAGACTTAATCTGATATGTTTAGTATCAGCAGTGGGGCAGATCTAAAACTTTTGGTTGAATGAATAAGCAAACTAAGTTAAGTTACTATAAAATAACTTGGACAAAAAAAGAAAAAAAATAGGAAAATGAGCTTTAAAAATAGAAATGCCTGCATTTTTATCCTTACTCTAAATCTGTGAACACAGCTAATAATGGTCTACTAAGCAATGTATGTCATTCACTGCATCTTTCTGGGCTTTCAACAACACTTTCTTGGTTGCAGAGAGCATATCTGCAGGCACTGGAGTGATTAGGAGGAAAATGGTCCAATTGAAGTGAAAGGAGAAAACCAGCTCTTCCAATGGTTTGGAATTGAGATCAATGATGACACAATTCAATTACAGCATTAGTTTTGATGTCAGAGAGGGGTTAAAAATGGATCATAATGACTCTTTAGCAGATAAATTTGGAGCAATTAGAGGTCTCAAAATGTCTCTTTATGTAACTAAAAAAAATAATTGCCTTTAAATTATCTAGGCTGCAGAACCTGTTTCTTTTGCATGTTTGAAGCTGTTTTAAAATTCTATTGCTTCTCAATATGGACTTAATTGACTGAGTTTCTCAACCCCAAATCTCAAGTGAGGACAGACAAGATTTTAAGTTAGTCCAAACTACAAGCATTTAAAAGGGTAGGAAGTAAATATATAATTAAAAAAAGGATAAATGATAAATTTTTATTAAAACCTAGCAGAGTGCCTTATAAACAGTAGGGTTTAAATAAATGCTTGTTAAATTAAATGTTATATTTCTTCTTTAGATATGGCTGAAAAGTGCTGCCAATCATGCCAAACAGTCTCAACTCAACTGCACTCTCACCATAATACTAGACTTTATTGTCTGTTTGATGCATATAGGAGTAGAATAAATTTATGAACTAAGCCAACATAATTCTTTTATTTTAGATTCTTTGGGCTAAGACTATCCATTTTGAATTTGTTGTTCTTAGAGTCTCCCCACCCCTCGTACTTGGGAAGTCAGGAGGCATGCAGAAGCCATAAAGACTATAATATCTTTTTCTTTTTTCCATTGTTAGGATTATTGAACTGACATATTTATTGTTTCATCTCAATCCATAGGTATATTTTAGGGAGAAAATTTAAACTCAATTAGTTTTTTGAGTTGTACAAATGAACAAAAAGAGGCTTTGGTTCATGGATATTATGTACAAATTAACAAAGCTTTCAATTTAGTTACCATGAAATACATCTAGACGTGACATATAAAAGAAAATGTATTACCTTCTCTTCCTTCCATTTGCATTAACCTGGTATTTAGTTCTCTGTTTCCTACCCTTTCTCCTTTTGGCTCTCTGTTGTATGTACAATCTTTATTCTGCCAGTTGGTTGTGGCACTTAAATTAATGTCAATATGGATACGATGTTAAGAAAGAATACAGATTTTTTTTATTTAATAAGTATAGAAGTTTTCTCTAGCTCTTAAAATTTCTGAAATTATAGAAATCAGTATTTCAATGACAAAAGTTGATAAACAGGGCTTATTTCTAATGAAGACTTTAATTTTTCTGATATGTTGATAATCTCACTTAAGTCACATAACAATTCTTAGAGGTAGGTATTGTTTTTATTTACAAATGATAAAACTGAGCTTCAGAAAATTTAACTAGCTTGCTAATTTTTTCACAGTTGATATTTTTTATAATTAGTTAAGCTACTTAAAAGGATAAAGTAAAGGCATTGTTTATAAGTTTTAAACATTAATAACATGACATAGATTCCTAATGCTTTGACGTTTACAAAATACTAAGGACAATAGTTTATTAATTCCGATGGTGTTCTTTTGTTTTATGAATTTTATTTTTGAAGGGTTTTAGTGAGGTCATATATTACCTATCTCATTTTATTAATAAGAAACATATGTGCTGCCTATGTTTTAAGATTTTATATTTTGATTCCTTGAGAAGCCCCTGAGGCTGAGTTTATACAAGTCAAGATGATTTTAGTTCTTGCTAAGGGCTTGGATCACCCTTGGTGTGTAATATAATGAGCTTGTGAGTTTCAGAGCTAAGGTCTGTTGCTGCAACACACTTTAAGGACTACACACCTTAGGACTACAGATCTTATGGACTACATGCCTTAAAGACTATACACCTTATGGACTTCACACTTTAAGAACAACATACCTTAAGAACTACATACCTTATGGGCTATATACCTTATAGACTAGACACCTGAATGGACTAATTAAGAAAATTTTTCCTCCAGAATTATAGTTTTCAAAGTGTAGCTCTTCTATTTTCATTTAGAAAAAAAAACTCTAAAATTATTTTCTCGTAAACCCTTATCATGCTATCTTTAAGTTTGCTGATTCAATGGTATATAAATATTAGGCAACATGAAATTAAGGTTTGGTTATTTATTATGTAAGACTTAATCTTTTAATGGAGGGTTTAAAGATAACTTTCTAAGAGAACTAAAAATGGTCTTTTGGTTAATTTTAGTTAATGTGTCTGTATTTACACATAAATTTCCTTTGCTAGACCAACAGTACTTGAGTCTTTTATTGTCTTTCAGTTGCTAAGGGCAAAGGTGCAAATCTTTTAGATTTATGTTGATTATTATAATCCAATGATTTGGGGTAGGCACCTGACACAAGAAATTTGGTATGATTTCAATTCAATAAATGCTTAGAAGAAGCCACTATGTTTCAGGTGTTATGCAGGGTGCTGAATCTACAAAAATGGATAAAACATACTTCCTGATCTCAAAGATCTCACAGGATAGTGAAAAGCCAGACATTTTCAAAGCAGGATTAGCAGAAATGAAATTACTCTGACATCTGATTTGATGGCATATAGCTCATTAGTCTTTCTGGAGTTGGTCTCCATAAGTTCACCTATTACTTTCTTTCAAGCTGTGGACACTTAAAAGGGACATGGAGGGCCACATGAGAATGCTTCTATGACATTTTGGTTGCTCAGCTCCTCAAAGCTAGAATGATTATCCTTTATCTCAGAAATCTTCCTTCTTTAACCAAGCATGTAGCTTCACTTAAAAAGGAAGAAAAAGGGCAAAAGTTATATTGATTAAATCAGCTGGAGATATTCTTCAGTAAAACTATCTTCAGACCTTCATGCTGCAGGGCATTTTCTTGACTGACCCATGAGGGCCCGTGAACAGACATGATAGTGTAACTTTCCAAGATTGTCATTCCTAAATCTTGCTCCAATTTCTCTAAGAGGCCATAGTTTGAGCCAGTGTACAAGAAGAAAAGGAGGGATTGGATTGATGGGGTGGCTGGATTCCATGTAGTAATGCTCATGGGTCTGCCCACTAGTCTGGCAGCAAGTACAGTAAAAATCATCTTGTTATGCGATCCCCACAGCACTGATAGATATAGATATGTGCTCCATAAAGCATCTGAGTAAGGTTCAGGGAATACGGGATGAATAAATGACATAGTGCATGGAAAACACACTAGAGATCTCACTCAGGGCAACATCCAGACTTAATGGAAGAAATAAATGAAGCGATGGCTAGAAAACACTTTATTGTCTGGCTGTGGCTGCCCATCATTTTCAGGTCTCTCCACCTTGCCAACACTCTTGATGGATATAGCATTTATCTAAGTACAGAACAGCTGCCTCTGAGGATATAACACCCTCACCTCCCACATTGTGGAACCAAAGATGCAGTTCATATTCCCAGGGGAAACTGAATTTGAAAGAAAAGAGAGCGTGTTTGCCACCCCCATGGTTTTCTACAGAACACAGGGACATGCGGAAACCTAGAAATGTGTCAGCTAAACAGTCTGGTTGCACACGCCGACTGAGAGGCTGGGTAGCACGAATGTTTAGCTCAGTAGCCGAGCACAGTGCAAGTGTATGAGCTGAGATGCAAATGAGCTCGGCTTCAATTTTAGCAGCTGTCTCAGCATCAGCCTATTTTAGTAGTTTCAGGTAACACAGCCTTTTGATATACCAGAAATATGCCTTGGCCAGCCTTCTCATTTTCCCTTATCTTAGGTCCCACTCCAGTTAGAAGTCTCCCTTTGAAAGCATGGGCTCAAGAGGTTAAATAGAACAATTAAACTCTATCTCATCCTTCACATAAGTTCTTGCTATTCTGAGAAACTGAAGCCAATTCTTCCAAGTTGATCAGATATCATCTTAGTGTAAAGCTACCGGAATGGTGAGTTCAGCCTTTATTGTTTGCAGTTTCTCTTCATAGGAATATTTTATATCAAAAATCTGTATTGCGTTTCTCCTATTTATGATTCAATAGGAACAGAGGAGACTCTGTAGGGGAGAGTTGTCTAGAAATCTTTTGAATTAGATATGATCCAAAAATCAATGTAGGAACATGGATTTATTTCGCTGGAACATCTCTTTATAAGTCCTTTGAGGGCAAAGACCCTGCTTATAAATCTTTGAACACCCCCCCCCCACAGAGTCTACCACCATACTTTAAACAGGAAAAATTCTAAAGAATGAGTTATCTCAGGAAATTTTAGCAGACTAAAATATTATATGTGATTTTAAAAAGATCTTGTGCACCAATATTTTCATATTAGTTTCATCACCATCTTTTGAGAAATATTGGTAAGGAGCTATTTGTTAATAAATTTAGACTCATATTTCCTTCAAAGAATTAACATAATCTGTTGGTAGAAGATAAGAGCGAGGATTTTATGCAATTTATAAAAGGAAAACTCACTCAACCTGGTCTTACTTGTCAAGCATATACACACTTGGTCTTCTTACATGCTAGACTAAAATTATTAAAGAAAAAAAAATGCTATGCAAAGAAAAAAAAAGTCTATTATGAAGAAGTTTGCCATGTGGATTGCCTTCCCTCCTCAACACCGTTATTTCTGGTACAATAGAATTATAATACTGCTCTTCTGTCTCCTTCTATCTACACAGTTTTTCCTCCTTCGTAGCTCTTAGAATGTTACTGAAAATTCTGTTTATGTGTGTGAGCTGGATTTTTTTAAGTATTCCAAACACACACCTGTGATGCCATAGTGGCAATGCTATCCCACTCTGACATTTTACTTTGCCCCTTCTCAGTCTTCTTTTTCTTTTGCAATAATCTAGTTTTCTCAGCTAGAAGGCAATTCAGGCACTTTGGGTTAAAGCTGGTGCTTTGACCTAGGCCAGTGGTCCGCAAACTCATTAGTCAACAGAGCCAAATATCAACAGTACAACAATTGAAATTTTTTTTGAGAGCCAAATTTTTTAAACTTAAACCATATAGGCAGGTACATTCCTTATTGAGGTAGTGCCTGCATGTGGTATTTTGTGGAAGAGCCACACTCAAGGGGCCAGAGCCACATGTGGCTCGCGAGCTGCAGTTTGCTGACCACTGACTAGGCCACTCACTGGGAGGAGATGAAGGAACAGTTGAAGCAGCATTCTTCCCCATCCCTTACAGGTGATCTCTGATGTGCTGGTTGAGAACACACATGCGCACGCGTGCACGCACACCAGCAATCAGGCCTGAACCATCTTCTCCTACCTAACACTAATTTGGAATTCCTCATCTGATGGGCACTTACACAATGATCTCTTTCATATACAGGGTGGTAATTTCACACTAAATACTTGAATTATTTATAAGTGGATCTCAGAGACAGCAACTAGCAGCTGGGCTTTAGAAGTTGCCTTGACTGAGTCATGGCCAACAGAACCACATGACAGTTTAAAACAGTGTTATTAATATTTATGCGACTGGATCAGCTAGTTTAGATGCAGTTCTTCCCTGGGCTGTGTGAAAGGAACCTTCCTCTTTTTGCTTGTCTATAATTATGAGCTGATTCTCTTCTTTGTCAAATTTCTGGGGTAATAGAACGTTAGGCCACTGGGCTGAAGAGGGGGCTAAACATATCCAAGCCATAATGCTTCCTCTGCTTTCTTTTTTTTATTTTTTATTTTTTATTTATTTTTTTATTTTATTTTATTTTATTGCATTTTTCTGAAGCTGGAAACAGGGAGAGACAGTCAGACCGACTCCCACATGCGCCGGACCGGGATCCACCCGGCACGCCCACCATGGGGCGACACTCTGCCCACCAGGGGGTGATGCTCTGCCCATCCTGGGCGTCGCCATGTTGCAACCAGAGCCACTCTAGCGCCTGAGGCAAGGGCACAGAGCCATCCCCAGCGCCCGGGCCATCTTTGCTCCAATGGAGCCTTGGCTGCGGGAGGGGAAGAGAGAGACAGAGAGGAAGGTGTGGTGGAGGGGTGGAGAAGCAAATGGGCGCTTCTCCTGTGTGCCCTGGCCGGGAATCAAACCCGGGTCCTCCTCACGCTAGGCCGACGCTCTACCGCTGAGCCAACCGGCTAGGGCTCGCTTCCTCTGCTTTCCCTTCAGGTCTTTGGAATCAAATAAAAACTGGTCTGAGAGTAGAAAATTTTGAAGCTCAAAACATGAAGCTTGGATGGTGTGGGAAAAAGGCTGGGAATCAGACTGTGGTCCTGACACAAGTCTTTTTTGCAGACTTGGGAAAGCCAAGTCCTGCGGGAGTAGAAGGCTGCCCTTGCAAGCACTGGTGAGATTGTTTAAAGGAAAAGAGTTGATCCCTATGGCCTCTTCCTTACATACCTGAAAGACATTAGTTAATTACCCCTCTATGCACCTGAACCCAGGCTCTGTTAATTTACCTAATGAGCAAAGAGACCAATAAATTTGATGAGGCTGCAGTGATCTGGGCTTTCAGTCCTGAGGCTGGGAGTCCTCTGTACTCATCTTTTTCTGTATGTTGTCTCTTGTGTATGTTTTTTCTTAAGTCCTGCAGCGCCTTCCTTTTGTGCGTGCCCACAGCTAAGCTGGTCTCAGCAGATGGAGATTCTGGTTTTAACTTTTGACAGAGTAACATGGTATATGTGAACGGCAATGAGTAATCCTATGTAAGGGAATTTACCAAAAGAGATGGAGACTTGGGTTAACGAATTTACACCTTGAAAGGAGAAATATGTGCATGCATACACACATGAAAGATAATCAGCACACTTAAAAAGCACTGCTGCCCACTGAAGTTCTTGCTTGCTCCCTGATCTATTCTTTGTTTTACTGTATTACAATGTAAAGCAGGCTTCCTGGTGCTCTGTGACCTATGAATGAAACAGTATTGGCTTCTGCGAGTGCCATAATTTCTCAAGTCAAATATTAATGTAGAGAAGTGATCATTCTAGTGTCAATTAAACAATGATGATTCTTTCAGAAAAGATGACGTGAATGTGATTTAGAGTCTGTCCTCTGCATTGCTTTTCTGGCAATGGTAGTTTCATAGCACAACTTTGGCAACAACTTTGTCACCTGCATGGTGACAACCATCAGGGGGCAGCACGGTTACATTTTCTTAGAAGGAAACGGGAGGAAACATGATTAAAAGCGTTCTTTGCAAGAGTCTTCAGGACTAAGACAATGAGTGGTCTCTGCCACCACCTGGTTCTTCCCCTCCCCATTAAGACAGACTGATAGTAGAAGCTCATGGTAACAAATGAAGCTGTGTCAGTAAAATGTCAATACATGAATATGTTTTAACTTTTGTGTAGTTATAAATCTTTACATTAAAAACATTCCCTTTCGTAGCCTTTTCTGTCTTAATCAGCAACAGTTGACCTTTTTGATTTAGTTTTTCATTATCATTTGTCCTTTTGAGAATTGGAGAGAGAAAGAGAAAGAGAGAGTGTCTCTCTGTGTGTGTGTGCACGTATGTGTGTACTAGTTCAGAAAACTGTAAGCAAATATGAATGATTGCCCTTTTAATAAAGTTCAAATTCTCAAGCCTTCCATAACCCAGCACTACAGAAAATATAGCTATTGTGGAAAAGATGGGTTCAGGCACACACAGAACTAATGACCTGTAATAATGACAAATCACCTGGTACGTTATCTCATTTGTTAGCTACGGACATCTTAGCCGCACGCTGTCAGAAAGATGAGATCTGGGTAAATAATCCATAATTACATTCAAGTAGATGGAGATTGATTGGCAAAGAGAAGTTTTATCCTTTGGGATCAAAGAACTTTTCCTTTGACTTCACTGATGAATTAGTTCTTACGGGATAAATAAAACAGACAGTGTAGTTTGCTATAAGCTTAGTAACATTTCCTACCTACGCACTGATCTCAAGAGATAAAAGAATGTCTCAGGGGTAGGAAAGAGCTCAACAGTTGAAAGGGGGAAAGCGTGGAGCCAGCCCCTGCCTCAGAATGGAGAGTGAGTCAGGAGCTCTCTCTTTTCACAGGCCACTGGGCCGAAAACTGGGGGAATAAGATCATTGTCTCAGTCTTTAAACAAGCAAAGCCAACCTCTTTCCTGAAGCAAAGCCAACCTCTTTCCTGGTTCCGTGCTCCTTTCTCTGATCTCCCAAGGTTCTGCTCTGCTAGAGCGAAGCCTAACAGAAACAATTCAGGGTGTGGAGTTTGCAACAGAAACAAAATTTAAATGTAGAAGGATAAAAAGAATCGTTACATTTGAGAATGGTTGCAGCTAATTGGCATGTGGGCAGCTTCCTCACACTGAATATAATGAGCTATTTTCTCTCCTTTTTACAGAGAGGGACTAAGAGGGAAAAGGTGGGGAGATTTGATTGGACACTGGATGTTAGCTTATACACCAGATATTCAAGGGAAATACAAAAGGTCAGAGAAATATTCGGTACACATTCTTGAGTTGAATGAAAGCTTGTGTCACCGAATTAAGTTTTGAATTAACCTAACTGTTAGTCAAAATCAATGTTCTCATTTTTTTCCTGAGTACTTTGACATCATTTTTGACTCTTTCAAGTACTAACAGCTTTGGCTGAACTCTGCTTTAGGGAGCTTGACAAAGAGTGGAAAACAGAAGGCACACAGAACTGACTCTAATTCTCACTGCCACTCTCAATCAGCACATTATCTTTAACTGTTCAGTTGCATACTAAGAGTTTAAAGGGGATCATAACTTTACATTGCTCTATACAGACCCTGCCATGATCTATACTACTAGAGCTGATTAATTGGAGAGGAGAGCCTTTGAACACAGGCCAGCTGCATTCTAGGAAGTACAGTTCTCAAGGGTGAGAAGTGTGCTATGATGCACGATGGTGATGAGTGACTTCAGAGGACTGAGAAAGGAGGATGAGCAACTTGGGCATCATATCCCTGTCCCCAGTCTCTTCTTATCGAGCAAGCTACAGATGGTGCCTATCTAGGAGCAGTCCTAGGCATCTTACCTTATTGCGTCATTGATGACACTAAATGTACGGATCTGCCTACTCCCCTTGCCCATTGAAGTACAATCCCTCTCTAGGGGTATCATTACAATGTACCACAAACTGAGTGGCTTAAACGTAGAAATTTATTGTCAATTTTAGTATCTGTTTTGGAGGCTAGATTCTAGAGATCAAGGTATTAGCTGGCTGGTTCCTTCTGAGGGTTGTGAAGATGCATCTCTTCCACACTTCTCCCCTAGCTTCTTCTGGTGTGTTGGGAATTGCTGGAGGTTGTTGGCTTGTAGAGGTACCTGACCTCTGCCTTGATCTTCACATGGCGTTCTTCATGTCTGTGCATGTTGTCTTCTCTCTGTACCTGTCTATTGCCAAATTTCCCCTTTTAATAACGACACCAATCACATCAGATTAGGAGCCCATCCTACTCCAATCTGATCTCATCCCAAATTGATTAGTTATATCTGCAATGATTCTATCCAAATAAGGACACATTCTGAAGTATTCAGGGTTTGAACTTCAACATTTCACTATAGGGTGGAACAAAATTCAACTTAAAATAGGGAGAAACTTAATTAATAATGCGAGTTCAATTTATTTAAATAAGACCTTACTGTTGGCTCTTTATACTTTATCTGTTTAGAGTAAACCATAATAGTATTAAAGGGGTATAATGGAAATACTTTTATGATAGTTTATGTATGTCTTGAATTTTTAATTGAAATAACATAATTTTCTAAATAGTGTAGCTGTACCTGTTTTGTGGAATTAATACAACCAGTTGAGACAATCAAAAAATATTATTTTCCCATTTTTTCAGCAGAAGAGCTCTTCAGCCAACCCAAACTTCTGTGATGTTCCTAAAACAAGACCCTTATACTAATAACCCTCAGTACTACCATATCCTCTTTGCCTCTACAACTCCAAAGCTTTGGGTTAAGTTGCTTTCTCCATGGGTACAAAGAGCAGTTGACCAAGGTGCTTTGTACAGACATCTGCTTAATGAATATTATTAGATTTCCTCTTTATGTTCCATCTGATAAACAAATTTTCCCTTAGGTTTTATTCTGACTCTGAATCATCTTTGTAGCTCTTAGAAAACCTCTCCAGGTTCTCCTAATGTTCTTGAGTGAATTATCTAAGAACTAGAGAGAAGTTTCTAGGCAGGTCTTTAGTATCATACAGGACAAACTGCTGTGGATTCAGGTGTGTCTGTCACTTTCTTGCAGATCTGTTAAGTGGAAAACCTTCCTCTAATGTTATACATCCTTTCTCTCTGGAGCAGTGTCCCATCTGTATTGTATTTCTTTAAAATATTTCATTTAATTCTTTCTGTGAGGTTGATACTGGTGCTAGGAGCTGGGATATGATAGTCAACATAATGAGGCTCCTGGTGACAGAGATTATATAATATTCTAGTAGTGCAGGCCTCAAGTCTTCTCAGGGTCTGATCTTAGGACCCTTTACGCTCATAAAAATTACTGACGACCCCAAATAATTTTTCTTTATGTCCATTATATCTATTGATATATCTCATATTAGGAAGTAACAATAAGAAATTTGAAAACATTCATTTAAAAATAACACATAACTGATCACATGGTAACATAAATAACATGTTTTAATGTAAAAAGAACTATTGTTATAGGCAATAAAAAAATTAGTGAGAAAAGTGACATTGTTCAACATTTTTGGAATTTTGTTTTTAACACCTAGCTTAATTGAAGATAGGTGAATTCTCCTATCTGTTTTAATATGTTATTTTGGTTCAAGTATAAGAAGATGAGTACCTGACCTGACCAGGCGGTGGCGCAGTGGATAGAGCAACAGACCGTGACATGAAGGACCCTGGTTCGAAACCTCGAGGTTGCCAGCTTGAGCACAGGCTCATCTGGTTTGAGCAAGGTTCACTAGCTTGAACCCAAGATCGCTGGCTTGAGCAAGGGGTCACTTGGTCTGCTGTAGCGCCATGGTCAAGGCACATATGAGAAAGCAATCAATGAACAACTAAGGAGACTAAGGAGCCACAATAAAGAATTGATGCTTCTCATCTCTCTCCCTTCCTGTCTGTCTGTTTCTATCTGTCCCTCTCTCTGTCACAAAAAAAAACAACAAAAAGAAAAAAGAAGATGAGTAGCTAGATAAAAGATGAGTATTTTAATTGATTTTCAGATAATTGTAGACATTCTTTGATGCTACACCAAAATGCAATAAACAATAGCTCCCTAAATGTGAGTAATAATGAGAAATTATAAATTATATAAATTAACATTTCATATTTTGTTATACCAAAGTTTATTGGTTTATATTATTTTTAATTATTTTTCTTATACTTGTGTAGTTTCATTTTGTAATTTTTAAAATTACAGTTGATATACAATATTATGTTAGTTTCAGGTGTACACCCCAGGGATTAGATATATAATTTACTAAATGATCATCCCAATAAATCTCATATCCATCTGACACCATGCACAGTGATTAGAATATTACTGTCTATTGCCTGACCTGTGGTGGCACAGTGGATAAAGCGTCGACCTGGAAATGCTGAGGTCACCAGTTCGAAACCCTGGGCTAGTCTGGTCAAGGCACATATGGGAGTTGATGCTTCCAGCTCCTCCCCACCTTCTCTCTCTCTCTCTCTCTCTCTCTCTCTCTCTCTCTCTCTCTCTCCTCTCTCTCCCTCTCTGTCTCTTTCTATCCCTTTCTCTCTCCTCTCTAAAATGAATAAAAAAAAAAAAGAATATTACTGTCTATACTCTCTATGCTGCACTTTACATCCCCATGACTATTCTGCAACAGCCAATCTGTACTTCTTAATTCCTTCACTTTTTTGATCCACCCCCCTGACCCCTCTTATCTGGCAACCATCAAAATGTACTCTGTATTGCCTGACCAGGTGGTGGCACAGTGGATAGAGCGTCAGACTGGGATGTGGAAGGACCCAGGTTGGAGGCCCCGAGGTCACCAGCTTGAGTGCGGGCTCATCTGGTTTGAGCAAAAAGCTCATCAGCTTGGACTTAAGGTTGCTGACTCGAGCAAGGGATTACTCGGTCTGCTGTAGGGCCCCGGTCAAGGCACATATGAGAAAGCAATCAATGAACAATTAAGGTGTTGCAACGAAAAACTGATGATTAATGGTTCTCATCTCTTTCCATTCCTGTCTATCTGTCCCTATCTGTCCCTCTCTCTGACTCTCGCTCTGTCTCTGAAATAAAAAAAAAAAAAAGATCTAAGTCCTAATATTAGAAGTCTAAAGGACTTTAAAAAAAAATGTACTTTGTATCTATGAATCTGTTTCTGTTCTGCTTGTTTGCTTTGTTTTTTAGATTAAATTGTTGATAGTATTCCTTAGTGCCATTTCATTGTTCAAATTTTTATCTTCTTTTTCATTCTTCTTAAAGTAGACCCATTAACGTTTCATGTAATAGTGCATTGGTGGTGATGAACTCCTTTAGCTTTTTCTTGTCTGGGGAGCTCTTTATATGTCCTTCAATTCTAAATGTTAGCTTTCCTGGGTAAAGTAATCTTGGTTGTAGGTCCTTTCTTTTCATCACTTTGAATATTTCTTGCCACTCCCTTCTGGCCTGCTAAGTTTCTGTTGAGAAGTCAGCTGACAGTCTATGGGAGCTCCCTTGTAGGTCACTAACTGCTTTTCTCTTGCTGCTTTTAAGATTTTTCCCTTTGTCTTTAAACATTTGCATTTTAATTATGATGTGTCCTGGTGTGGGCATTTTAGGATTCATCATGCTTAGGACCCTCTGTGCCTCCTGGACTTGTGTGACTATTTCCTTCACCAGGTTATGGAAGTTTTCTGTCATTATTTTTTCAAATAGGTTTTCAAGTCCTTGCTCTCTCTCTCCTTTTTTTGGCAACCCCATCATGTAAATGTTGGTATGCTTGAAGTTGTCCCAGACATTCCTTAGATTATCTTCATTATTTTGGATTTTTTTTCTTTTTGCTGTTCTGATTGGGTGTCTTTTGCTTCCTTATGTTCCAAATTGCTGATTTGATTCATGGCCTCACCTTACTGTTGATTCCCTGTAAACTATTCTTCAATTCTATTTGCACAGTCTTCATTTCTGACTAGTCTGTTTTATGGTTTCCATGTTCATTTTTGTGCTGTTGAAATTATCACTAAGTTTATTACACGTCCTTATAACTGGTGTTCTGAACTCTGCATGAGTAGAGTCCTTGTTTCCATTTTGTTTAGTTCTTTTTCTGGAGTTTGTTCTGTTCTTTCATTTGGCACATGTTTATCTCCTCATTTTTGCAGCCTCCTGTATTTGTTTCCATGTATTAGGTACAGCTGTTACATTTCTGGGCTGACGAGCTTCATGTACTAAATGTTCTATAGGGCCCAGTGGCACAGCCTCCCTGATCACCCAAGTTGGGTGCTCCAGGTGCCCTCCACCCCTGGTGCGGGCTTCTGATTGCTGTTGGCATGTCAATGGGAGGGATTTACCCTCAGGCCAATCAGTTTCAAGGACTGGCTGTGATCACTGAGCACTGTGAAGGACCAGCTGTGCAGGGGCCCACTGCACAGAGCAGGACTTACTGCCCACTGCCACCGAGTCTGCCCACTGAGTCCACCCTTGACTCTGTCACTTGTAGAAGTAGTTGGGTGGTACTTCAAAGTGGTCTGAAGCTGCCCGCCAGTTGCACTGGCTCTGGGGCCTCCTGGGAGATGTACCGCCAAATCATCTGCTGCCTGTATCACGCCTGTGGCCACCCAGCATGAGCTACAAAGTAATCTGCAGATGTCTGCTATTTTTACTGGGCTTAGAGGTGCCTGGGCAAGGCCAAACTATGAACCAAGGTTGGCTGATGCTAGAGCCAACATGGGGCATGATGAGGTCAGATGCTGCTTGTTTGAGAGATTTTAAGAAAATCTGAAGTATGAGTCAAAACAAGCCATTTATATGAAAAAACCACAGAAAATAGTTTGGTTAGGACTACAGGTTGGATGAGGTGGGGGCCTCAGGAATCACCAGGGTGAACAGTGATGGCCAGGTTGATGAAGGATCAATATGGTGTTCATGTGCTGGCTCTGTACGGGTGATTGCTGAAGAAGAACAATAACCTTTCCAGCACTTGTGTCTGGCAGAAAGCTGCCCCCGGCTCTTAACCTGATGCCAGATAATTGAGTTCCTCCCCGTATGTCTCTGGTTCTTTTCAAGCCGCTGCCCCTGTGCTAGGGCTCAGAGGGACTGAGCTTGAGTAAGTCTGTGTGGGGCCCTTTAAGAGGAGTGCCTGGGACTCCAGCAGCCTCTGTCTTACTCAGCCACAATCCCTGCTGGTTTGTATAGCAAGAAGTTATAGGGACTTCTTTTCCCAGCACTGGAATCTTCAGATGGGGGGCCTGGTGTGGGCCTGGAACCCCTCTCTCCTTAGGACATACCGCTGCAGCTGAGATATCCTTTCTGGTTTTAAACTACCATACAAGAGAGTGTAGGACCAGCCTATTCAGGTATCTGTTCCTCCGGCCAGTTTTATGTGGCTTCTTCTTTAAATCCCTGGTTGTAGGACTTCTATTCAGCTAGACATCAGGTGGTTCTGAATGGTGGTTTTCTGTTTTTCCGTAGTTTAGTTGTAATTTTGGTGTGGTTGTGGGAGGATTCGAGCACTAAATTTACCTATACTGCCATCTTCACCAGAAGTTGAAGTTTCATTTTTTTCACTTGGATTTCTGACCTGTTTGGGATATTATATTACTATTCTAAATGTTTTGTAAACAGCATTTATTAATTTTAGCACTTTATTTTTGAGAGTACTATGTTCTCATTGTTGATTAATCTGTATTTAATAATATTTCTGTTCATTTCTGCTTTACTTATTTTGTAGCTAAGTTTTTAGGTACATGTAGCTCAAGAATATTTAAATTTCTTGTTGAATTTTTTTTATGCTTATATGATGATTTTCTTCATTACATTAAAATCCATGATCAATATAGCAAAAACAGATTTCTACTTAGTGTATCATTAGAATGGAAAGTGTTGTCTGACCTTTGGTGATGCAAGGGATAAAGCATCAACCTGGAAACACTGAGGTCACCGGTTTGAAACCCTGGGCTTGCCTGGTCAAGGCACATATGGACGTTGATGCTTCCTGCTCCTCCCCCCCTTCTGTCTCTCTATCCTCTCTAAAATGAATAAACAAAGTCTTAAAAAATAGAAAGTGTTTTATGAATACAAAATATTCTGTAAAACTTTATTAAAGCAACCATTTGTAAAAACAAATAAACAATAATAAAGCCAGCAAACCAAAACATGATTAGTTCATGTGACTAGTTCCTCAAAAGAGGGAATGGGGAGCATTTGAGCAGTGGATCACCTACACTCATTTTCACCCTAATCCACAGGGAAGCTGAGGCCCAGAGAGAAGACGTCATCCCTTAAGGTCCAGATGCCTCGGCAACAGCAATGCGTGGTAGTGAGGGGCAGTTTTATGGGACTCAAACTATTTGGGTCTACACATGGTGCTACTAGATAATCTGGGAAATTTTCTCAGGACCATAGAGGTAATTGGGTGAGAGCCAGCTAGCTTCTCATTTGTGTTCCTGGTGTTCCACATCCCTCCTCTGGAGCAGATGCAACCGCGTCGGTGAGGGATGGCGAGGTTCCGGCGGGCTGACAGATGGACTCCACCTGCACCCACCAAGGAGTTTCTTCAAGCAGGAGTTTTCTAATCTGGGCATTTTGTGTCCCTCTTGTCCATGGAGGAGAGGGTCATTTCCCTCTTCCCTCTTCTCCCTTCTGTGTCACGTACGCTCTCCCTCCGTCTGTTCTTCTTTTGCCCTCTGCCCTGGCCTGGCCATCTCCTTCATTCAGCACCCGGGCGTTGGCAGGGCCACGGCATCAGGCTAGCCACGTCCACGATGATTAGCTGCCCAGGAAAAACGAAGAAACTGGGCGCAGAAACAGCGTGAGAGCTTGGCTGAATTCAATAAGATTTCTAACCTTTCTTGGACCTCCCGACTGCTCACAGGACAGCAGTCCTGACCTTAGAGTCAGCCTTTTTGTCCTCACTCAAAAAAAGATGCCCAGTTTCCTGCGCCCACCCCTGGGATGTCTTCCCTGCTTGCTGTCTACAGCCTCTGTAGCTGATAGGTTTGTCAGCCTGGGCCATGGTGTCAGGGCCTTCCTCTTACAAGTTTTGTTTCAAAGTGACTGAGGCGGCATAATTACCACCTCGGTCTGCCATTTGTGCTTGTTACCTGCTACCTAACACTGGGTTTATTTCTTTCCATAAAAGAGAGAATTATTATCATGCCTATTCCCAAACTCATATTTTGGGGTAAACTGTTTTTGTCTTTATAAATTCTGTTCTAAAAAGATGAAGAGCAAAAAATCATATTGGAAAGTTGCACCTCCCTAAAACTATAAGTCTAAGTCATTTTTTTTTCAGATTCATAGGACGTTGGAAGACAATTTAAAGTTAATTTATCTTTTCATCCTCTGTGGTCACTATCTGTCTCAACATTCTTGTCTGAAGCCAGTTTCTTATTAAATATAATAGGGGCTATGCTTGGGAAAACCCATGTTTTTCATATTTTTTAAAAAAATATTTGTTGGAAGATGCTATGAAACTCAAAGAAAAGGAAAATATGTTTTAATCACATAAGTTTAAAAATATTTTTATAATCAGAGCTAGGTAAAATGACGTGGTGAATAAATAGAACCAGTGCTAACACCTTCACTGGCCAGACAATCTCCCTTTCTGCACTCTCCTCTGTGAAGGAGAGGAGTAAGCAGGAGGCAGCCAGAAACGATCAAGCATTGCAAACTGTGTGCAGCCTTCTCATCCTTATTCAGAATGCAAGATCAACAGTTCTTTTTGCACTGTGACAGGTTTCAACTGGCTGCTGAGAACAAGGAAATGGCTGTATAACCCAGGATTTTTACTCACCACAGAACTCAGTTGGTAAGTCTGCAGGACACTCCACAGACCTACATGGGTGAATGCCTCTTGACAGTTTTAGGAAAGAGAGAGTTTGGAAAAGGCAGGACTTGGGGAGTTTGGGGATGGCCAAGTGATGAGACCCAGGTGATCTCTGAATAAAATCAACTTATCTGTGATCTGGCTCTATCTGTTAGTAACCAAGATTTCCTCGGGAACTATACTACTCACAAAAATTAGGGGATATTTTATTGCTTCATATTCATTTTGAAATATCCCCTAATTTTTGTGAGCAGTATATTTATGGAGACCCTCTCATTCTGGGAAAAACTGCTGCTGCTTTTCTTTCTTTCTTTATTTTTGGTGACAGAGACAGAGAGAGGGACAGATAGGAAGGGAGAGAGATGAGAAGCACCAGTTCTTCATTGTGGCACCTTAGTTGTTCATTGATTGCTTTCTCATATGTGCCTTGACTGGGGGGGGGGGGGGGCTACACAGACCAAGTGTCCCATTGCTCAAGTCAGCAACCTTGGGATCAAGCTGGTGAACTTGCTCAAATCAGATGAGCCCGTGCTCAAGTTGGCGACCTGGGAGTCTCAAACCTGGGTCCTCCATGTCTCAGTCCAATGCTCTACCTACTGCACCACTGCCTGGTCAGGCCTGCTGCTTTTCTAAACAGAGCTCACCCTTACTCTAAGGGTCCATGAACAAATGGAAGGTTCTCCAGGCTGGATCCCTCCTACCACAAATAACCTGAGGCTTGAAGAAATGAAAGTAGTTGATGAACTCCAACAATACTATAGCCATACAAGAACGTTTTCAGCCTAATTAAATTGTTTTTAAAATTATGTAGTTTTTCTTCACAATATTACTTTTAAAAATAAATTAGTAATAAAACCTTGACATGTCTGTGGACACCCCTGTATTTGCAAGCTCGTGCCACAACAAGAGTCAAGATGAATATTCAGAACTACCTCACAGCCTTCATTATCTGATGTGGGATACTAGGCACAACTGACCATTAGAGCCACACAGCCTGTCATCTTTGCTGTTTTACTCTTCACTGCTGACTAAGAGCAGGTGCAGTGCTTGGAATGATGGGCCAAGTAAAGATGGGAAAAATTGCACAATTTGTAGATCTAGATTTCAATATATATATATATATATATATATATATATATATATATATATATTTTTTTTTTTTTTTTTTTTTTTTTTTTTTTTCTTCTGAAGCTAGAAACTGGGAGAGACAGTCAGACAGACTCCCGCATGCGCCCGACCGGGATCCACCCGGCACGCCCACCAGAGGGCGCCGCTCTGCCCACCAGGGGGGCGATGCTCTGCCCCTCCGGGGCGTCGCTCTGCCGCAACCAGAGCCACTCTAGCGCCTGGGGCAGAGGCCAAGGAGCCACCCCCAGCGCCCAGGCCATCTTTGCTCCAATGGAGCCTTGGCTGCAGGAGGGGAAGAGAGAGACAGAGAGAAAGGAGAGGGGGAGGGGTGGAGAAGCAAATGGGCGCTTCTCCTGTGTGCCCTGGCCAGGAATCGAACCCGGGACTTCTACACACCAGGCCGACGCTCTGCCACTGTCAACATATTTTTATGTCTGAATTGATATCAGCAAGAAACATTTTTCGGCTTCACTAAGTGGTGGTTCTTGTAAGGCTTAAACTTTGTCTTACCCCATATTATTCAGATGGGGTGTTCCAGAAAGCGCTCATTCCCATTATTACTTTGCAGGGTTTGTTCATTACAGATCCGGTTCTAAGGTTCAAGGCAAAGTATTCGCACATTGCTACCCATAATGCACAACTAACCCCCAAGAAACTCATTTTCCCTAACTCTTTCTGTTTTATAATAGAGGATTATGTTAATATCATGGCAATTTTAAAATGAAAATTTTTGCCTGGAGAGTAACAATGCTCAAGGAAAACCCAGGAAAAATGGAACTTCCTAATTAGACATTCAGATGAGCAATCCAAGCACAGCAGAAGAATGTTGAAAAGGAAAAATATAAAAAACAATAAGTTCCTAAATAGCATTTGATTACACATAATCCTTTTAAGATTAAAAAAAAAAAGTTGCTACTTTTTTTTCATCTGCTGAAGCTTGATGAAACAGTCAGACTCGTAAACAGAATGACACTTTGGGTGTAGGTCCGGAGAAGACCGGAGCCCTACGAGGTGAAAAGTCCCTCTTTCATTTGAACTGCTCAGTAGAGGCTGAGTCCCACTGGAGACACCGTGCAGAGGTCGAATAAATGACCACTAAAGCGCCTGAAAACTCTGAAATTGTGTAAAAGTACATACAGCTTTATTAACGTTTTCTCTTCCTTTCAAGAAAGGAACTTGAAAGGGGAACTACTATTTTGAGACATCTACTAAAAAGCACATAGTTGTTCATCATTAGTGTTGGTGAATTTAATGTTAATTCCTGAAGTTTACATAGTTAAAAAGTTTTTCACCTATACTATGTTGTTTGATTCACCTTTATAAGCCTGTGAGGTGGGGAGGGAAGATGTCACCATTTTCATTTTGTAGATGGGAGGCTGTGTAACTGATCCTTGGGCACACAGCTAATTAAAAAAAAAAGGTTTACTTAGGGTTAAGAAAGGTAAACAAGGTGGCCAATAAGCATAATCCACTAGGTTGTTGGCAAATGTAACAGCTCCAAAAATTAGAAGCTTGGGTGTGCCAGTCTTAAGTTTTTTTTGTTTGTTTGTTTGTTTTGATTTGTGGTTTTTTTATCTGTAACGTGAAAATAATTTATAAACAGTTGATATACTACAAAAATTTATTGAAAATAATCAATATCTCGAGGGTAAGCAAAGATTTAGATGCGTTTTTTAAAGAATTGTGGTTATGCCTGACCAGGTGATGGCACAGTAGATAGAATGTCAGCCTGGGACACAATGCTCTAACTAACTGAGCTACCCAGCCAGGGCCTATAATATATGACATTACATAATTTACAAAACAATTTTTATTTTTTGCGGGAGAGAGACAGAGAGAAATAGGAACAGACAGACAGGAAGGGAGAGAGATGAGAAACATCAACTCATAGTTGTGGCACTATATTTGTTAATTGATTGCTTCTCGTATGTACCTTGAGGGGGGCTCCAGTGGAGCCAGTGACCCCTTGCTCAAGCCAGAAACCTTGGGCTCAAGCCAGTGATGTGGGATCATCCCACGCTCAAACTGGCGACCTCAGAGTTTCAACCTGGTACTTTAGTGTTTCAGGTCAATGCTCTACCCACTTCATCACCACTGGTTAAGCTACAAAATAATTTTTAATGAGCATATATAATCCCATCAAAGGGATTAAGCATTTTTTTATTGAAAAGCATTTAGGTTAAAGAAGAATCATTTCTGACATTTACCAGGCACCTTCTATGTGACAGATCCACTTAAATTAAGTAAATTAAGTTGCTATTCTTTCCTTTCCTTTCCTTTCCTTTCCTTTCCTTTCCTTTCCTTTCCTTTCCTTTCCTTTCCTTTCCTTTCCTTCTTCTTATTTTTCCTTTTTTTTTTAATGAGGAAATAGTCTTGGTAGGCAAATCCAGAATTTGAAGCACCTCATTACAAAATCTGTTTTTTTAGCCCATGTCTACTGTAATTACATAATGCAACTTTTAAAATGGAGCATTTGTCTTAAGACTATTTGCATACAGTAGGGTGTTTTGAGGACCAAAGGAAATTGATGTAGATTTAGTTTTTCTGTGACAGCTTTCTATAAACTTTCACTTACGATTCTATCCAAAAATTAAGGTTCCCCAAATTGCTTTGGTAACTCAGATAAAGTATGTTCTGACTCTAACAATACTATAGGGGAGGATCTAGACTCAAGCAATCGATTAACATTTAGAATTCAATAGAGTTGGGTTCCAAATGGAGGTGTGGAACCCTATGGAAATCTAGGATCTTCACTAACTTCATTTTCTCCTTGAACTAGAGGGTAGCATTATGTGCTTCTATTGTGTTTTTATTTATGATATAGTAATGATTTTCAATCTAAAAGAAAAATGAAGAGCGACAGTTCTAACCTGGAAAAAGAACCAAGGACTGTATTCCCTGAAGGCTAATTAAATGTCCCTTTTAAAAAACATGGGAAATTTAGTTAATTTAAAATGATCACATCTGTGATTCAAAATATATCTGGCCTTACAGAAAACAGCTGGGTCCAGAAGCCAAGCTGATGAAGGCTGAATACATTGTAGCAGGAAGATAATTGGTCTCAGAAGTAAAGGCTTCCAAATGCACAACTCTTCAACATTTTTTTCAAGGAGTGTCTCTGGAGGAAGATTGATCTTGACATGCCATTCTTCTTTCTGAGGTGTCCTCTAACAGCGCATGAAGACAATAACAGTTAGCAGGGGAGCTGGAGAGAAAAGCTCCCAGAGTGTTTGCAGGAGATTCAATTCTGCGGCATAGTCGATTAAGATGTAGACTCTTTGTGCAGTCCACTGTCTTCAAAGCAAGCCAGAACTCTATGGAGCAAAAGAGCAAGACCATTTGAAGAGACATCAAATGGTTTGGGATAAGGGTGAACATTTAGCTAGTCCTTTATGTCAAAGGTTTCCAAGCCATTGACTTGGAGTGACTACTATCAATGCTGAACTTCTGATGTCTGCAAGAGTAAGTTTTGTGCACAAAAAATTATTCAGAGGTGACTTTGGTTCAGTTTAAAGTTACTCATTAGAGACCTGAATTTTTCCTTTAACTTATAAATCATAATATTTTGTCTATGTAACATTGGTAAATTTTGGTAGAACCCTTTGTTAATATTTGCTACCATATACAAACCTAGATCAGTAACCCCCTTGAAATTTTAAGCTGCAGTTATATATTTAATTTTGTCGACTTCCTTTTAAAGTAATGTCTGATTTAACAATTTTCCCAAGTTCTTAAGCAGTTTTTAGAAGTCTCATAAACTTATGTTATGATGAAAGCACGTCTTAAGATCCTGTAAGTCAGTCTCAGAGTGTGGTCCCAGGCCAGCAGCCTCAGCATCACCCAGGGACTTGTTAGAAACTCCCTTCCAGATGTACTGGATAAGAAACTGGGGGGCTGGGCCTAGCAAGCCCTCCAGGTGATTCTGAGACATGCTACGGTTTGGGAACCAATGCTTTATATCTTCCAATATTATATGCAGACATAAGGTTACAAATTAACATTACAAATCTAAATCAATCTCTTTTTTTATATTATTTTTATTTTTTTCTTTAAGTGAAAGGAGGGTAAATAATAAGACGGACTCCTGCATGCTCCCTGACCGAGATATCAGCAATCCCTATTTGGGGCTGATGCTTGAAACAAGCAAGCTATTTTTAGCACCTGAGGCTGATGCTCACCAAGCTAGCCTCAAGCCTAGGGCCATGTTTGAACCAATTGAGCCACTGGCTGCGGGAGCAGAAGTGAGAGAAGAAGAGAGAGAGAAGCAGGTGGTCATTTCTCTTGTGTACCCTAACCAGGAATTGAACCCGAGATGTCCATATGTCAGGTTGATGCTCTATCCACTGAGCCAACTGGCCAGAGTCTAAATAATTTTCTTAATTAATATTTTTTCCCTTAAAATCTTAGATTCATGCATTAAACACCCTAATATGTCAGCTCCTCTTACATATTATCAATACCTCACATACAGGGTTATTTGTAAGTCTAATTTGAAAAATATGAATACTAAACAGTATAATTTAATTTCTTCCTAAAGAATAAACCCTGTAAGGAAATAATTGTGATTTGCCTACCAAGGGAATTAAGTTTTAAATTACCTTGTTAGCTCCAGGAGGTTGCTAATTGACCAGACATTTGGTTGGTTAGAGACCTGGAACTGGTGACATGCAAGGTGAGCTTCCTTAACAGTAACCATCGCGTAGAACACATAGCTTGGTGAGGGGACTGATTACCTTGGCTCATCATCCTGGGTATGAAATAGTGTATTCCTTTATTTTCTTTCTTTCTTTCTTTCTTTCTTTCTTTCTTTCTTTCTTTCTTTCTTTCTTTCTTTCTTTCTTTCTTTCTTTCTTTTTTTGTGTGACAGAGACAGAGAGACAGAGAGAGGGACAGATAGGGGCAGATAGACAGAAAGGGAGAGAGATTAGAAGCATCAATTCTTTGTTGAGGTACTTTAGCTGTTCACAGATTGCATTCTCATATATGCCTTGACCGAGGAACTACAGCAGACTGAGTGACCCCTTGCTCGAGCCAGCGACCTTGGGCTCAAGTTGGTGAGCTTTGCTCAAACCAGATGAGCCTGTGCTCAAGCTGGTAACCTTGGGGTTTCTAAGCTGGGTCCTCTGTGTCCCAGTCCGATACTCTCTCCACTGCACCACTGCCTGGTCAGGTGCATTCCTTGATTTTCAAGGGAAATTGCAGTCCACAGTTTCCACCCATGTAAACCAAATGCTTAGAATTTGTAATTCAATTTAGTAAGAATTTCTAATCAGAACTCTTTTGTTGCTTTTCCTGTCTGTCCAGTGACAATGATCTCCACATTTAAATGACTTTTGACTCTGAATTTGGTGTATCACAGAGCTGTCTGACTTGGGTTTCACTATCTACAGAGGCCATTTCCATGATAAAGACAAGAGTTCTGTGAAACCTTATGCACCCTACATATGGTCCGTGAATTCTAAGTGTTTGGTAATGTTCACACACCTGCAATTACTTTTCAGTTGAGTGCAGATGTTGTTGTACTGATAAAATATGGCATTTTCAAGCATTATTGATTTTTATTGTAGCTGTTTGTCATTATGTATTATTTTCACCTGTGGGTGCTAAAAATAAGCTGAATGTAAATATTCACAAAATAGTTTTCTGTTGAAAGGGTCCACATTTGGAAAAACACACAAACACACTATAAGAAAAGGATAGGTGCCTTATGTGAAATGCATCTTCTTATTTGTTTTATTAATTATGATCTAAAAGCAATACAGTTTTAGCCAAAATAGGGCAATTAGGGCACTGTGACTAAAAATATAAAGTGGGTTTTGGTATAATATGCAGATCTAAAGATGATACTGCTACCCAGCATCATCAAAAGGATATATTTAGAATGGATTTTCCAGCACAGTGTTGCAGATATAATTCTGGCTAGCCCGATGAATTTATTTCTATTTATTGTGAACAAACTACCGAGTAACACCTCCACTAGCACTACTGCAGGCCACCTCTCACCTGGATTACTGCAGTGATCCCTGAACTGATCTCTTAGCCTTCACCCTTACTCACTACATCCCCACCCGTCTCTCTCCACCCATAGCCTCTATAGTGATCCCATAAAACCCTAAATCAGGTCGTGTCACCCTTCATTCCAATACATCCCTATCTTATCTGAGAAAGAGCCATTCTGTAAAATGGCCTTGTGGCCCTCTGTGATGTGACCTTAATTCTTCTTTCTGACCACACTGCTGCTTCTCTCCACAGGAACTGTTTACTAAGTACATCAAGCATATTTTGCCTCAGGGCCTTTGAACTTACAATATCTTCTGCCAGGTACATATTTTATTGGGGCTCACATTACTTGCTCACTTACTTTCCTAAAGTCTTTGCTCAAATATTACATCTTCAATAAAGCCCTTTCCATCCAATTATGTAAAATGGCAAAGCCTGCCTCTGCACTGCCTCTCCCCTTTCCTACTCTTATTCCCATAATACTTAGCACCGTTTAATTACACGACTGTCTCCCTCCTCCCTGAAGAATGTATACTTTAGGAGGGGAGGGACTTTTGTCTGCCTTTTTTTTTCTTTCTACTATATTTCCTATGCCCAAAATAATGCCTGCATGTGGTCAGCACTCAGTAAATAATGGTTAAATGAAATAAATAAATGGACACCAAAAAGGAGAAGAGATCTATTTATTACGTATCCCCACCACCTCTTGCTAATGGCTCCAGAATATAATTCTACAAATTCTGGCCCTGATTCTCTCTGGGAGAAAGATCTTCCAATAGATATTAGGCAGAATAGACAGCTACTAGTTCAAAAGGGGAAATGTTGCAGTAATGTTATAGTAATTAAATATGTATAAATATAGAAAAATATAGAAAATAAATAGAAATAAGTTAGAATATAATATTAAAAGCCATTAAGGCAAGTTAATAAGGCTACATCCTCTAGGCAAGAGCTAACCTAATGTGTAGAGACGGGTTAGGCCAGGCCATGCCCTCTATGCAGGGCTCAGTCAGGGCGCATGTGAAATGATATGTAGATAAAAAGAGCTCCTGCAAGGAACTCCCTAAAAGTGGCTTGATGTAATAATTCTGTAGATTAACACCTGTTAGAAGGCATATATCAGAAAGCATACTTAAGCCGAGGGTGCCCAGCTGCAGTCAGTTGACCAGACTCCAACGTTGAGCACAGATCCTCTGCATGTTGCTCTAAGAACAGCTGAGCGGAGCACCCCAACAGGGCCCCATTAAGCTGTACCCTGACACTCCATAGGATTTGTAAGTAATAAACTGCCTGTGGTTCTTGCAACTAACTTGTGTGTCGGTTGTGTCTTTCTTCCGGTAGTAATTGGTCTCAGTACCAATAAGTAGAATCCTTATAGCTGCCTCAAGCGTAGACTCGAAGGGGCCTCCAGCCCTGCAGTTAAGCAGGAGTGTCCCATTGCACGGGGAAGTTGAATTGGGGACACCTGATTGACGTAGAGCTCCAGCTCTACTGGGACAGGAAGGAAAATAAAAAAGGTTTCTTTTCCTTACTAAATAAGAAAATCAACAGTTCTGAGACCAGCCAAAAGAAGACACTCAGATGTCCTGACAGTTACAAGAAAAGTTACAATGACTCAAAGGGGACACCTTGAGACCTGTGTGTGCTGATTCAGATGTCCAAAGAGAGGAGTCTCAAAACTCAGTTAGTTCCGATATCGGAAAGGGAGCTTTGAAACTTTATGTTATTCTCAGTATCAGGGAAGAGGAGCCTTGTAACTAACAGCTAAAAGAGTATAACCCTCAAAGCCCCAATAGGCAGAGCACTTATACTAGCTGAGTGGCCCACTTTTGTTTATGCCAAGTGTATTCCTCCAATAAATTGCTTGCTTTGCCTAATACTGCATTTTGTCTCTCTCCTGAATTCTTTCTTGCAAGTGTGACAAGAACTGAGAAGGAGAAGTCACCTGGACTCCAATCTCCTCCAGTGACAGATGTGCTGTAAGTAGCTATTGTAGAGAGCTGTAAGGTAAGTCAGAAACAAGGTGGTGTGTTGGCTTCAATTGCACAGGATGAATACAGCTCCTAACTGTAACTCCCATCTGCCATCAGGACTCAGAATGTTTACAAAGCTCCTCCTTCTGTAGCGCTATCTGTCCCTGCCCTCCTCACAACATCTCCCCAACTCTGGGCCCACTCCCAAGCCTGTAACATCGGAAGTGGGGAGGATGGGTGTTGGACAAACCGATGTATTTCAAGTGTGAAACAAGGAAGTTAGGTTTGCTTGCTTGCATTTTGCCTAATTGGTGCACTGGTGCAGGGCAGCGCTGTGTGTGTGTGTGTGTGTGTGTGTGTGTGTGTATGTGTGTGTGTGGTCTGTGGAAGGCTTCCAGTGCTTCCCCTCAGGGTGGCAGATTGCAAATTTGCATTGCCTGCCTACATGGGGAGGGGCAATTGTTTGCTCCTGTTTGCCAGAGAAAGGGTATTTTCCATCAGGCCTGTTTTGCTGGGGGTGGGAGGTGGTGGTGGTGAGGAGCTGTGAGTCTGGTGAGTCCCGAGAGTAAGTATGGTGAGCAAGTCCAGAGTGCTGAATGCGTTGGGAGCCCTGAGAGAAAGGGAAGCAGTCTTCCCTGCCTGTTTGCTTGTCCACCATTACGGGACTTTAATAAACGAAATGGTCCACCATTTTCTGGCTCCATAGTTCCTTCACCCTCAGCCCGAATCCAGTGAGGACCTGCATGTCCATGGTGGCGGCCCCTGGCCTTACAATGGGATCTAACACTTGGTCACACATTTCCTCCTAGGATCATTCAGAACCACAGCAATCTAATATTATGGACTTAACTTTTAAAATCTTATTTAAAGAGCAATTTTAATAAATCAGAACATTCTTCTGGCTTAAACTTTTGATCTAGTTTAGAACAAAACTTACTTATTTTCTGTGCTCAATAGTGTCCATTGCTCTGTCAGTTCCATACTTGTCCTTCTCTGCACACGGGGTTGAAAGACTGCAAGCTACATTTACCAAACTTCTTTGTCAGTTGTCTTCCTGGTATATACCCTCTCAATAAAAGGCATTGGAAGGACATAGCAAAGTAAAAAAGGAAAAGCCATATTTGAATGCTTCAGGTAGTAGTTGCTGGCAGTGGTAGCAATGGTATAGGCTCCAGCATTGCTGTTCACAATTCAGCAGTGTAATAGGAAGTGCAGCTCCCATTTTCTGCTTAGGAGTCAGGTGTGTTTCTGTCAAAGTATCAGTCTGTAGGCCCTTAGAATCCTCTTTTCCTCTTCTAGCAATTCCTCTTTTCAACCTCAGCAACTCCAGCTCTGCTGTAGCCAATGTCTTCCCTGAATGTCCTTCTGCTTTAAATACGTAAAGTGGTTTCTTTTTTCCTGACTCAATGCTGATTCGCTACTTGAATCTTCAACATGTGATGTTGCCTCATTTTTCAAGCGTTTCAATCATAACAATATGGCTATCGTTCTCTAGAATCAGATAATCATAAAGAGAACCTTTGTGTTGACAGGTTAACTAGAAGCAGGGTATTCTATGTGATTGGTTGGGGATGGATATTTGGCTTTCTATGGCTGGTCCGAAGTTGGAAGCAAGGTAAAAATTTAGGGAAGCTGCCTGACCAGGCAATGTGTAGTGGGTAGAGCGTCTGACTGGGATGCAGAGGACCCAGGTTCGAGACCCCAAGGTCACCAGTTTGAGCACGGGCTCATCTGGTTTGAGCAAAGCTCACCAGCTTGGACCCAAGGTCACTGGCTTGAGCAAGGGGTTACTTGGTCTGCTGTTATCCCATGGTCAGGGCACATATGAGAAAGCAATCAATGAACAACTAAGATGTTGGAACGAAAAACTAATGATTGATGCTTCTCATCTCTCTCCAATCCTGTCTGTCTGTCCCTATCTATCCCTCTCTCTGATTCTCTCTCTGTCTCTGTAAAAAAAAAAAAAATTAGGGAAGCTGACAGTTATTAATCAAGTCTTGGACACTTGGGACTTTCTGGCTTCCTAGATTGTTACTAGAGATTGCAGTCTGACTTCCTCCAAGTCTGATTTATAGTAACTTGCCTTCCTGGGCTGATGATTATGGATAAAAGGTTAGTTTCTTGGGCAGGTTGCTGCTGGTCATGGGTCAGAGTTCTATTTTTATATATGGTTTAGCCATTATCTATTTATATATTGAATATCTCAAAGTTAATAGTCTTGTGAAATCCTCCCTTTTCTCCTGACCATTGGGAAGATTGTTGGATGTAGGGTGAGGCTACAAGTTTGAGTAAAGGGAAGAACAGCCATCTTGGATCTTTTAAACACTTCAAGTCAGGCCATCAACCATGTAGCATAGTGAGAGTTGATATCAAAAGAGATTTGGTATTTTACCTTGATGCCAGAAACTCAGAATTACCTAGTGAGTCAACCTACTTTCTTGAGATCTAAACTCCTAATGAACAACTAGGAAAATGTGGAAAGTGAACTATATTAGCCACATAAATTTAATAGCTATGTAAATTGACAATTTGTTGTTTATTTTTCAAGTAACTTTTTTTTAGAATTATATTTTGAGGAATTTGTGTAGATTTTCAGTAACCTCCAAACAATAAAACAATGCACACATCTGATCTTTTTTTGCTGGTTTATAATTAAAAAGAAAAAATCTTGCAAGAAAAAGTCCCCCAAAGAGAATTAACAACCGCATTAACAGCAATCACATTGTATGGCTTGGTGGGTGTTCCAGTTGTCTGGGATGAGGCCTCAGGAATGCTCTTTGCATGACGTAATTAGAAATGAAAATACATCTGTGGTGAGCACAGGCATTTCAGCCCGTGATATTGATCCTGCATTATGTTTCCTTCAGCTGAGAAGTCATGATTTGTTAAAAAGACAATATATTTTTCCATTAAAAAACTTCTCACTTCTATAACTGGTTTTCTATTTTGTCAAACCAACTCGTGGTGTGCCCCTGAATTCACTTAGTAGCTGTGCACATGGGATGTGAGAAAGAGAACACGACAGAGTCATTATACAAACCCATTGGTTATGACAAAAGATCAGAAGGCAATCTAAACACAGAGCCTTGTTATTTCTCGATTAATGCTGAACAGCTATCCAATAGCACTTATCAAGTAGCACTTGCCTTCCCCCCCCCCCCATTCTGCTTTGTATCCTAAAATGATCTGGATCATCCTCACCTTGTGGAAAACAACCTCTGAATCCAGGAGCCTTCTCCCCTATTGGCAAGTTTTTCCGATTCTTGAAATTTTTTTTGCTGGACTGATTGCTATTCTCAGCTGCGGTCTTTTGTGATGGTGACATAGTGCTGGCTCAAGTGAGGCAGTCCTCCCATTTTTTCCCATCTGGAGATAAAGAAAGGTTCGTGTCATTCAATATCCTTGAAGCAGAAGCGGGAGCTTCAAAGGACACCCAGGAGAGTCACGGGGACAGGTTCCCCAGTTGCTTTCCTGAATGATGTATTTTACATAAACTCCTTCCAAAACCATTGGCCTCCCCAGCAAAAGGCTCCATGAAATTTGTCCCTGGAGGTGGCATTCTTTAAAAGAGATTTTTTTTTAGCCTGCATTTGCTGGGACTATACATTTTAAGCTGATCCTACAACTATGCCCTTGTATTGTCAAATATCCACAGGGGAACTGAAATGCCCAGACATGTGTGTGTGCTTCTCTCTCCTGGACATCCAGCATTATTCAGCACCTGGAGTGATCAACTTGTGGTGGGAAGTCTTCACTGTGCCTCTATGGTTGGCAATAAAATCTATTAACTGCTAGTTGCGGTGTAAAGTAGCCATTGTAGGTATTTCTAAGGGAAAGGGCCATTTTACTGTGAATTCCCATTCCTTTTCCAAACTTATTCTCACATGAACCACACAGCAGGATGCCTTTGTTTCTATAAAAAAGATTCATTCCTGCTCACAGAAACCCCCTCTAGTTTAAGTGGATAGTGAAAGGGGCTTTTCTTTTGACTGTTTAAGCCATAGTAGGATGCAGCAGCTGGGTGGTTTTTTGTTTGTGTGTATGTGTGTTCTACCTTAATTTGATTAAACCATGTGATCTCTGGGAAAGCATGAAGAAGGAATTTTAGATTAGAGCTTTCACCTTGACCTCCTTGCTACTCCCAGCTCCTTCCCCTTCTAGCTCTCTCATGTGTACCTCAACTAAATAAAAGAGGCTACAGTGTTAAAGCCCAGGGGACTGACCATGCTTGGAGGAATTTAGCAGACTAGAATTTGGCTGCCAATTCCTGATGATCAGAGAGGGCTTGCTGGGGACTGATTTAAACTGGAAAGCACATAAGCTTCATTGGGCTATTTCAAAGTTCATGCAGCTTTACCACTAATCCTCTTAACATATTAGGCCAAGTAACTCACTTACCATGATGGCAGTGGCATAAAAGCCTCTTCAATTTTTATTTACATTTCTTGCATGGTAGAATGCAAGCCAATTCATTCTCGGCAGAGATGCCTCCCTAGTCATGATGCCCTACCCTGAGGTGGTTAAAATTGTTTGAAGGCCAAAAATGCTTAGACTAACATATTTACAGATTTTACATAACACAGGAGCACTTGCAGCATGTTGGCTTAGTGATTCCTTTTTTTTTTTTTCCTTCTGCAAAGGATAACATCTTGGCTATAGACAAGGTAAGCATTTCCAGTCTGAATGTTTAATGAAGATGAAGTCAGCATGCTGCATGCTGTTTGTTTTGCTTTCTAATAAACCCATGCTCAGCAACAGTCTTATTACTGCTGTGACTTCTTGCAACAATTTCCTACCTTCTTCTTTGGTCGGAAGGAATTTCTTTCAACATTACCATTCTACTGATAAATTAATTACAAACAGCCTGAAGAATTCAAGGTTGTGAAGCAATGATGAGCTAAAAATAACCCCTAAGAATTTTTTTAACCTCCAAATACCATGTGCGAGTTTATACATGAGAGAAACAGAACAAGAAAGAGCAAACTCTGAGGTTATCAGGATATATTTCAGACTCCAAATAGGTCTCAGGTATCATAGGAACTACCAGAAACAATCCTATCCTTGGTAGAATAAAAATACTTGTGTGAGTAAAGAATTAGAAACCGGAAAAAGACACACTGCTGGTTAAAGGCTAAACACATCAGGAGAGAATGCAAGACATCAAAGAGCATACGACAGAGTCAAGATTATGTCCCAGTCCCGGCTCAGTTACCAGCTGGCTGTGTGACCTTGGACATGCTATTGCTCCAACTCTTATAAAATGTTCAGGTGTAACTAGTATAACCATTCATTGAGGACTTTTTATATCCCAACCAATAATGTTAGGCACAATATATATATATATATATATATATATATATATATATATATATATATATATTCCTCAAACAATACCCAAGAAGGTAGCTTTTATTATGTCCATTTTAAAGTGGTATAAATCTTGGAGAGCTGTCTGCCCAAAGTCACTTAGATTGTAAATGGTGAATCTGGAATTCACTTTAAGGTTCATCTTACTTCAAAGTTCCTTTTTCTTTTAATTATGCTATTCTAAGTTTGCACAGCTAGAAAAAAAATCTATTGGGTTTTGATGCATATAGAGAAGTAGTCACAGCCATCAATTTCTCTCTTCTTTTCCCTTAGGTATTATTTAAAACGTCTGCTTTGTATGTCAGGATAGAGCAATACCATAGAAATAGAGAAAGAAAACCTACTTTTGTTCAGTTTCAGAAGATAGCTTGTGGTAGAAAGAAAGGTGCCATTGATGGAAGGTGAAGTGTTGCAGGGGTAGTCAAACTTTTTATAAAAACCCGCCCACTTTTGCAGTGCTGGTCAACCTAGTCCCTACCGCCCACTAGTGGGCGTTCCAGCTTTCATGGTGGGCCAATTGCAGCACCGTTTGGTTGCTCTGCTACCACCCACCATTGCTAAAATCAATAAATAAAATTTTTTTTAAAGTGTGGTAACATATATAAAAACCCTTAACACAGTGGCACATGGTAAAAACTAAAAATATGATCTATACTTACCACCCTTTTATGTTTTAGTCAATTCCCTCATTTCACCTTTGAATTTAATTTATCCCAAGAAAGAGGTCAATGGAAACATAAGAGCTGGTCATAATGGTCTTTCAAATATCTATAGATGTACAATGTATAATTGAGCCTCAGACAGGTCATCCCTACTCCAAAATATCTTATAGATTACTATATGTTATTTTTACTTTTGAGTATTTTCTATGACTCAACATATTACTAGTTTCAGAATACAATACAATATACTATAATAATTAAAAATACAATAAACAAGAGCACTACCTATGCAATGATATTGCTGGATTCAAAGCCCATATTCAACATCTAAAATTTTTATGATTAGGAGAAGCATACTTATCCCTGTATGGTTCAGTTTTTCTCATTTGTAAATTTAGAGTAACAATAGTCCCTAACTCATTTTTGTGATCTAATCCTTTAAAAATTCTTGAAAATAATACCTAGAAAATAATAAGCACCAATAAAACTAGCTATTATTACTGTTGTTATTATTATTTTGTCATATTTTAGACTCAGATCTTATCAGAATTTTCATGACAATCTGAGCATTCTGTACATTAAACATGTTCTTTCCACTCATGTCCACATCTTTATTTGCATATGCCTTTATTGGCTTATGGATATCTGTGGACCACAGGTACCGTTATCATGTGTGTGGTTTTACATACATTTGTTATACCGTATATTGTCTTTTGCTTACCTTGTTAATTCATCATTATGTTTCTTAGATTTATTACACATATATAAATGAACCTCATTAATTTCTTATGAGTTCCATATTCTTTCACAGGCATGTAGCTTCTTTATTTATGTTCTCCCTTTGAAATCCATTTAGGTTGATTTAGCCTTTTGCTTTTCCCAACAAAGTGGGGAACACTTTAATTTTTTATTATTATTTATTTATTTTTACAGAGACAGAGAGTGAGTCAGAGAGAGGGACAGATAAGGACAGACAGACAGGAATGAAGAGAGATGAGAAGCATCAATCATTAGTTTTTTGTTGTGACACCTTAGTTGTTCATTGATTGCTTTCTCATATGTGCCTTGACCATGGGGCTACAGCAGACAGGGTGACCCCTTGCTCAAGCCAGCGACCTTGGGTCCAAGCTGGTGAGCTTTGCTCAAACCAGATGAGCCCACGCTCAAGCTGGCGACCTTGGGGTCTCGAACCTGGGTCCTTCGCATCCCAGTACAATGCTCTATCCACTGCACCACCTCCTGGTTAGGTGGGGACACTTTAAATATAGTCCTTCATGTCCCTATGTGAAGGTTGCTCAGGGTTGTACACATAGAAATTCAGCACTGCCGGATTGACCATCTCTTTGAATGCTCTTTTGCTATTCCAGGTTAAATTAATACGAAATTTCTTGTCAACTAATGTATCTTTTTTGTCATTTGGGATGTCTTCCTCTTGCTGGATTATAGGGATTCCTTATGTATTCTAAATATGAATCTTTTATTAGTTATGTGCATTGAGAAGCAGACTACTGTTGCCATTATTACCACAATGTTAAGCCAGAATTCCCTGGTTCAAACACTGGCTCCCTCATTCACTACCTTTGTGACTTTGCTTAAATCCCTTAAACCTTCTGAGGTTCAGTTTATTTATCTATAAAATGGGATAGTAAAAGTGGCTTCTTCCATGAAAAAGGATGAAGACTGAGTCAATGCTGGAGACAACTTGGAATGGAGCCTAGTATAAAAGGAAGGCTCAGTTGTCATTTGGAAAGTTTTGATATGCCTGATACAATTATTTTTCACTATTTTTTTTACTTTCTTCAAATTGTTTCACCCCACCTTTATACTCACTCAACTTGATTTATTCTCTCTTATGGCATTTTGTGTTCTTTGGGTCAGAAACCATATCTTGTAACTTTTCATTCCCAATTAATTCCTTAATAAACTGCCTGGCCTATATGGGTGTTCATTAAATGTTTACAGAATGAATGAATGGATGGAGGCCTTGGGTATCATATTACCTCTCTCATTACTAAAGTCCTTTGTAATTTCTTTTAAGTTATAGTTGTGTCCACCTGAAGGGCAGGTTACTATTCTCCACTGTGCCTGTGATTAAATCGATGAAGCCACTTCCTTTGGAGATTTATAAGAGTTTGGCTTCTGAGACCTGCTTCTTTATACATATAAAATTTATCTTCAACAGAATGAACTGCTATCCAAATATTACTACTGTCTGCAAACTTAATACATTTATTCTAGTGCCATCATGTGGGTCAATTTTTGAAGGTTAGATGTCCTTGTAGCATATAAATGAAAAGACACTACTGATCTCTTGGCAAAAATTCTATGAACAAAGTTCAAGGAGACCTTCCCAGAATCTAGAATGAATAGATGAATTATAGTGGGGAACAAAATTTTTGTTGCATCCACAAAAACACTTGTTCTTACCTAATTTGAGTGTGTTAATCTCAAATCTGACATTAGTTTTTCTCTGTAAGCTACTGTTTTTTTTGCAATTCAAGATTTATGTTTTCATCTTATTGTAAAATTTTCAACATTTAGTTTAACATAATGAAGTAGAATGTCTTCTTGGGCATCATCTTTGTGAAAATATAATAATCTAAATAATGCAGTAAATACACTAATACACTAAAAGATATGATTGCATCAGAATTTGTCTACAATTTCGAAAGAGAACATATTAAAACACTTAATTTCATCATAAAATTGCGCAAAACTTATTTAAATTCTATTCAAGCAAAAATTTGCGTTTGTAGCTCTTATGTTTGTGTACTTGTTGAAGACAATCTCATTTGATGCTCCAGCAGTAGTCTGCTCATCACTAACAGCTCCAAGATTTTTGGGAAATTTATCAAGGTGACTGATCAGGAAGTGAATCTTTATTTATTTATTTATTTTTGTATTTTTCTGAAGCTGGAAACTGGGAGGCAGACAGACTCCCGCATGTGCCCAACCGGGACCCACCTGGCACGCCCACCAGGGGGCGACGCTCTGCCCATCCGGGGCATCTCTCTGTTGCGACCAGAGCCACCCTAGCACCTGAGGCTGAGGCCACAGAGCCATCCCCAGCGCCCTGTCCATCTTTGCTCCAATGGAGCCTCAGCTGCGGGAGGGGAAGAGAGAGACAGAGAGGAAGGAGAGGGGGAGGGATGCAGAAGCAGATGAGCGCTTCTCCTGTGTGCCCTGGCCAGGAATCGAACCCGGGACTTCCACAAGCCAGGCCGACGCTCTACCACTGAGCCAACCTGTTACATCCAATGTCGTGGAAAGCCAATAGCATGCTTTGAAGCAGAAGTTCATAGTTTTCTGCTTTTTTGTTGCCAAGGAAGTTCAGTGTAACTGCCACAAAAGACTTTCTTCTTATTCATCTTCCTGGCAAATTTTTTATCATGTATGAGGGTTCAAATTTGAGGTCCATCGAATACACCTGCTTTTATCTTCTCGAAAGACAAGGCAGGAAAAGCAGAAATAGCATGTTGAAAGCATTCACTTTCTCTATTCAAAGCCTGAACAAATTGCTTCATTAAGCCAAGTTTGAGATGAAGTGGGGAAAAAATGAATCTGTCACAATTAACTACAGGTTCATCCAGTATTTTGCATCTCTACTTCCAGAGCTTCACGTTTTGGCCACTCCCTCTGTGTCCAGTGTTTCTCCCGAGCTCGGCTGTCCCAAAAACACAGAAGCAAGGATACTTCGTGAAACCTCTCTGTTGTCCTAGCAGGAAATTTACCATTTTAAGATCCACACAAATGATCCAGTTATGCTCCTCATACTTCAGAAAGTCGAGGACAATTTTTATGTCATTATAATCTTCTCGCAGATGAGTTGAATAACTGATTGGAGCTGCTGCATAAACATTACCATTGTTTAGGAGAACACATTTCAGACTCCGTTTAGAGCTGTCAAGAAATAGCTGCCATTCTGTTGGACTGTAAGTGGTAACACCTAGCTGGCTGAGAAGACTACTAATATCATGACAGTAAACAAAGTGTTTGTCTTCGGAAAAAAAGTCCACAAAGTTTGTTTATGCTTCCTGAAATGGGATACTTTAGCTGACCGGTGAAGTATATTCTTTTCTTGAAGCTTGGAGGCTAATAACTCAGCTGCTTTCTTTGATAGGCCCAAATCTCTTACTAAGCCATTCAATTCAGGTTGGCTAAACTGCTGAGGGGTTAATGAGTGCTTGGCACCAGAAGAAAACCCTTCAGATTCTACAACCATTTCCTCATGCATCTTATCAAAATTCACTTGATCACCATGTTCACTTTCTTCATCCTTAGAAGAAATAAAACCATTGAAAACTGGAACCAGGAGTGTTTCAGAGTGTTGGATAGGTCATATTGCTGAAGGAATATTAGGATATGAGATCATATGCCATTTTTTCAGATATATTTTTTTATCAGAGAATAATTTTTTACACTTAAAAACAACTACAATTATGTAAAAGTGATGTTTGTAAAACATTAACTGCCTTGTGATTATGTTCAATCCAAGAGTCGTTGCCCTTTAACTCCAATTTAAAAACCAATGCATGCCATTAACTGTAACAAAATGAAATTAAAATGTATAAAAACTAGAGCATGTACCAAAAAACAGATTTCAGATTTGGAATCAGCGATGCAAAAATATATAGAAACAGTTCTAAAACCTCAGAAAATGCAACAGAAAATGAAAAAGAATTGTTCCCCAGTGTTATAGGTAGACTTAATGTTAGACATCCCATCCAAATTATAGGTCTATTCTTGGCATTTTTGTAGCTTGAAATTTTAGAAATATTCCGATTACCTCAAAAAATGACCTTGAATTTCAAGATTCTCTAAACTCATATATGAAAAATGTGTTTCTAAAGTTGGCAATTTTCCTTAACCTGGCATGGAGTTTCGATTTTGATAAAAATCAATAAAGGGTATCTCATAGAACAAAAGGTAAATGATAAGTACATATTTATGCAATTTAGAAGCACTGAGAAAATGCAAGAAGGAATGAAAACAAGCATGCAAAAAAAGAAATTGAATGATAATACTGCTTTTATAATATATTAGGATCTAGTAGAATCTTCATTTTTTCATGATGCAAATACTAAATATTTGGCTAAAATGTGAAGATAAATGAAATATTTATCAAAAAAGAACATAGGAGTTTTGTTGCATTTTCTCTAAATATTGCTAAAGCAATAGAACAGATGTAGAGTGAAATATTTGCTATTACTGTTAATGTGTAAATGAATATATGTGATCACTTTATTAGTTCTCATGTAGGATTATCCTTAGTAAATTATTATTTATCTTACCTAATCTATTGGAGCTGAGTCATCGGTAACACGGATATAATACAAGCTCAACATTTCCTATATCTTCATTTAATTTATTAGTATCACTTGCTTTTTAGTTACTCTGTCTTCCACCAAGTTTTCTTAATGAATTTTTCACTTTTTAGCTAAGTGGTGGGAATTAATGGTTAGCAACTAAAATATTGCCTGTCTTGTTTCCCCTCCTCATCTAAGATTTTGTTTTTTGGCTTTCCTAGGTAAGTCGTATTAATGTAGTCTGGGTATTACACTTGCATTGAACAACAAAGCTGTGGGTTTTCATTGGTTGTTTGCAACTGGAACTATTCTCCCTGCTCTATGCAGAACTGTGCGCAGACTCAGAACTCCGCTCATTTCTCAAGTGTACAGGCCTTTGGAGGCTTGTTAATAACAAATAAGGGCCGAACTATAAATGTATGGACTTCTCCTTTTTGAATTCATTCATTCATCAAACAAGTATAGGACACCTAATCAGTGCTAGAGATGCAGAAATGAGTAAAATGTGGTCCTGTGCTGAGCAAGATGACATCGAGTGAGAGACAATACAACTGTTACTATACTGTGAGTTAAGTGTTCTGGGGACTGTGGGAGAAGATCTAAGAGGCAACCTCACCCATCCCAAGAGGAAAAAGTGATTAAAAAAAAAAGTCATTCTGGGAGAAAAGGGAATAGACCGAAGTTTCCAGGAATGGGTCATGACTAGCCACTGGAAAGTGAGCTGAATGCATTGCAGGCCTGAACAGCCATGTAAAGAATGGCTCAGCTGGAGGAAACCCCATGTCTGCTTTGAGGACATTATAAATCTCTCAGAATTCACAGGAGCAAGAGAGTAGAGATAAATGGGACCAAGAGAGTTGGGAAAGAGCCTTCTTTCCCCTTCCTTTCTACCTGGGAATGCTGGGTTGGTACAAGTTATGGGAACCAGAGCATCATCCACATTACCTTCCCTCATGATTCAGAACAAAGGCCCGAAGGAAAAATGTTGTGCCAGGAGCAAACTGGGAGAGACTGAATGTCCAATGTTCAGTAATTTAAGAGAGACAAAAGGCTGAAAAGGCCTGACCTGTGGTGGCACAGTAGATAAAGCGTTGACCTGGAAATGCTGAGGTCGCTGGTTCAAAACCCTGGGCTTGCCTGGTCAAGGCACATATGGGAGTTGATGCTTCCAGCTCCTCCACCCTGTCTCTCTCTCCTCTCTTTCTCTGTCTCTCTCTCTCTCCCTCTCCTCTCTAAAATGAATAAATAAAATTAAATTTAAAAAAAAAAGGCTGAAAAGTGTTGCCTATTACACCTAGATCCAGGAGGCAGAATGAAGCCTTGCAACTGTGTTCACAGTAGGTCTCTGTGTGCAATGCTCCAGAGTAAAGTTTTATGTTAGAGGACAACTTGAATGAGTCTGTCATAAACATTTTGTGAGAGAATCAAGGCAGGACAGAGGTTCTGAGATACAGACTAGAACCGGACCCTGGTAGAGGATCAAGCAACATGGCAGGAGTTTGAGAGTTACTGGGAACCAAACTATCCTTAGGAGTCTGGGCAGGGCCAGGGCGAGGAAGGAGTTGCTGTGGGGTGTGCATTCTCTTTCTCCCTGGGCTCTGTCTTTGCCACAGCTAATCCTGACCTGGTTCAATCCAGGTGTTGAGATGAACTGAGAGGCACGTGGAGTTAAGGTAGAGGCAGGGTCCTGGAAGAGAGATGACTGAGGAGAAAGGAAAGGAAGGAGAGAGGAGGAGATTCACAGAGGCTGCTTGCCAAGGACGAAAACTGAACACGTTTAATGTAAATAATTTAATCAGTACTTCATCACCTTACCAGGTTGGGTGTTAAAAAAATTTAAATTGACTAAGTTTATTTAGACACATCATAGGACATAGATGTAACAACCACAATTATTCTGAGGAAAGGAAAATGAGCCCATCTATATGGTTGTATTGTTTTCAGACATTTAAGGCTTTATCTTTATGTTGCCAAAACAAGCAGTTAATTTAGTTAATTTAGTCAACCAGCCAGTCGTTTCAGGAGGAAAACAAAGCTTTCAGAGGAATCATGTTTCAAAACCCACGCCCCAAGCCCCAGCTGTTTGGCTGGACTTTCCACTTTCTATTTGTAATACTGGCATTGGAAGACAGCTCTTGAGGCCTGGCATGGAAATAAAAAGAAGGCTGTGAAAATGTGAACAGTAGTTGAGGATTATAGCAAGAAAGAAAATCCTTCAGTATCTTCTCCTGGTACAGTGGCTGTTTCTGGAGAGTTTTAGACTCGATTTCTCGTAAAATCCAGGGATTGATGAGAGACAGGCATGAGCATTATTTACATTTTAGAAAGTAGGAATGAGAGCCTCAAGAAATTACATGTTTGGAGCAATGTTAGGCAACTTATCGCAGGGAGGACTGTAAACAAAACTTGTTTATTTCAAAATCCCACTTCTGGGCTTCATCTATTATCCCATGTGACCTCCGGGAGGTAATGAAGCAGTCCTCCTCTACTGGCCTGTACCTGGAGGGTGTTCAATGAGGATGATAATGATGGTGATAATAATCATCATCTGGAGAACCACCGGTGGAAGGATTAGAACTGGTCGCCATCCGCCTCATTTTTCCGTGAGGAAGTTGATGCCCAGTGAGGCCGAGGGACAGAGAGTGACCGGCGCAGGAATTTTTTTTCAGGAAAATAGTCAGAAATGCACACAAAATTTTACATAGGATTATGTACAAGTTAAAGCACCTGAATCTAAAAAGAATTTAAAAAATATACATCTAGGAGAGAGAAGATGGCAGCGGAGTAGGCGGATGCACAGACACCCAGCTCTCAACACCAAACTGGAATATAAATCAATTTAGAAAAAATCAGCATGAAAAACCAACACTGAACTCCAAGAACAGCTCTCAAAAACCAAGGAGCAAAGAGGAAGCCACAATAATCCTGGTAAGGAGTGCCTGAATCTCCTCTGCTTACAGGAAGGGAAGGAGGGGGGTGAGGCTGAGAGCCCAGAGAGGATTTCACAGAGGAAAAAGAGCAGAAACTACTGCTCACAGCCACTTACCTGGCGACCAGGGAGCAAGGTGGGTTGAAAAGACCAGCTTATCTCCCAAGTGGAAAAGACAGGGAGAGGGACAGACTGTGAGGGGCTAAGGTATGCAAGAAACAAAATAAAAAAGCTGACTCATTCGTGCTGGAGGCGGCCATAGCTGGGGGAGGGACTGAACCTTTCACAAACAGAGCTGAAGTGCTTCCGGATCAGAGATCTCCGGACATCTATCCAGCTCCAATCAGCACAACAAGACACAGCTGAAAACAAGAAGTGGGGAGGAGGGGCAGTAACTCAGGTCTCCATGGAGATCTGAGATACACCTCCCCCTACTGAAGCTGAGAGAAAAAACCCTGCCCCCAGTGAGATTAGTTGGAGGAAGAGACCTTCAGCATCTCAGGTTACACCCACAGCATTCCTGGATACAGTTTCAAGGAAGCCCCCTGCTGAGATCAGTTAACAAGACTATCACCTGTTAAGAAAACAAACAAATCAAGACTTCAAAGCTGCCCAAATCCGAAAGTGGATTACAAATAATAGCTGATACCAACCCATGAAGACCTAAAAATAACACAACTGAAAACTGGAGGCAGACAACACCAAGCCTAGACTCAAACAACTCTACAAATAAAAAAAAAAAAAGAAGAAGAAGATGAGAAAACAAAGGAGTGCAATCTAAATGAAACCACAAGAGACACTTTCGAGAGATGAACTGAGTGATATGGAAATAATCAAACTTCCAGATGCGGAGTTCAAAATAATGATTGTAAGGATGCTTAGGGATCTTAGAACAACAATGGAGGGGGAGTTTGAAAACCTAAATAAAGAAATAGCAAGTATAAAAAAGAATCAGTTGGAGACGACAAATACAATATCAGAAATAAAGACCACAATGGAAGGAATTAAAAACAGGATAGATAGAGCAGAGGATCGAATCAGCGAGTTAGGAGACAACTGGAATGAAGGCATGAAAGCAGAGAAGAAAAGAGAAAAAAGACTCAAAAAGTCAGAGGAAACTCTTAGAGAGCTCTGTGACAACATGAGGAGAAATAACATCCGCATCATAGGGGTTCCTGAAGAAGAAGAAAAAGAACAAGGGATAGAGACTTTGTTCAATCATATCATAGCTGAAAACTTCCCTAAATTAATGCAAGAGAAACTCTCACAAATCCAAGAAGCACAGAGGACTCCATTAAAGAGAAACCCAAAGAAACCTACACCAAGACACATCATAATTAAAATACCAAAGCTAAGCGATAAAGAGAAAATATTAAAAGCTGCAAGAGAAAAAAAAGTTATCACCTACAAAGGAGCCCCCATAAGGATGACATCTGACTTCTCAACAGAAACACTTGAGGCCAGAAGGGAATGGCAAGAAATATTCAAAGTAATGCAGAACAAGAACCTACAACCAAGACTACTTTATCCAGCAAGGCTATCATTTAAAATTGAAGGAGAAATAAAAAGCTTCCCAGACAAAAAACAACTCAAGGAATTCATTACAACCAAACCAATGCTGCAGGAAATATTAAGGGGCCTGGTGTAAACAGATAAAGTGGGAAAAGAATACAGAAAAAAAAAAAAGAAAAAGGAATACACCTTTAAAGAAGAAAATGGCAATAAACAACTACATATCAATAATAACCTTAAATGTAAATGGATTAAATGATCCAATCAAAAGACATAGGGTAGCTGCGTGGATAAGAAAACAGGACCCATACATATGTTGTCTACAAGAGACACACCTTAGAACAAAAGACACACACAGATTGAAGGTAAAAGGATGGAAAAAAATGTTTCATGCAAATGGAAATGAAAAAAAAGCTGGGGTAGCAATACTTATATCAGACAAATTGGACTTTAAAACAAAGGATATAGTAAGAGATAAAGAAGGCCACTACATAATGATAAAGGGAGTAATCCAACAGGAAGATATAACTATTATAAATATCTATGCACCTAATATAGGAGCACCCAAATATATAAAACAGACTTTGATGGATTTAAAGGGCGAGATCAACAGCAATACTATAATAGTAGGGGATTTCAATACCCCACTAACATCACTAGATAGATCCTCAAGAAAGAAAATTAACAATGAAACAGCAGACTTATTGGAAACACTAGATCAACTCGATTTAATAGATATCTTCAGAACCTTTCACCCTAAAGCAGCAGAATATACATTCTTTTCAAGTGCTCATGGTACATTCTCTAGGATAGACCACATGTTAGGGCACAAAAGTGCTCTCAACAAATTTAAGAAGACTGAAATCATATCAAGCACTTTCTCCGATCACAACGGCATGAAACTAGAAATGAATCACAGCAGAAAAGCTCAAAAATTCTCAAACACATGGAAACTAAATAGCAGGGTGTTAAATAATGAATGGATTAAGGATGAGATCAAAGAAGAAATAAAGAAATTCCTAGAAATGAATGACAATGAACATACAACAACTCAAAATTTATGGGACACAGCGAAAGCAGTGCTGAGAGGGAAGTTCATAGCACTACAGGCACACTTTCAGAAGCTAGAAAAAGCTCAAATAAACAACTTAACCCTGCATCTAAAAGAATTAGAAAAAGAACAGCAAGTAAAGCCCAAATGTAGTAGAAGGAAGGAAATAATAAAGATCAGAGCAGAAATAAATGACATAGAGGCTAAAGAAACAATACAGAGGATCAATGAAACTAGGAGCTGGTTCTTTGAAAAGGTAAACAAGATTGATGCACCTTTAAGTAGACTCACCAAGAAAAAGAGAGAGAGGACTCAAATAAATAAAATTAGAAATGAGAGAGGAGAAATAACAACTGACACAACAGAAATACAAAATATTGTAAGAAAATACTATGAAGAACTGTATGCCAAAAAAACTAGACAACCTAGATGAAATGGACAAATTCCTTGAAACGTACAATCTTCCAAAAATCAATCTGGAAGAATCAGAAAACTTAAACAGACCAATTACACCAAAGGAGATCAAAACAGTTATCAAAAAACTCCCAACAAAGAAAAGTCCGGGGCCCGATGGCTTCACAACGGAATTCTACCAAATATTCAAAGAAGAACTAACTCCTATCCTTCTCAAACTATTTCAAAAAATTCAAGAGGAAGGAAGACTTCCAAACTCCTTTTATGAGGCGAGCATAATTCTGATTCCAAAACCAGGCAAAGACCACACAAAGAAAGAAAATTATAGGCCAATATCTCTGATGAATATAGATGCTAAAATCCTCAACAAAATATTAGCAAACCGGATCCAACAATATATGGAAAAAATCATACACCATGATCAAGTGGGATTTATTCTGGGGAGGCAAGGCTGGTACAATATTCGTAAATCAATCAATGTGATTCATCACATAAACAAAAAGAAGGAGAAAAACCATATGATAATTTCAATAGATGCAGAAAAAGCATTTGATAAAATCCAGCACCCATTCATGATCAAAACTCTCAGCAAAGTGGGAATACAGGGAACATACCTCAACATGATAAAAGCCATCTATGAGAAACCCACAGCCAACATCATACTCAATGGGCAAAAATTAAAAGCAATCCCCTTAAGATCAGGAACAAGGCAGGGGTGCCCCCTTTCACCACTCTTATTTAACATAGTCCTGGAAGTCCTAGCCACAGCAATCAGACAAGAAGAAGAAATAAAAGGCATTCAAGTTGGAAAAGAAGAAGTAAAACTATCATTATTTGCAGATGATATGATATTGTATATAGAAAACCCTAAAGTCTCAGTCAAAAAACTACTGGACCTGATAAATAAATTCAGCAAAGTGGCAGGATATAAAATCAATACTCAGAAATCAGAAGCATTTTTATACACCAACAATGAACAGTCAGAAAGAGAAATTAAGAAAACAATTCCCTTCACAATTACAACCAAAAAAATAAAGTACCTAGGAGTAAACTTAACCAAGGAGACTAAAGACTTGTACTCGGAAAATTACAAAACATTGATAAAAGAAATCAAGGAAGATACTAACAAGTGGAAGCATATACCGTGCTCATGGTTAGGAAGAATAAACATCATTAAAATGTCTATATTACCCAAAGCAATTTATAAATTCAATGCAATACCAATTAAAATACCAATGACATACTTCAAAGATATAGAACACATATTCCAAAAATTTATATGGAACCAAAAAAGGACACGAATAGCCTCAGCAATCTTAAAAAAGAAGAATAAAGTGGGAGGTATCACACTTCCTGATATCAAGTTATACTACAAGGCCATTGTACTCAAAACAGCCTGGTACTGGCATAAGAACAGGCATATAGATCAATGGAATAGAACAGAGAACCCAGAAATAAACCCACAGTTCTATGGACAACTGATATTTGACAAAGGAGGTAAGGAAATACAATGGAGTAAAGACAGCCTCTTTAACAAATGGTGTTGGGAAAATTGGACAGCTACCTGCAAAAAAATGAAACTAGATCACCAGCTTACACCACTCACAAAAATAAACTCAAAATGGATAAAAGACTTGAATGTAGGCCGTGAAACCATAAGCATCTTAGAAGAAAACATAGGCAGTAAGCTCTCCGACATCTCTCGGAGCAATATATTTGCTGATTTATCTCCACGGGGAAGTGAAATAAAAGACAGGATAAACAAATGGGACTATATCAAACTAAAAAGCTTTTGCACAGCTAAAGACAACAAGAACAGAATAAAAAGACAAACTACACAATGGGAGAACATATTTGACAATACGTCTGATAAGGGGTTAATAACCAAAATTTATAAAGAACTTGTAAAACTCAACACCAGGAAGACAAACAACCCAATCCAAAAATGGGCAAAAGAGATGAATAGACACTTCTCCAAAGAGGACATACAGATGGCCAATAGGCATATGAAAACATGCTCAACATCACTAATCATTAGAGAAATGCAAATTAAAACCACAATGAGATATCACCTTACACCAGTCAGAATGGCGCTTATCAACAAAACAACACAGAATAAGTGCTGGCGAGGATGTGGAGAAAAGGGGACCCTCCTGCACTGCTGGTGGGAATGCAGACTGGTGCAGCCACTGTGGAAAACAGTATGGAGATTCCTCAAAAAACTGAAAATCGAACCGCCTTTTGACCCAGCTATCCCACTTTTAGGAATATACCCCAAGGACACCATAGAACGGCTCGAAAAGGAGAAATGCACCCGCATGTTTGTGGCAGCATTGTTCACAATAGCGAAGATCTGGAAACAGCCCAAGTGTCCGTCAGAGGACGAGTGGATTAAAAAACTTTGGTACATATATACTATGGAATACTACTCAGCCATAAGAAATGATGACATGGGATCATTTACAATAATATGGATGGACCTTGATAACATTATACGGAGTGAAATAAGTAAATCAGAAAAAAAACTGAGATGAAACCATACATAGAAGGGACATAAAAACGAGACTCAGAGACATGAACAAGAATGTGATGGCAACAGGGGCGGGGGGGGTTGGGGTAGGGGGTAGGGGGTGAAGAAGGAGAGAGGGGTTAGGGGAGGGGAGGGGCACAAAGAAAACCAGATAGAAGGTGACAGAAGACAATTTAACTTTGCGGGAGGGGTATACAGCACAATCAAATGTCAAAATAATCTAGAGATATTTTCTCTCAACATATGTACCCTGATTTATCAATGTCACTGCATTAAATTTAATAAAAAAAAAATAATCATCATCTGCACTGCCTAAATGGTAAGTAGCCAAAGGGTACCAGATGAGAGATGGGTGCTTCTGAAATTTTATCTGAGTCATAATGGTGTAAATGGAAAAGTGACGGAACAGCTAAAGGAGAAAGGAAACATTGGGGAGCAAGCCTATCTGCCTTTTAGTTTAGTTAAACTTTGAATTTTATGACACTGAAATAAATGGAAAAGCATCTTGAAATTATTTCTTTATCAAAAAAAAAAAAATCCATGAAGACTGGGACTTGATGACAATTTTGACATAAAACAACTAATAAAATTCCAAGTGGGGAATACCCATTAGAATTGAGCATCGAGTATAACATCCAGCAGATATGAACATGCTTCACCCTGAGGTCATAGGAAATGAATGAATGAATTCAGGAGCAATTCCTTTTCTAATAATCGTGTAAGAAAACTTGAAGTGGCACCTGAATGCCCATGGCAAGCAATTCAGTTGGCATCTGACGAATTGGCGTGTAACCCTGAGATGGTAAAATGTTGGCCGGAAAACTACAATGATATGCTTTGCTACTATCATCTACAAAATGATACTCAGCCGGACGACTTTGGTTATAGACTGTTATTATACATCATCTTTGTTTTCTATCACAGTTGACATTTTTTCTTTCTTCTCCCATTTTGCAACTAAAACCACTCAGGGTTGGAATTGACTTGCTACTTTAAGGGGAGCATAATCTCATCCAAATGCAGCACGGCGCCAGCTAGAGCTTCCTATTAAATTCTACTTCCCCATAAACTGTTTAATTGGTGTACAACTTTGGACAAGGGACAAAGGCATTATGACTGACTTTCTTAGTTTAAGCATTAGATTCTTTCCAGTTGATTTGTTTCATCTAAGTAGTGAATCACTACACAAATTACTTTTGTCTGAAATAGGACAGTTGTATAGAAATCAAGGCAAAAATGACCACAGCACCATTGTTGAGCTCAGGGGAGTTAGAAGGACACTTGCTCTGGGGCTTCAGCAAGACAAGCAGAGGCAGGAGAAATAGAACAGCATCAAAGGCACTGAATTAGGCTGAGCTGCTTATCAGTTCAGAGTATTACCTGGGGGAGTCAGTGGCATCCTTCTTGTTGGAAGTACTCCCAAGGGGCAGATTCTTCTACTGGGTGAGTGTTTCTGAAAATGTGTTCTTCAGAACATGAAATGGAAGAATATTTTATATAAATTACATTAAAGAAGGCTCTTTGGTTGTATAAATATAAAGACATGCTGAGCTACATAAAATCAAACAGAATTCTTCTCTGGAAGGGTTTTCAGAAATCTTGATGGACTAATAGGCATTCAGAACACCACAAGACATATTTTCAAGAATTAAGTAGCTCCTAAACTCATCTGAACATAAAACACCATTTTTCCCCCCATGGGGAGTCTCAAAGTTTCAATTTCCCAATGAACGTATTCTGCGAACATTCTTGGTAGTGATCCTTGGCAAGTTCAAGTTCACCCCAGAGAAGAGCCCAAGGGATCTCTTTAATGCAATGTCCTGGGATTTATGTTAGACCTCTTCTTAACAACCCCTAAAATTACAGATAACTCTTTTTTTTTTTTTAATTTTTTTTTTAATTCATTTTAGGGAGGAGAGGTAGAAACAGAGAGAGAGAGAAGAGAGACAGAGAAGGGGGGAGGAGCTGGAAGCATCAACTCCCATATGTGCCTTGACCAGGCAAGCCCAGGGTTTCGAACTGGTGACCTCAGCATTTCCAGGTCGACGCTTTATCCACTGCGCCACCACAGGTCAGGCACAGATAACTCTTGGGGCAAAACCAGCTCCCAGAATTTATAAGTTTGCCTGCCACTTGTTTTTGTTTGTTTGCATCGTTTTATTTACTTGATTCTTATCTCCTGAGCAAGGATTAGTTTAATTTTAACTGTAAAAATATTTTAAAATATGTCACCTATTAATATATTTTCCCCTGAAGTGTCACTAACATATATTCCTTTTTATTCATATAGAAGTTCAAGCAATATTTTATCATCAATCTCTTTATCGTAAAATTGGTGAACTTTACAACTCAAGTTTATTGAATAGTAGTAAAATATTCATTAATTTATCTGGTTAATTTTTATATATTCAATTACATTAAAACCCCATCACACCCTATGTAATTTAATGCATGAAGTTTAAAATTTCTGGTTTTCCTAGAACAGGATCAAAATTTGAGAATGGGCCAAAAGACATATAATGTTCTTTATAATTTTTAAAACATCAAGAATGAGACAAAATTTATTTTGGAGTTATACAAACCAAATGAAAATCTGACCACCTTTAAGTGTGTCTTACTCTTCCATTTGGACATGAAAAGGATGCCGCGGTAATACACATTTGGGGAAACAGGTTTAAATAAAGGAAAGCAAAGTCCGTATTGGAGTATGAATTTATTACTTACTCCCTAGTCTGTCTTTCTCTTCTACTGGAGAGCAAAGAGTCACTTATGATGTATCCAGTTTAATGCTTTTTTCCCCACTTGGCAATATTTTTTAAAAAAATGTGTAGATGGGAAAATGACAAAGTGATTTTATCAAAGTACCATACATATGCATTCCTCGAACACCTCTTGTTATTTTTCAAATGTGTGCAGTTTGATGGGTCCCATAGTATGGCTTTGCTCAGCATATTTCTAACCATTTTGAAAAGCTTCATATAGGCCCTGAGAAATACTGGCTGACTGAGATTCATTTCATTTTAGCTTATCAGAATATTGGTAGGTGAGAGCTATTTGGTACCCAAGCATTCCTCCACTCCGCTTAGATATAACTTTATTAACCTAAGAAAAGCACTAGGGTGGAGGACAGAAGTGGAAGAGCAATTCATATTTATTATTGTCACACTTCATTTATCATACAGTCATGCTAGCATATCGATCCTATCAGATGTAGAACCACCTATGCAAAATGCTTTACCTTAATTAAATAAAATAATAGTTGGAGAGGGGAAGTAAAACACTATTGATGTAACATTTGAGGCCAGATTGTAAGCATCTTTTCTTATTACAATTAAAAAGTACTTTCTAGTTGTGTATTTGAAAGTTAAGAGAGTAGATCTTAAAAGTTCTCATCACAAGGAAAGAAAAGAATATGTAGACTTATGGTGATCATTTCACAATATAGACACCCATCAAATCATTATGTTGTATACCTGAAACTAATAATTATATCTCAATTTAAAAAAGAACACAAATACATGATTGCCTCATCACCTCTTTCTCACCCTGGTATGACAAAAACATTCCTTGAATTTAAAAGATATTTAAATGATTAATTCAGCAATCTCTGTACTTTTTGGTTTCAGGAGACTGCATTCTCAAAAATTTTCAGGACCTTAAAAAGACTTTGTTTACATGAGTTATACCTACCAACACTTACAGTGTTAAAAGTTAAAATAGAGCTATTTTTAAAATGTAAGACTACACAAGCACACATTTTATTAGCCATCAGAGCAATGCCATTACATATTATGCAGTTTTTGGAACTCTCTGTTGGACACTAGGAAGAGAATGACTAGCACAAGCAAAAAATATTTTAGCATTATGAATATAGTCTGACTTTATTGTCACCTAGGAAGGGATTCAAGAACTCCTAGAGGATCCAGGAACATACATTAGAATAGCTGCATCCATTCATTAATCAATTTAACAAATGTTAACAAAGTTCTCCAATATCCTGGACACTGAAAAACATACTATAGATGAATCATTAAAGGCCTTGACTTCTAGATACTTTAATTACTTAAAAAGAGTGCAGTCTCAGCCTGATCAGGCAGTGGCACAGTGGATAGAGTGTCGGACTGGGATGTGGAGGACCCAAGTTCGAGACCCCGAGGTCATTGGCTTGAACACGGGCTCATCTCGTTTGAGCAAGGCTCACCAGCTTGAGCCCAAGGTCGCTGGCTCGATCAAGGGATCGCTCTGTCTGCTGTGGCCCCCCAGTCAAGGCACATGTGAGAAATCAATCAATAAACAGCTAATAGTCACAACGAAGAATTGATGTTTCTCATCTCTCTCCCTATCTGTCTGTCCCTCTCTCTGACTCTCTGTCTCTAAAAAAAAAAAAAAAAAAAGAATGCAGTCTCTAAGTTTCAAAATAAGCCTCTTGAAGGCAGAGATCATGTTTTAGTCATAGTGTAGCCTCGAAGTCCTGTGGACATACACTGTAAATGCGCAATAAATATTAATTTTTATTTGCATTGTAAATAGTAGTCCAAGGTTTATGAGTACCATCAAATTTCTGTCCTTATTTTGAACCTGTGACTGCATACTTCATCTGAAACAGACAGAATTACACAATCTAAAACAAAGATATATGAATCCCCAATTTTTACTATATTACATTCCCGAAATCAAATAGAATAAGAAAACTAGAATAAGAGAAACCAGGGTTGATGGCCAAAGGAACACAAAATAAGCTGATTCCATACAGTTCTGTAGCATCATTCTCTGAGGAATTTTGAATGTTAAAGATGGTACAATAAAGCAGATATCCTTTTGGACTCAGCCAGACCTGGGTTCAATGCAATCAGACCTCAGGCCAAGCTGTGGAGCGATGAGGAAAAGTTTTACTTCTATGAGCCAATTTCTTCCTCTTTAAAAACTCAGGGTCAAGGTTGTAGTAAAGGGGTTTTTAAAGCCAAACTATGTATGGATATGAATAAAATCTAAAACCTTTAAAAGTTGATACTATTAATTATCACAGTTTAAATTCTCACAGAAACTAATGTCAGCAATTGTTATTTGTATGTATATAGAGAAAATAGGTACAATAGAAAATAACTCCAAGGATGTGTGGAAGAGACAATTCCTTGATGTATTTCAGAGATTGGGTGAGAATGTATAATAGATATAAAATCAGAAGGGCCTCTGCTGATAATAAGTGGCAGGGGGAGACATTGATATGGAATATGTGCCTCAGAGAGGAGAAGAAGGTTTTTTTCTTTGTATTTTTTCTTTGTTTGTTTTTTGTTTGTTTGTGTGTTTGTTTGCCAGAAGGCAGAGGTAGAAGATAGAAGTTTCTAAGACCATTTTATTTACAATGTCTCATGGTTCATAATTAAATGAGAAACCTGCTCTTAAATTTTATAGTTTCTTGGTTATTTCTATAATAAGTTATTTCAGAAAATTTTCTAGATAACTATGTGCGAGTGCGCGCGCGCGCGCAGACACACACACACACACACACACACACACACTGTGTTTCTGGATCTAGAAAAAGTAAAGAACATAATGATTGATTAGAATTCTTCTGGTTTTGAGCTAAAGATAAAAATACAGGCAGTATATTTTAATTAGAAGTATTTTTGTATTATTTTTTAATTATGAAAATTATGTTTTACTTTCTAGGATAGTTTTCCAACAGCTTTATAAAGATATGCTTCATATCAGGATATATTAATTTGATAAAAAAATAATTAGGCTATTATATATGACTTCAATTTCAAAAACAGCCATTTCCACATATGCCTACATAAGAATTGGTTTTAGGAATACTTTAGCATTTATATACTAACTTTTTCCTTTATTTTCAAGGAAGGTGAATCTCTGAAAAAGGTATCTAATCATTATCATAAATATTTAACTTAAAACTAGCTTTAGTATATCTAAAATAATGTGTTAAAATGAGAAAACATGCTGAGAGAGAAATAATTTAAGACTAATGTAAAATATAGGCCAAGCTGTATAGATCACCTTTACATTTACAGCTATTGTAGAAAAATGAATTCTTGAATACAAATATTTTCATCCTGGCTAAAAATTTCAGGCATGCATAGAATTACAATTATCTCTACCCAGGAACTAAACACTTGGATACTTATCAAAACTCAGAATTGTTTGCAAATTCATTTCTGTCTCCTGAAATTCAGTCCTTCTATTGATACTGAATACAAATTTTTCACCAATTCAACAGGTTACTCTGCAGACATTACACATTCAATGCACCATATAGCATTGAAACTGAGAGCCCTGATTTGTTATGCTAGGAGGAATATGCTACTTCATGAAAGAATAGTATCTTATTGTACCAAAATATCTAAAAATAGAAAAAATAATGAAGTATTAAGTGAATGAACTGTGGCCACATATGCATGTAAATATTTGTATCTGATTTGGAGTCATTCATTCTTATTTGTTTTGAAGGTGTATCACATTGATTCATGACTGTTTTGTTGGCGACAGGAAAAGGCAACAGACATACATATTGAAGTAAGGCAGTAACATGACTTATTAATACTTGTGTCATTAGTCTGTGCTAGGTTACCAAATCCACATAAGGTTTTAGCTTCTGCTATCATATTTTTGTCAGGTAAATATTAATCATGACTTGGCTGGAACGCTTTGATAAACATGAACATTTAACCCATGCATTTGAAAAGCTAGGTGAATTGGAAAGTTAATTGAAAATAACAATTTGACAAAACTAAAACAAAACAAATAGTAAGTTAGAGTAGTCTTATATTTATTAAAGAAATAGAATACTATTTACAATTTTTCCATGATAAAAATCTCCAGGTAGAGAAGACATAAGCAGTTATTTAAAAAAAAAATATTTAAGGAATAAATAATAATAAACTTATACAAATCATCCAAAGAATAGAAAAAGAGACTACTTTCTTTAACACTTTGTAAAGTTAGCATAACTGTGATACCAATAAAAATTACATGGCAATTTTTTTTTACTAACATAGACACAAAAACAAAAAAACAAAATATGAGGAAATTAACTGAATCTAGTGATATATAAAAATAACAATCACAATGAAATTAGGTTAATTTCTATACAGTTTGACTTAATATTTGAAAATCAGTCACTGTAATTCATTAACTAAAGAAAATGATATGGTTAACTAATTTGAAAAGGTATTTAATAAAATCCAGTTTTACTTATGATTAAAACTTTATTTTTATTTGTCTTTATTTATATATTTTGTATTTTTTGAGAAAGACAGGAAGGGAGAGAGAGAAGGGAAAGAGAGAGAGGAGAAACACCAACTCATAATTACTTCACTTTTTTTTTTCATTGATTGCTTCTTATATGTGTCTTGATGAGGGTAGGAGTTAGGGGTATGCTTAAACTGAGCCAGTGACCCCTTTCTCAAGCCAACGACCTTGGGATAAAGCCAGCAACCACTGGGCTTCTAGCTAGTGACCTTTGGGCATTTTAGGGGTGGAGAGTTGGAAATATACAATCCCATTTAAAAATGTATAAAAAATTAAACTGTCCCCAAATAGAACAATCTTGAAAAAGAATAGAGTTGGAAGACTTACATTATTATATTTCAGATTTACTATAAAGTTATCACAATTAAAAGAGTGTAGAAGTGGTTTAAGAATAAACAAGTTAGACTAGTAGAACACAATAAAGTTTAGAAATAATCTCATACCTAAATGGTAAATTGATTTACAGGCAAGGTGACATTGTGACACAGTGGGGTAAAAATGGAGGTCGCCAGTTCGAAGCTCTGGGCTTGCCTGGTCTAGGCACATATGGCAGTTGAAGCTTCCTGCTCCTCCCCCCTTCTCTTTCTCTCTCTCTCTCTCCTCTAAAATGAATAAATAAATAAAAATAATTAAAATTTTAAAGAAAATTCAGTTTTAGATTTACTATAGACCCAAATATAAAAGTTAAAAACAAAGTTCTAATCTCATTAGTCATCAAGGAAATGCAAATTAAAACCAGTAAGGCAATATCAAATTCTGGTAGAAACTCATCTCATGCACTATTGGGGAAAGTATATAGTTGCACCATTACTTTGAAAAACAGGTAATATTTACTATACATGCCCTATTATCTTTATGACATTTTTCTGTGATAAGCTTTCTAAAAATGCATCAAGTAGGTTGCTATTTGTTCTTAATTCCTAGATATTTAATGGTTTTGTACTCAGAATGGGATTTTTTTCCTTCTGATTGCATCTTCTAATTATTATTTTTTTTTTATTAAAATTTTTTTGGTTATATTGGTTAATAAAATTAAATAAGTTTCAGGTGTACAATTCTATATCATCTGTATATTTTATTGTGTGTTCACCACCCCAAGTCAAGTCTCCTTCTGTCACCATTTATTGTCCCTATATCCTCTTCTACCTACCCCAACCCCCTTTCCCTCTGACAGTCACCATATTGTTGTGTCCATGAGTTTTCTTTTTCCTTAACCCCTTCTTGTTTTTCACCCAGACATATTACCACCTCCCTTCAGCTGCCCTATGTAAGAAGCTTGATTTTCCACGTTGATCCTCTTGCCTTGTGTGTTTTCAATTACATATTTAGGTAATTGAAATGCTTAGAATCCAAATCAGTTTCAGTTTTATTTCATCTTTGTGTAGTTTTTCACATTCTTTTTTTTTTTTTTTTTTTGGTATTATTGTTTTGGTAAAAATCGGATAACATTGCTGAATATTAATGATAATAACAGCCCAAATACTTTATGCCTGACATAGTTATAATAAATTTTCTAATATTTTATTACCAAAAATAATGATTTTGCAGATTTTTGGTAACTACTCTCTAACAAGTTAAACAAGTTTTTTTTTCTATTCCTAATAATCTAAAAGATATTATTAAGAATAAGCGAGAGACTTTGCAGAATTCTTTTCTTATATATCTTTTAAAAATATTTAATATATTTTATTATATATGGTGGGGCAAAAATAGGTATATAGTTGTATGAAAAATAATACAATAGTAAATAAATAATAAAAGAATAAACTTTTATGTACTCATGACTATAAAACTATTTTTGCTCCACCCTGTATATAATTTTTTTATATACAGTACTTTATATGCTTTAATGTTAAAAGTATTTACACTTCCACCTTGTTCTTTAACTATATTCCTGTGTTCTATTTGAAAATAATGTGTGTGTGTGTGTTTTGCATCTGGATTTTTTCACACTTTCTGTGCTTCTTACTTGTTTGTTGGAGGATCAAGATAATGCTAGGTTTTCAAATGAATTGAGATGCTTTCCTCTTTCTCTGTTTTCCCGATCAGAAGCTATCTTTTCCTTATTGGTTGTGAAGAGCTTACCCACAGTCATTTAGATTCATTTTTTTCTTTGAAATATATCCTGTCAGCCTTTCACTATCATTGTTATAAGATATTTTTTAGGTTTATAAACTTTTCTTGGATCAATTTTGGTAATGTATATTACCAAAATTGGGGGGGAAGCAGTGACATTTTCTCTAGGTTTTCAAATGTATTAATATATACATACATATATATTTTGCATACTTATAACTTTAATCCTCTTAATATATTCAGTTAAAAGACTTTATTACTTATCATACTATTATATATTTTATATTTTATATTTTTTTATCAGGCTTACCGAAATTTATCTTCTTTTGAACAGATTTGCTGTTTTCTCAAAGATCCAGAATTGGTTTTAATAATCCAGTCTATCTGTATCTATATCTATATCTATATCTATATCTATATCTATCTATATAGACTGGATTATTATATATATATATGTATATTGCATAGCACACAGCCATGTATATTTAATTCTATGCACTTTCTAAAATGATTTGTGGTCTTTACCTGTATAAATTTCACTTAGAACAGTTTCAATAAACTGACTACTTAAGAGAGACCTTTTACTCTTTTTCTAAGTTTATGTTAAAATAGATTCTATGTTATAAAGTGTGTAAAAGCCCAAATATAACTATGGCTTGAAACCCTCTTCTTCAATGAGTGAAAACACTATACCTCTGGCTAAACCTGGTCCTATGATACCAGGTCAGAATTTTCATTAATGGCAGGTCCCTGCTATTTGCTTCTTCTTTCCATCCTTTAATAATTAAACAGAATCACCCTAATCCAATATTCTATTGTCTGAGACTGTCTCATCTTAGTTAGCATTACAGTTATTTTGCTCCCATGTGCTGTTTGACATTCCAAATATCAGACACCTCAAAAGATTCAAAGCTACAAGTAATGTCTCTATATTTATAATTATAAGGCAAACATTTCTTGTACTATTTACTTGTCTTTTGACCCAACTGACAATTTTGAATGGCATTGTGTAAATTATTTCTAAACTATAAAACATTTAACTTAAGAAACAATTCTGTCACTCATTCAGTTCTCACTAGGAACCAGGAGCAGGAAGGTTGGAATACTTTGGAAAAGAAAGTTTCAAAATATTTACTCAGACATAAAGTTAAAGAAAGCTATACATTTTCCTCTGATGGCTTAAAGTGCCATAAACCAGGGACTGAGAAAAAATGGAAGAAAAAAAATAATCCTTTCTGACTAGCTGACATTTTACTTTCTTTGGAAGTAAAGGTGAAGGTGTCCCTATAACTGCCAATAGCACTACTCAAATTGAGAGTCAGCAGACAGCTACTTCTGCTTGAAACAAAGTTGCCATTTGCTTGATGGTTTCAAGTCTCGTAGCAAATATTGGTCTAAAGCCTGCAGTCATTTTATTGCTCATCTCCTGATATGCAGTTTCTGGGGGCAGAGAGATTGTCTTGCAACAAAGACAGATGGCTAAGAAAGTGAAAGCCATGCTATATTGATAATTTTGCTTACAGAGTGCAAGTGTAAGAATATTTTGCAAAAAGTGTCCTTGTGTAATTGGGTGTTTTGCCTTTCCTATCTCTATGTTTGCTTTATCCTTAGTGACACCTCAGGTCAATTTTTCAGAAATAGATTAGGCAGATTGGACTGCTCATGTTCACCTGTTCTAAACAGATTCATTAACTCTATGCTGCAAAAATAAGCTACATTTCTGTCTTCCGTTCTCTTTGGATTTCTGTGATGGCTGAAGTTGAGCTCCTTTCAGTGACATAAAGAAGAAAAGGCCACCCCCTGCTCTGCTTTGCAAACTGCCATTCATTTCAGGAAAATAACTCTCTGCCTGTTGGCTGGAGATCCAGCTGCTTGTCATGTTAGACCATGTGGCGTCTGCTGCTGAGTCCAGCTGTACAGCTGAGATCAGTGCCCCGAGGACTGAGCATAGAAACGCTGTGATCCCTGGCGGTGACAGGGTCTCTGCTAACAAGCCTCTAGACATTCAAGATGAAATGTCATCACCCCAGCACAGCTATCACAGAAGGATGAAACAAAGCATCTAAAGACCTTTAATAGCATCAAAGTCTGGGAAAGAAGTGAAGCATCCCAGGTGTAGTTCCCCATTCTATGGAGTTGATGTCAATTCTATGAGCAATTGTGACCTGTTCTTTATCACCTTTATCCTCAACACTCAGGGATGAAAAGATAAGTTGTAATAACAAGTTTTCCCGTGATTGAGCTTAAAGCATTTTAGAGCTTTCTGTTAGTTGTTACCCATTACTCAACAATACTAAAATGCCTATTGTGTATACATTTCTCTGCTAGAAGTTGAAGTAAAGAATAGTTACATTCTCTACCTTCATGGAATAGCAAGTAAGATTCAGTTAATTTTTTATTTTAGGTCCTCACTCCTACTGTGCTGGCCCTAACCCAATGACTGGTGTCCTTATGAGAAGAGGGAAATTTGGATACAGACACACAGGGAAGAAAATCATGACAGAGATTGGAGTGATGCATCTATAAGTCAAAGAATGCCAAGGATTTCCAGGAGCCACAAGAAACTGGGAAAGAGCCATAGAACTAATTCCTCCTCTGCCTCCAGAAGGAATAAACCCAGCTGACACCTTGATTTAGACTTCAGACTGCCAGAACTGTGAGGCAATAAGTTCCTGTTGTTTTAAGCCACCCAATGTGTGTTAATTTGTTACTGCAGCTTGAGGGAACTAATATATCTAATTCTTGGATTGGGTTATAAAACAAAAGCTTTCAGATTGAGTATGGGCCACAGAAGTTGGGAAAGACACAGAATGTAATAAAGTAGTCAACATGCAGAACCTCAACCATGAATTATTCCTTAAGCACCTTATTAAACTAGTTCCAATCTTAGAACAAATGATAAGAGCCAAGATCTCTTTCTGTGATTACTTCTACAAATAGTGCCATCTGAAGAAGGTTCTATAAGCCATATACTGAAAAGCCACCTGTCAGGTGGAATGTTTTCTCTACAGATCAATTCCTTTGCTAGAGTAGATAACAATCATGCCTCAGCTCCTTTCTGGCTATGGTGAAGAACAAGTCATATGTGCTATTAGATGTCTTCTATCTTTGTCAGAAAGGAAAGCACAGTCAGTAAAAAATGACATTATTTTGGTCATGAATGTGGCTAAAATTTTACTGAGTGAGTCTGGTATTTTTTGGGCATTATATAATATGGGACCATAAGCAATGAGTGTGTTTTAAAACAAGCCAAACTAATATATCCAAATAGTGTCACTTATCAAAATAGTTACTTTGTCACCACATCCCTCACCATTGTCACCACTACTATGAACATTGCTAGAACTCCTCTTGTGCAATTTTCTTCAGATCTGGTTAATGACCCACGCAAGAAAACTAGCCTCATAAATTTATAGTCACATGTAATTTTGACCATTAAGAATGTCATCATGTTTGATGGATATTACCCCCCCCCATCCATCAGTATTGACTTTGAATAACTTTTGACCATTTCCCCAAATAAAATCCACCATCCATGGAGTAATATTTGCTTCCAATGAGCACATTCAAAAGAGTAATAGCTTCTAAAACCCCTTTCAATAGAATGCTTAGCACAGTGTCTTACAGATGGTTGACACCCAATAAATACTTGTTGGATTGCTTTGAATGCACTGTATGGGTTCTGAAGACAACATCAAAGGAGGAATTCAAGAAACAAAATTTTAAAAAGTATTATTGAAAGTATATAGTTTTCAAACATGAACTGTAGAAAGGAAATAATATTCAATTACATAGTTAAATTATCATTCATACTAAAAATAAGAAATATTGCCTTACTGATACGTTGTTACAAAGCATACCTTTCTAACCGTTAGGAGATACAATTTTATAGATTTTACAAATTACAAACAAAGAGCACATGTACAACTACACTTATGACTAAGCTTTGCTTTTGTTTGCTTTTTCTCTTTTGGATGATCAATAAAAAAATTGAAATATGACTTCACGAAAAACTTATTTTTTGTTCCATTTCTGTTGTTAGGCTTCACCTATTCATTTTCTTGTCAAACTATAACTGTGAAACTAGAGGTTACATTTATAAAAGCAGCAGGAAAGCAGTTAAACAGACTGTTATGAAACTAAAGCCACTAGCATTGAAATGACTAATGCAGTTACCATAAATTTTTCTCTCATGCCAAGAACACTGGTGAATAAGGTTCATAGAGGAAAAATATGAATTCTAACGGAAGGATTAGATAGGAGTGTGACTGGATTGTCAACAAAAAATAAAGAGACAGAAGGTTAAATAAAACATTTCAGTGATTTAATGTGTGATAATATTTTCTGTCAGTAGCCTTATCATTTAACCTGGCCTCTTGGCCAGTCACACAAACAGATGTAAAATGACAGGTGAAAGCAAAGCTACTAATTTTTTTTAAAGAGTGAACATGAGATATTAGGCTTTAAAAGTAGCTCAACTTGTAGGAATGTAAAATTGGACAGTTGCTTTGAAAAAAATTTGGTGGTTTTTCAAAAGTTTAAACATAGTTACCATATGACCCAGAAATTCTACGCCTTGTTATATACCCAAGAAAAACAGGATATATATCTACACAAAAACTTTATGTAACTGTTTATAGGAGCATTCTTACTCATAATAGCTAAAAAGAGGATGCAGCCAAAATGTCAATCAACTGTGAATGGATAAACAAAAAGTGACCTATTCATATAACGGAATATTATTTGGTAGTAAAAAAATTAAGTAGTAATATGTGTTAAAACATCAATTCACCTTGAAAATATGCTATGGAGAGTAGCTAGCCACAAAAGACCACATATTATATGATTTCATGTATGTGAAATGTCCCAAGGAGGAAACTCTATGGGGACTGCAAACAGACTAGTGATTGCCAGAGGCTGGGGGAAGATGGGGAGATTGGGGAGTGACTGCTAATGTGTATGGGTTTCACTTTTGGATGATGAAATTATTCTACAATTGATTGTGGTGGTGATGGTTGCACAGTTCTGTGAATATATTAAAAACCATTGAATTGTATACTTTAATGAGTGAATTGTATAGTATATGAATTATATCTCAACAAAGCTATTAAAAAATGGCTCAATTTTTTTCTGAAAACCTCAAGCCTGATGTTAAAAGGAATTTCTTTCTAGGTAATACTAATTCTCCCAGGTATGAGATAAAAAAAAAAATGAGGTTGAACTGTCAGTGCCTGAGGAAATTCCAGCAATAAAATTTAGGGTAGAGGTACTAGTAGTGTTTTTTCAGAGCATGTCATGCTTACCATGAGTCAATAGATAGCATCAACTCACTGTTCCATTTAGTGATTCCATTTAGTTGTACACTCATTGATTACTTCTTGTATATGCCCTGATCAGGGGTTGAACCTGTGACCTCTAGCATGCAAAGTCAAACTTTTTCCACTGAGACACCCAGCCAGGGTCCCTTCTATTATTACTTAAACTCTTAGGCCCTGGCCGGTTGGCTCAGTGGTAGAGTGTTGGCCTGGCGTGCAGAAGTCCCGGGTTCGATTCGCGGCCAGGGCACACAGGAGAGGCGCCCATCTGCTTCTCCACCCCTCCCCCTCTCCTTCCTCTCTGTCTCTCTCTTCCCCTCCCGCAGCGAGGTTCCATTGGAGCAAAGATGGCCCGGGCGCTGGGGATGGCTCCTTGGCCTCTGCCCCAGGCGCTAGAGTGGCTCTGGTCGCAACAGAGCGACGCCCCGGAGGGGCAGAGCATCACCCCCTGGTGGGCAGAGCATCGCCCCCTGGAGGGCGTGCCAGGTGGATCCCGTTCGGGCGCATGCGGGAGTCTGTCTGACTGTCTCTCCCCGTTTCCGGCTTCAGAAAAAAAAAAATAAATAAAAAAATAAAAAATAAACTCTTAGTTTTGGGCATTTGTTTATAACAAAGATCTATCTAATTTTATGTATTTTCTCTTATTTGATCTTCACAACAATGTGACATTGCATAATACCAAAGGGAACAACACACAAAATAGATACAGTGTTGAACTCAACAGTTTCAATTTCATCATCCCCAGTGGCTTAGAGGGGACTTTAGAGCCTTACCCAAAAATGACAATGCCAGTAAAGAGTGGAGTAGAATGTAAGTTATGGCCCACCTGGCCCAGAAAGTGTACTAGGTGAGACTCCAGTCTGAAAGTTAGTGAAGGCAGTTCGTTAGTACCGTGAAGGAGGAGGAGGTCGTGGTAGTACAGCACCAGGGCTAAGTATGAGGGTTCCATTTGCAAATAATGGTTGTATCACTTAGTTATTGTACACTGTTATCAGTTACTTTTGCTATTTGCTCCATTTCCTCAGCTATAATAACAGATTGATAATATCCTGTAATATTATTTCAAGGTTTCAAATGACATACTCCTTGTAAAGAAGTCAGTCAATACAGTCTCTGGTGCACTCTAAAACTATCGACAAGTGTCAACTCTCAAGGTGTCTGTGAGTTTATGACTTATGTGGCAATTATATTATGGACTCTATTCACAGTTCAGAAGCAACAGTTGAATGGCAGTTCTATCCAATTATTCCAGGTGTCTTAGTGATATAGTTGGATTGCCCCATCATGAGTGGATTAGGGAAGAATTAATTGTTAATTATTTGCATATGTAAATAAGATACAAAACATAAGTCCACTGACCTTAGGTGGATATATACTCCTGAGTTCCTTGACCCTCAAACATTGAGTATTTTGAACTCAAAGACAGGTTAACTGTGCTCTGCAGAGCTGGAAGACTGGGATGTGCTTCACCTCTATTCACTTGTCTACAGGCATGGAGTGATAGTTATCTCAATTACCCTGTACAAAAACACCTATATTTGAGAGACTACATCTGAGAAACATTTCTATTTGAGAAACAACCCATCAATATGTCCTTTTACAAAGACAATGAGATTGCTCTCTACACACTAATTATACTGCTAAGCAAAAATGGAAAAGAAACAAGAAAAATATGGTGTGGAACTGTATGCTTCATATCAGTGGTTTTCAACTGTGGGTCGACAGACCACTACTGGTCCACCAGAAATTTCACTCTAGTCCAAAAAGAGTTCATACAACATCAGGTGGTTAACTCTTTCATGACTGGCATGAAATTTCTGGCAGACTGCCAGTTGAAGAACACTTGTCTTATGTGATAAAACTGATGTAACAGGACAAATACAAATATATAACAATATCTTTGCACATAGAGGTAGGTAGGTGGACACCTCTCATTTTTCCTGGGTTTGTTCCTGGGTTTGTCCACACATATCACATGGGTTCAGCTGTATGGATTTATTTTATTTGGAATTTTACAAATTACATTTGTTATTTTGGGTCTCATGCTAGGTATGCCTCCCCTAGGCTCTGTACCCCTCTCTATGAAGACTACACCTTAAATTTCCAGAGAGCAAGAGAGGATGGACTTGTTATGCATCTAGGTCATCTTGTGGTTGTTTTTTGTTTGTTTCTTTTTTGTATTTTTCTGAAGTGAGAAGCAGGGAGGCAGACAGACTCCCACATGTGCCAACCAGGATGCACCTGGCAAGTCCACCAGGGGGCGAAGTGTTGCCCATCTGGGCTGTTGCTCCTTTGCAACCATAGCCATTCTAGCATCTGAGGTGGAGGCCATGGAGCCATCCTCAGTACTCAGGCTAATTTTGCTCCAGTGGAGCTTTGGCTGCGGGAGGAGAAGAGAGAGAGAGAAAGGAGAGGGGGAAGGATGGAGAAGCAGATGGGTGCTTCTCCTGTGTACCCTGGCTGGGAATCAAACCTGGGACTTCCACATGCCGGGCCAATGCTCTACCACTGAGCCAACTGGCCAGGGCCTTGTGCTTGTTGATTTATACTTGTGAATGTATTACTTATTCAAAATCAAACACATAATTTAAGAAATGAATCTCTACAATGACTTTTGGTTAGGGAAATTTCCAATAAATGGTAATTGTTGAAGAACAGAGGAAAAACAGCCCATATTGAATTCTTAGTTATCACTTAGGAAAGAAAATGCACATGAATATCCAATTGTTTTCAATCACCATGTTTATAATTATAAACCTGAAAATAAAAAAAAAAACAACAACACATAATTTTACAGACCACAAAGAGAAATTCCAGGTGGTGGTGGTTAGCAAAGGAGGGGAGGGATAGGTGAGGGGCCAGACTCTGCTGCCGGGAGAAGAGCATGACCTTGAGACCAGGTGTGCAGAGACACCATCAAGGAGAGCCCAGCTCAATTATATTTTTGCACATGCTATTTTAAACCACAGGATCATTTGCTCATGATGTACAAAAAGCTAAGAGTTCAAAAACAGTTTGCTTTATCACATTATCTATATTACATAATATGGGACATAAGAAATAGCTAACTGCATAATAAATTTATTCATCTTATAAAACTTTTAGTTAGTACAAATATATCCAGAAAATCAAGGATGCTATTTTACACTGAAAAAAAAAATTAAGGTTTATCTGAAAATGAGGGCAAACAACATTCAGAGCCAGGAAGACTGTATCATTACCACATGTCCTGCGATAGAGAAAATCACTTTTCTATTGTGATATGTGTTGTTTATTTAAAAGATATATTGTTTACAAATATGCCTTAGAACAGCTTTATTATTTGGATTTCATCTCGAAAACTGTAAGCAACTTAAGGTAAAGATGTGTCTAATTTATCCTGTATTCCATTATCAGGTGCATAATAAACACTAAAAACATTTTTTAAGAATAAATTTAGGATGGCAAATTCAGCTTTGCCTGTTTTTGTTTCAGATTGATTTAGGGCAAACAGACCCAGCTCTGGCCGTGTGAATGGTGGGAGTGCAACACTTACAGGGTTAATGTCGTTTAGAGTCTCATGAGAAGCACTTTCCCCCTTTCTTTTCAGAGAAAGATTGGTCCAAGAATAATAGGCCATCTAGTCTGAGACATCTTGTGTTATAGAGTGAATTTAAAAAAAAAAGGCAGAGTTTGACTTGAGTTTCTTCTTCTGGCCTACCGGAAGGACAGAACTAAGTGAATTACTGGCTGCTTTGAGCCCTCAGGCATATATGCCTAGAGGTGGGTTTTCAAATTGAGGATAACATTGAGCAGAAAATATAAAACTTGAATATAAATCCTAGGCCTGCTACATCCAACTGTGTGAACTTGGATAACTGGTTTTATTGAAGCTTTAATTTTCCTCATTGGTAAAATAGGGCAAGGAAGAAGGCAAATGCAGCATTGCTGGTTTTGATAACCAGACCACTAAGATCCCTTGTAGATGCTAAGAAATATATCAGAATATTACATTTTCTTTCTTCTAGTTCCCACACTTGGGTGGTTTGTTCCTGGGTTTGTCCACACATATCACATGGGTTCAGCTGTATGGATTTGTTTTATTTGAAATTTTACAAATTACATTTGTTATTTTGGGTCTCATGCTAAGTATGCCTCCCCTGGGTTCTGCACCCCCTCCCTATGAAGACTACATCTTAAATTTCTAGTTTCTCAATATTCCTGACAACTTTCTACATTCTGGTCTGGTGTTTTCTATGGAGTTATTATTATTTTTATAAATTAAGTGAAAGGCGGGGAGGCAGTGAGACAGACTCCCACATGCATCCCAGACAAGATCCACCTGGCAAGCCTCTAACAGGGGATGCTCTGCACATCTGGGGCCATGCTCCGTTGCTTAGCAACCAAGCTATTTTAGTGCCTGAGGTTAGACCATGGAGCCATCTTCAGTGCCCAGGGCCAACTTGCTTGAACCATTCAAGTCATGACTGTGGGAAGGGAAGACAAAGAGAGAAGAAGGAAGGGGAGGGGTGGAGAAGCGATGGTTGCTTCTCCTGTGTGCCTTGACTGGAAATCAAACCCAGGACCGACACTCTATACTGAGCCAGCTGGCCAGGGCCTCTACTGAATTATCAATTCAATCTTGGTACTTCAATTCTAGCTCTAAAATTTTATGATTCTTATTGAAATTGCTCCTTGCAAAAGGAAATATTTTGAAGTCTCTTTATTCAGAAATAAATGCCATTTATCCCTAAAATTATACTGAGCACAATCAAATTTTTAGTGACTCAAAGGCATTCAAGATCTTTGTATGACTTAGTGATTATTATAAATGTCCATTTTCACTGTATGAGATTGTGAAGGCATTTGGATATCACTGTATGCAATTGTGAAGACCTTTGGATTGCTGGAGTTTACTGAAAATTGACCTGCATCCCTGAGACCAATGAGTCTCCACATTGCTAGCTAGAATTTTTTCAAGGCTTTGTGTACTTAAGACTATTTTTTACCACCTATTCTTGCCCTGAGATTTCTATTGACTTCTATCGACTCTTCTATCAATTCCTGTAGAGCTTTTTAATTCTCTTATACTTCAATTCCTTATTTATGCAGATATAATTTTTGCTATTTTCATCTCAACACTGAGATTTTTCTCTATGCCTTAGTTTATCTTAATTTATCTACCTATTATTTTAATCTACTGATATTCATGGAGTAAGTAAAATATGTTGAGAATGTGATACATAGCAGTGCACATGCATTTCTTAATCATGCAAAGGGTAAATTAAATATTGTCTCTCTGGCCTTTTTACTTATGTCAATGCATTGAATAAAAAATACAGTTGAATATCAATGTCAGTTTATTTGAGATGAATGGGGTGGACCAATAGGTCAAAGATAGGGGAATTATCCCAAATCACAAAGAAAGACTTAGAATGCAAGAGAAACACAAGTAATCACAAACAAAGAGACTACAAAGTGAGCAGGATTCTATACCAGTCCCATGCAGCAGGATTCAGTGGCTGACTTCGTGAGCATTGCTCGGCAGGAGCAGGGAAGTGCTTGAGCGGCTACAATTGACCCTTGTGCTTAGACTGGCTGAGCATGACACAGACTGTCAAGGCCACATATACTGCTGTAGTTGCCCCGGTAGTGTCTGGATGCATATTGGACTGTGCCCTAGGAACATCATTTCAGCACCCAAACTATCTAGATATTTCTAATATGTGTCCATCACTTTGCCATCTAACATTCTACTTTCTGAATTCACTTTTTTTTTCTTTTTCAGACAATGTGCCTCATTAAGATCCTTACAGGAATTGCTGGAAAGACTTGTGAGCCTATCTTTCTGTGGGTCTTAGTCAACACAATCTGAAGTGGCATTTTCATACCCAAATTCCAGCTGTCTTTTCTGCAGATGGAAACTTTTGTGGCAGAGTGCAAATAGCTCAGCAAATGATTTTAGGGTGGATGCAAAATTTCTGCTGCTCTGCCAAAGGGGGATTTCTCGGGAGCGGGTCTTCATGTCAGTCTTCACAAACATCAAGTGGTGCTTTGTGGCAGCTAGACTGACACTTCCTGTATTGTCCTGTTCTGGCTGATGCTTAGAGAAGATTTTGGCATCAACATCTGGATTGTGTGGGGATAAAGAGGTAGCTATCTGACCCATCACCTTCTCCTGGGTTCATGCAAAGGCAGCAGCAATTTTGGCTTGACAAGTGGAGGGTCTGGACCATTGGGCGAGATAAAGCTCCTAGCTAAGGGAGAAATTGCAGGGACCTTATCTGGCTTCCCAGGTAGCTTAGCTGAATGAATCCTACATGTACTGTACTTCTGGAGATGGACTGTGCAGCTGTCAAAGAAGAAAATCAAATATTTAGGCCAAAGTGGAAAAAAACAAAGCCATATAGAAGACTACCTGATTCGGAAAGATACATGGAAAAGTTTCAGGACAAGTTATTGAATATAAAATAAAACTTTAGTGGTAGTTTAAATGTGATATTTCCTACAGAGAACAACTTAAGTTAGAGGTGGAGTGCATTAATTTTTCAGAGGTATTCTCAGTTCTGAAGAAAACAGTAACCAAAAATGGATTTAGAAGACCGGAGTAGGAGAGCCTGCTGGAGGCTTAGCAAACCCGTTTCTTTTTTCCTGAGCTCATAGTTTGGACAGCATTTCCTGTCCTCCCACGAGCAGCCATGTGACTGACTCCCAGTAAGTGAAACAGGAGTGTGTATAACATGGGCTATTTCTCAGCCAAGCCCATAGCTTCTTCCTTAAGAGATTCTCTCTGCTTTTGCCTTTTTCTGATCAGCTGGAAAAGGGTCACGCCCGAAGCTACTTTGGAAGCCACAGTTTGGAAGGTGTACCATTCCTGTGGATCATGATTTGGAAAAGAGGTGCCTACTGATTAGGAACACCCAGTTTAGACTTTGCATAAGCAAGAAACAAGTTTCTTTTGGGTTTGAACCTTTAGAACAGGTTGGAGTTTATAATAGAAGTTTAACTTACACAACTTGAACAAGTACAAACAATCGTTGACAATTTTCACATGGAAAATCACCCATTTTTCTGTCAGCACTGTCTAGAACACCACACAGCATATACCACCTGATGCAAACTAAGATTTGACCAAACAAGACACAGAAGGGAACCAAAGTTTTGCCACCCTGAAACTACTTTGTTGGAGATTGATTTTAAGCTGTTTATTAAGAAACAAGACTCAAAAAAACAGTTTGACCCTTCCCCCTTTCTTGTCCAAGAGATTGAGACAGAGAAAGCTGCTTCAGGAAGGAGATCTGAGCATGTTCACCTTGGCCTCATTTGAATTAAGTACGGTAAACATACTGCTCACAAAGATTAGGGGATATTTTACCACTTCATATTTATTTTGAAATATCCTCTAATTTTTGCCTGACCAGGCGGTGGCACAATGGATAAACCATCAGACTGGGACGCAAAGTTATCCAGGTTTGAAACCCTGAGGTCCCTGACTTGAGCACAGACTCATCTGGTTTGAGCACAGCTCACCAGCTTGAACCCAAGGTCGCTGGCTTGAGCAAGGGGTCACTCGGTCTATTGTAGCCCCCTGGTCAAGGCACATATGAGAAAGCAATCAATGAACAACTAAGGTGCTGCAACGAAGAATTGATGCTTCTCATCTCTCTCCCTTTTCTGTCTCTGTCACAAATATATATATATATATATCCCCTAATTTCAGTGAGCAGTATAGGAAGGCTTCAGGCTGGGACTGTTACTAGACACCTGCTCTGCCCCATTGTTTCTGAGTTGCTTAGCAAGAATTTGCCTGCCATGTATGTTCTGCTCTTCCTCAGCAACTTGTAAAACATCTATTCTCACTTCTGAAGTCTAAAACCCCACTACTCTCTTTTCTCCTTTGTCCAGAAATGTCATATATATCCAACAGTGCCTCACTATCTTTGGAATTTTCATGTCTATGTGAATTCTCCATGTGCATGTATTAAAACTTTGATTGTCTCTCTTATTTTGATTATCTGCCCAGCCAGAAGAATTGAGAAGGCGAGAAGAAAACTATTACATTTTTTAGCACCCACAATACTAAATAGCATATCAATGAAATATTTTTGTAACTCAGCCCTCCATTCTTTTAATATTGTTTCTGTTAAAAGTGTTTCTGTAAAAGATGAACAGTTAACTAATATGTAACCCGTAGACAAACCGCGTTTGTGTAAGAGTTCCAGGAACTAGCTTTAAAGGAAGCTGACTCCAGCGGCCAGACCTCCCAGCTTTAGGAAACTTGCTGACTTTCGACCATAAAAAACCAGACCCCCACTTGGCCAGCTTCAAGATAATCATCGGAGTAGACTGTGCTGACTTAATACAAAGAGAACGTTAAACCCTCCACTCCTTATTTCTTTGTTCTGCTTTCTACTTCCCTCTGAATGGAAGCCCCTGTCTGCACTGAGGTGCTCAGACGGTCTTTAGGATGGGAGCCCTCCATTTTCTCAGGCTGCTGGCACTTGACTAACACTCTCTCCTTCCATCAGCACTTGCCTCTCAAGTATTGGTTTTCGAGGCAGCAGGCAGCCAAACCTGACTTTGTTTTCCTCTTTTCTTTCTTGATAGATGCAAACTGACTTGAGACCTTAATGGCAGTACATCTTAGGTTATACTTCTCTAGGTCACAGTGACCTGAACATTGGGGAACTAGCTACAGGATGCCAGTAAGTTTCTTCCTTACCTGGCATTTCTCAGGGAATGTGCCTTACTGCTTTATGCAAAGCTCCATAAGAACAAAGAAAAAAAAATTGCTTTCGGAATAGTTTTGCTCATTAATCCAGGCTTGTTCTTAACATGCTGTAGAGAGATGCTCCTTCTGGTGTCCAGCTGCTGGGACTTTCACCAGCTTGCAATCTTGGCCATGCAGGTGAGACATTCAGGGAGGACAATGCTTTCCTAGGTGTTCCGTGTGATAGGAGGTTGGCAGCTACATTTGAGGACTCAGCAGAGACAATGGAAGAATAACCTCTGGGATGGCCATTTGCTTTGGTAGTTTTTCTACAGCAAACAAGTAGCCAGAGAGAAGATATTTCAAATGACGACTGGAGCTAATGAAAGAACTGTAAAAGGGGTTTCTCAAGAACCCAACATGAGCAAAAATTAGAAAAACAGAACAAAAGGACTTTTCCTGCAGGTTCTTGTCTAGCTTTATACAGGCACAGAGTCCTAGCACAATATGTTACTTCCAAGATTTTTGGTCCAGTGGGGAGGCAGGCTGATGAATCATGTATCATGTCTTTGACTTATCCGCAAGGGGGTTTGCTTATCCTTTGAGCCAAGAAGCTCTCATATATTTAGGACTATCTTTTCCCTTCCATTCTTTGTCTTTGATCTGGCTTCAAATATTTTGGCTTCCAAAATTCCATTAAGGCACTTACATACATATATGGGCTAATGCTAATCCCAAGGAAGAAAACATAAAAATAACAAAGAAACTAACGTGTGTATGTGTATGTGTGCATATTGTTGTTGTTCTCAAAAATACAGAATTCCACAAACTTGAATGCCTTGAGCTATTCTATTTTTGTTTCCTAAGACAACTGGCCTGAAGGCTGCTTCCCTTGAAAAGAACCTTCACTTTGAGAGTCTTTGGACCTCTACATGATGTTACCCACTGGTCATTGTTTTCACAAGTGGGGTCAAGAGAAAGGTCCAGTTCAAACATGTTTATGTAAAGCCCTTGCTCATTAGTAGAGTTTTCTTTATTCTAAGTGTGAATTGCAAAACTGATTACTAATTTTCAGAAGTTACTATGCTTTGAGTCATTTAAAAATTATTAATTTTCAAAAAATTTTGATCAAGTAATATGTTCCAGATAAAAATATATCTCAATTATGAAAACTTGGTTAAAAATTTCTTTGCAGACCAATGTCTGATGATTTTGTAAATATTTCTTTGGAAGTAAATTTTTATTTATTAAAAGTGAGTGTATCAATTGAATTACTTCCATTCCTTTATGGTAATGACTTATTTCTTCTATTTCTCTATTGAATTTTTAAATTCATATTGGTTAAGATTCAGAAGTACTTTGTGTTTTCATTTAATCTCTTTAGGTTTTTTTTATTAGTCACATCCTTGTTCATTTCCTCTAGCTGTTTTATTTTACTGGGACTTTCGATCCAGATGCTGTAGTCCTCAGATGTGTCTGCATGCTAGACTGCGGGAGGTATGAACCTTCATGTCATCACCACTTTGCAGGCACTGGAGGAAGCCTCTATCATGTGTCCTCTGCTGCCAAAGCCACCCCTGCTCAGGCTCAGGGGTTGGGGAGCACACTCTTGCACAACTCATTGGGACCAGAAAGACCAGTACCTGCTCCCTGAAAATCTTTGGGCTGGTGTGTCAATCTCCTCCAGCCAAGTTCTCTCAACATACTTGTTGTTTAGCTCCACCTCCACCTAATTTCTTTTTTCCCCTTGACCAAGAACATCTTTCCCTGGTTCTTTGCACTCAGACTTAAGAGGAACCCAGACCCCACTCAAAAGCCCCAGGTTAAAACAAAAAGACATAGTCAAAAGCCATCCTGATGATAGAAGTGGAGGGAGCAGGACCATGTTTAACCCCCTCCTCATCAGCTCTGCTTTCTGTCTTGGAGACACACTCTTCCCTCAGATATTTGGCTGGAAAGGCTCTAAACCATTACATAACCTTACCTTCCACAACACAGGAATTATGCCAAATTGTTAACAGAAGAGTTATCCTGGAAGAGGCATGAGGCATGAAGCATGTCACTCTTTGTCACTCCAGGTTCCTACCCTGCTAGTATCACTGAGTATCAGCTGAGACAGTTATTTAAGTCATAAAGACAAATTTCTCACCTTAAAGAAACTTCCTGGGAAGAAAAAAGAATTTATGGTGATGACTATGGCTTTCCAGGGCCTTCTGAGTAGCGGAGTCCAGCAATAAACTTAAGTTTCTCTTTCCTCTGTTCTAACAACAAAAAAAGATTCCCTAAGGGAGTGAAATTGTTATATCTATATATCTATACATATGTTTAAAAAACTATAGAAACTCTTTGATTATGACATACAGGGAGAAAAAATTTCTTCTGATCATAATATTACTCCAGAATGTCATTTGATAATATAGGAAGTTCATAGCCATTAGAATAATGATTCCTAACATTACCTGTCAGTAAAATATGGAAATCATTTTTGTTACCCATTTGTACTACTTTTATCTCACAATTATTTAGTCAGCAGTCAAGACTTTCAGAGGTGATTGCTTCTCACTGATTAATTTCCAGTTTTAACAGATCACCCGATGATGTACAGTAATCTTTTCTTAACAGTACATTTTTGCAGGAATAAAGACTTATATCTCAGCAGACTCATTTGGTTGGTCTCATAAAAATGAGGAAATGGTTGCACATTTTGCCACTGGCTTGCTGATTTCTATCCTGACACACCCAGACATTCATTGCCAAGGTTAATTATGAATATAAGGAAGCTGACGTCAGTGTCTCTTATATTACATTTAGTTAACTTGGCCCTCTCTTTCTGTCCCTCTCTCTGTTCCCCTTCAGCACTCACGCTGGGCTCAGAATTTTCCTATGGCTCCACACACCCCATGGAAGCACTGAACCGCTGCCCAGTTCCTCAGGTTGCAGATTTCCCATAACACTTTCTCCAGAGTACCTTGTCAATTAGGTCAATTTAGAGAACCAGAGTGCCTCTGCTCCATTTACTCAGAATTCTTCTCACCAGATATTGTCAACTAATTTGAGTTGATAGATGGTGGATTATGCAAAGTGTTGCCCCTCTCAATAGTATTTGCATTTTGATTAGCTTCAACAGAGCAAATCCTGGGATTACTGTAAGCATCAATGATTGATGTGAGTGTATTTGTGAGTGGAAATGCAGTGAAGGGAGGGAAGGGAGAAGCACTGGGTGTGTCTTTTCCAAATCTCCATATTTATCTGCTTTTTATTATTATTATTATTATATTATTATTATTATTTTCAAACCCTAAACATTTTCTTTTCTTAATGCTGTGGCTTATTTCTTTGACAACTATAATACTATTACTAATGCAAATAATAGTTGCACTATTGTAAAGCCAGTAGCTACGGCCACAATCACAGCTGCCTAACCTGTGCAGGTTCACATTTGATTCGGACAGACGGTAATGAAACAATGGAGTCAAGAACTGGTGGGTCATTAGCTTTAATCCTAGCTTGCACCTGGCAGGCAAGAAATACACACAGTGGGAAAACACTTCCTTTTCCATTCAGGGCTCCCAAAGCCACTGATTTATCCGAGTTTCCTAGAATCAAATGTTTCTACCTCAACAGCCTTATTCACTTCTGTTCCCCATCTCCTTCTCTCTGCTCAAACTCTGCACAAACTGGCTTCTCCTTCATCACTCCGCTATCTTGGCTGCTTCTCCTCTCCTCCATGTGGCCTTTCCCTGCTCTCCTTTATAGTGTAGAAATCAAAACCTTTAATTTAATATACAAACAAGGAAATCTGATACAAAGTTATCTGAGGCATAATGGGATTCCTCATGAGAGTGTACCACCCCACATCATGCAACAGTCAAGGATGTGAGGAAAAGCTTAGTCTTAAAACTAAGCCTTAGGTTATAACGACCCTGCCTGCTTACAGCCTGTCCTCCACACCCAATGCAAACTATAAGCAAGCAAACATATCTATCATATTTGCTAACTTATTTGACCCACAAGTATCATTATTTCTAAGTTTCCATGGTTCTTGAGAACCATCTCTTTATTTATTATATCCATAAAGCAACAGCAAAATGTAAAAATCTACTCCTGTCCTAAGAGTTGAAAGGTTTTTGAGATGGAAGTCCATGAAAAAGAACTCACTCAATCTTACTCACTTACTCACAAATATAAAGAAATATTTTTATTATCTTGGTACACAAAAAAAGCAATATTAAAAATTGCTTTACTGCAGGGACTTTTACCCACTCTTCTAAAACTATAACTTCTTGCTCAGGACTGACTTCTACATAGTCACACTTTGCCATGCAAAGAAGACATTTTCTCTTTTCCCAGTGGAAAAGATGCAATTTTAAAGATAGAAAGAAGAGATGATAGAATGACAATGGGGATAAAATATCACATGTCATCCTTTTTATTTCATCCCTGTGTTTTTCTCTAACAGTATAAATGCTGGCGAGGGCAGGGAGGTAAGAACCCACACTTTCAGAAGGCAGAATTCACAATTCTCAGGCATGTATCTCTAGTCAGGCAGACATTCTATCTCATTCTAAGCAAGAGCGGCACCCTTAAGAGATAAGAATTGGATGGGATTATGCAAAAGATCTCAGGCCCAAAGAGGAGCATTTAAACATATTAGGTAATCTGAAACAGATGTCCTTAGGATCAAGATCAGGCTCTCTTTCTTTAGCAGAGAAAGGCCCTACTTTGATGGATTCCATGTGACAATCTACAGTGCTGCGACACGGATCGTATACATACAATGTAAGATGCCATTCCCAAAAGTCAGTCAGCATTATGAGGTTACAGACAGCCTATCTGTGAGTAGATAAGGAAATACCGAGCATGCTTTCCCCTAATTCTTATGAGGAAGAAAGGCTAAGGTATTTACTTACTTTAACGCTTGGCTGGAGTAAATATACTTAATATGTAATTACAACACTAAACTGTCCATTAAATGTGACAAATACTTCTCTGTTGGAATTGTGCTGGAACACAAGGTAATCCCAACTGTCACTGAGAGACCATATGAAATTTGCCTTCCAAAAATGGCTTTCCCTCCAAGGCCTCTCCCATGTTGTAATAAAATTCCAAGGAGCTTTATCAGTTAATTGTAAGGCAAATACTGGCAATCCCTTCGTACCCAATACTTAGAATTTAACTATAATAATGCTGAAGCAAAACAAATGAAGTTTGCTGAAATTGAGTTCATAGAGTGATGTGACTATGACTCATTCTTGGTGGATAATATAGAAAAAATGTCATAGGGATGAAAGTGGAAAAACTGAAATTTTCCCCCAGACGTTTCCAGGTGAATGTCCACTGACCTCTGAGATGTCTTGACCTTGGCAGAGAAATGATATTTTGAAGTAAATGACTATTGACCTCTCTTCTGTGAGAAGCTGCCCTTTTAGCTCTACTTTTAGTGTCCAGGGATTTGTTTTGTATTAAAACATTGATGGGCTTGGCTAAAATGAAGAATAAATACAGAGATTTTTGAATATTGCCTGGGTATTCTTGATATTCATGAAATAATTTTCTGTGAGGGAAGGATGTTAAAAGAATTAATGACATGGGCACACCTTCGAGTCCTCTGGAGCTGTAGAAACCAAGAAGAAGTTATAATAATGGCAGAGAGCAGGAAGAAATGAATATTGGGGAGGAAGTCAACAAACCAAATACTTCAGCCGGAGCCCAATCCCAGACTCACAGTAATGAGAGCAGCAGCAATTTCTCTGTGTGGCCCTGGTTCACACCGTTTGAGCTGAAATGTCTGGTGAACTCCTCATAACTACTACCAATCTGAGGAGCGTGTGTGAGCGGGCTGAGCCATGTGTAACAACTCTCAGTGTTTTAGATCCCTTGCGGAGGCTGAAAGCTTCTGACAGGCACTGCATTCATTATTATTCTGGGTAGAAAGATAGGAGCCAAAATATTTATTTTTATATTATATTGATTGAAAGAAAGAAAGGAAAGAAGAAAGAAAGAAAGAAAGAAAGAAAGAAAGAAAGAAAGAAAGAAAAAAGAAACACCAAGCCTAGAGAAAATAAGATTATCTAGGCGAGATACTGAGAAAGTACTATAGAGTTAACACCTCAATATGAAAAGGGTATTTGTTGATCCTGACAAGATGATGAAACATAATGAAGCTTACTAATATGTACTTAAGGCATATTATTTGTGATTTAAAAAATAAAACCACCCGAGCAAAACAACGAAGGACCACCAAATGGACACTGAAGACACTGGCCATTCTTTATTTTTAAAAATAATGTAATATTGGAAATATTAATGTACTGACTTGTCAATCATGTGAAATATTAGGCAGCGAGTGTGTCAATGAGGTGACTGAATTATAAGCTCTTGAACGGATTCCAACTTTTCTCCTTTCCACTATGCCCCGATAGGAAGCCTATTTGTTCCTGTTACATTTTGCCTCTAACGCCAGACAAAAGTGTTATCTCCCTCCCTGAATTCAGAGGCACTTACACTATTTTAATGGAACAGATTTCTTGAAAATAATGATATGCTCATATTCATTTTTAGTCTATGGAGCACAAGTTAAACGCCTTGCACAATGTTTGTACAAGTTTTTGAAAGAATGACTTAATCAATGAATGTGTATTCAGAAACTATTTCACCAAGATTGATACAATAAATAGCAATTAAATGACAATAAAGTCACATTAAAATGACAAATTGACATGCCCTTTAGTTTTATCATAATGGTACCCAGAACAGATTGTAAATAGACAAGCACCTACACTACTCTGCATCTTAATTTGTTTTAATTTTAAAGACAAGGTCTATTTACACGAATAACTCATTGCAGTTTCCATTATCATGTGTAGCCTCATCACAGTGAATTGTATGGTTGTCAGATAAAATATGGAATATCCACTTAAATTTAAATTTCAGATAAACTATTGTTACCAAGTGTTCATTTACCCAGTACTAGCAGATTCATAACGCCAAGAATTGCAGTGGGAAATGATTGGCTACTTCGTTATGAATGGTGCACTCAAGAGAAGGGAAGATGGTGCGGAAAAACTTGAACTCCGCAATCCAGGGTTTTTAAGGATGTAGGGGGAACAGGTATATGGAAGTGCTAGTGGGGCAAGTTTTAATTGGAGGATCTTGGAGGTTGGCCATTTATAGTAAGGGGAGTCTGCACTCGATTTTCCTGAACAATGGACCCCTTGCTTCTGAAAGTATTCAGTGTTCAAGTTCCAGTTGTGTGTGTGTGTGTGTGTATATGTGTGTGTGTGTGTGAAGGGGGGTATGGGAGTTGAGACTTTGGTTCCTGGTGCAGCTAGAGATCAATGTTCTTCCCTCTGCCCATGCTTGGGCTACATGACTTGCTCTTTTACTCTGTTGTCTCTGAAAAACAACTCACTATCTTATTAAACAGAATAGGACCATTTTGAGCAGGTTCTGTGCTTACATAATATAGGAATTTAATGTGAATAAGTTTTTAGTATAAGAATTCCATGGGTCACACACATTTAAAACATTTGTGTGGAAACTTGTATATTATTTATCTGAAACTTAACTACACTTATACCACAAAATTATTCACTTTTTAACCCAAAATTCAAATTTATCTGTGCATCTTATATTTTTGTTTGCTAAATTTAGCAATCCTAGTAGTGACTAAAAGTCAAGGAGGAACCAAATATAATAGTCGTGCCATATGTGGAGTAATGAGAAGTTCCTCGCTTGCTAACGACTGATCAAATGTTTCTGCTTGTTTGATGTATGCTTTTCCCGAAGAAATACAGGAGGCTCACTCCTCTAAGGACCCTACTTTTTCCAGAACAGTGCCGACATGGGCAAACCCTCAAGCAGAATGGTCCTTGCTGTGGTTCTTGTGGAAACCTCTTACACACTCTCCTTGTAGGAGAGCAGTGTTGCAGCTAGCTCAGCAATAGCGACTTTTTCTCACAGCACTTTTCTTTCCATAGGTCTTTTAAATGATCAGATGAGAGGGAACCAGAGTTTATGTTGAATAAAATGGGTTTTTTTTCTAACCAAAATTCCCATTTTTATAATCGGGAGCAATAAAGCAGACTGTTTTTTCACTCAGAGTTTGAGCAAACAGGTTTGGGAGACAATCTGTGTAGGATGGAGAAGAGGAAAAGACCAGTCTGGACTGGCTCTAGGGGGAAGCTCAAAAGGCTCGAGGAAGGAAGACTGATCTTAGAGCCAGCCAGCCCTGGGTTCCAGTCAGGGTTCTACAGTTGCAACACGACTTTTAGCAAGTTACATACGCTCTCTGAGCCTCAATTTTGTCATTTGTAAAATAGTAAAAATGGCTGTATTCTTCAGAATATTTTCTGATGTTAAATGAGCATAACTCTTCCTTGGCATATATAAGTGCTCGGTCAATTGTTTGGGTAGTGACTTGTGAGCCCTTTTTTCTCTTTTTCAACAAGATGAACAAATATTTCCTGAAGATAGTCAACTTTCTTTTCTCCAGATTAAGATAACTTATGCTACATTCACTTTTCTTAACTTCAGTGGTCAAATACCTTTTTATTTCATCATTTTTTGATAGTCACAGCACCCAGTTCTTAGCCTGCAGCCTGACTCTAAAAGGAAAGGCTACACATATCAGTGAAGGGCCTCAATCAAGTCAACAGTGCCTTCAGGGTTAAAGGAGGAAATAAGAGTAAAGCTAAGTCAGAGCATCAAACTAAAAATTCAAACGAAATTCAAACTAGAAAAAGAAAAGAATGTGTAAGCTTTTAGAGAAAAGATCATTTGATTTCTAGAAGTTGCATGCATCAGAAGATAACCACTTTTACAACAAAGCTGGATGTCCCCTTTCCTCTTACTCACCACCCATATTGGGAAGACTGGCTAAAAGACGAGTGTGACCAGTCTCTCCCTCAGAAATGCTGAACAGCAAACGTCTCCCTTTAGGTAGACTGAGGAGACCACAGACCACCCTACCGAGTGAATCTAAGCTCTCTCAAATTTTTGCCAGTAGACATGAGGAAGCATTGCACAGTATAGAAGTTTCAACCTTTCTTTCTCTTGTTTTTTACATTCTTTCATTCTTACTCCCCTCTTGTCTTTTTTTTTTTTTTTTTTTGGTTCATAATAAATGCACCTTCTAATCACTACCTTTTCAGATAATCAAAATGACTTTGTTGGCCTCTGATGTAGAATTCCTTTAAGCAAGGCACTAAAGAGTCTTTGTTTTGCCAGATTCCTATGTCCATTAAGGTTCAATGGAGCCTTTGCCAGCAAACAATAGTCTTGATCCGAGGCCTTTCTGCTTGGCTAACTGCTCCTAAAACGCTAATGCTGAAAGGCAGTGGAGGAGATTCATATTACCAAAACCAAATTAGCAACAAAAGATTCTGACAAAAGGGCTGCACAAACCAGGGAGATTCTTTGCCATGAAGCTATTGATTGTTCCCTTTTCTCTAATTTTTCTACAGATGAAGCAAAGGGCTTTGCCTAACCACTGCACTGCCTACTGATATTATTGTGAACCGAAAGATGGTCTGGATGTCGTTTCCCTGAGAGTGATTATAGTAAAGCTTGCTTTCTCTTTCCTGACTCTAATGAGTTCTCTAACAGCACTGCTTTCATCGCTCTCCTTTTGTTCTGCCACTGATGAATTTAAACAGCAGTTATCCCAGAGCATGGCATTTATCTATTGGATAAACACAAGCCTGCGATTTGGTTGTGTTCCTTCAAAGCCTGCCAGCTCCCTGTTTGCTTATCAGCCAGCCTGGTTTGTCTCCTCCCCTCTGAGGGTAATTTTGAGGTTCTGGTCCTGCTTTGTAAAGGTAGACAGGGAAGGGGCTACAGAACCCTGCCTGGCAAAATGCTAAATCTTCTTGGGGTAGAATTCTAAAAGTATCCCCAGATTCTTCTAGGGCAGAGGTTGGGAACCTATGGCTCATGAGCCAGATGTGGCTCTTTTGATGGCTGCATCTGACTCGCAGACAAATCTTTAATAAAAAAATTAAATAACGTTAAAAATATAAAACATTCTCCTGTATTACAATCCATTCATTTCCTACTGCTCATGTTCATGGTTGTGGGTAGCTGGAGCCAATCACAGCTGTCCAGGACAACACCAAATTTTTATTGGATAATGCATAACATACACGGGTCGTTGTATGGCTCTCACGGAATTACATTTTAAAATATGTGGCGTTCATGGCTCTCTTAGTCAAAAAGTTTCCCGACCCCTGTTCTAGGGTCTCTTTATGGATCAATAAAAATATATGAAATTAGAAAGACTCGGCTTGTCCAGAAGACTGTAGACAGGTTCACTCAAATAGTGAACCGGCTTAATTAAAATCCCCTGAAACATGTGGCTGAACATTACAAGAATGGTAGCATTTTATAGGTCCAGTGCAGCAAGGTTTGACATTTAATGAGAGCTATGATTAGATTTGTATCTCTACCATTTTAAAGGAATCAGTCAATTTGGATAGAAGAGATTAGGCTTTTTCACCACATAGAGAACAGAAGCACCAGCTGAAATTACTCTAGAATAGTCATTCTCAACATTAATTGCACATTTAGAGTTGTCTGAGATTTTATAAAATCTAAATGACCAATTTGGGACCCCATCTCTTACATTTTTGATTAGATTAGTCTTGGGAAAGGGCTCAGCACTGATATATTTTTAAAAGCTCCTCAGATTATCTTACTGTACAGCTGGGAGTGAGAATTACTAAATCTTTGCTGTATGTTAAGATCACCAGTAAGGCTTTCTGAATAACCTGTATCTGGTGCCACTCAGACCAAATGAAACCAAATCACCGAAGCATGAATTTACTCATCTCATTTTGTAAAGGGCCCTCAGGCGGTTCTGACACACAGTGAAACTTGAGGGCCACTGTTGTAGGTGAAGAAGATCAGAATATGCCACCCTAAAATATGACACTTCGGCATGGGGACTATTTTGAACTAGAGGCAACTGAGAATCAGCAGATGCAGGGAGTTCTCCATATTCTCCTGATCTGCTTTAGAGCAGGGCATAAAATTCCTTTTATGGAAGGTGCTTCCCTGATACCAGAGGGAGAGAAGAGACTCTTATTATCAAAATTAGGGAGTCAATACCAAGTTGAGTTTGCACTGAAAACTTACTAAAATAGGCCTTACCTTCCATTAGTTCCCCAGATATTTTCTAGTCAATTCCCCACAATTTATTACCCTGTGAAGTCCAAATTCTCCTTCCTTTGTTAAAAGAATATATAGGGTTCTGAGTCTGACTACTTCTTGGTGTTTCACTTCTTTTCTGTGAACTCCTCCTGTGCATGTAAATATATATGTATGTGTATATGTATGTATGTATATATATATTGTATTTTTCTGAAGCTGGAAACGGGGAAAGACAGACAGACTCCCGCATGCGCCCGACCGGGATCCACCTGGCACGCCCACCAGGGGCGATGCTCTGCTCACCAGGGGGCGATGCTCTGCCCCTCTGGGGCATTGCTCTGCCGCGACCAGAGCCACTCCAGCGCCTGGGGCAGAGGCCAAGGAGCCATCCCCAGTGCCTGGGCCATCTTTGCTCCAGTGAAGCCTTGGCTGCGGGAGGGGAAGAGAGAGACAGAGAGGAAGGAGGGGGGGGGAGTGGAGAAGCAAATAGGCGCTTCTCCTATGTGCCCTGGCTGGGAATCGAACCCGGGTCCCCCGCATGCCAGGCCGACGCTCTACCGCTGAGCCAACCGGCCAGGGCTGTAAATATATTTTTAAAATTTCGTGCTTAGTCTTCTTTTTAATAGTTTAATTTGCAAGCCCTCACAAACTTACAAGCGCAGAGAAAAGTACTTCTTTCTATACATAAAGATATAATGCAAAGATAAGTTTTGATTCAATGTTAGGAACAAAATTACGTAATTGAGGACTGACTACTATGGACTGAATTCTGGCCACCCAATTCATATGTTGAAACCTTAGCCCCTGATGTGAGGTAATTGGAGATGGTGCCTTTTGTGAAGTGGTTAGGTTTAGATGAAGTGGTGAGAGTGGAGTCCTCGTGATGTAAGTAGTGCCTTTATAAAAAGAGACCAGTAAGATATTCTTTCTCCCTTTCTCTGCAAGGCAGGAGGAGAATTCTCACCACAACCCAACTAGGCTGGCGCCCTGATCCCAAACTTTGTAGACCCTTGAGTTGTGATAAATAAATTTCTCTTGTTTAAGTCATCCAGTCTATGGTATTTTGTTCCAGTAGCCCAAGCTGACAAAGACACTGACTCAAAATATCTTTTTGTTTTATGAGATTATGATGAGCTTCTTCCCAGGATATTTGACATGGATGGGACTCGACAAACACTGGCTAGTAGGTTTGAATTGTGTAAGGATACAGATCAAAATCTTTTTCAAATTTTCGACCTCAGGGCCACTACTAGGGCACACACTCTCACACACAAACCCAGACACAATATATGGCCAGGTCTTTGCCTGTATCAGCAGTTTTATTTTTTAAATGCATTATTTTTATTTTTATTTTCTTAAACAAAAGAGAGAAACCAATAGGCAGACAGGAAAGGAGAGAGATGAGAAGCATCAACTCACAGTTGTGGCTCCTTAGTTATTCACTGATTGCTTTTCCATATGTGCCTTGACCAAGGGAGGAGCCTCCAGCCAAGCCAGTAACCCCTTGCTCAAGCCAGCAATTTTGGGCTCAAGCCAGTGACCATGGGGTCATGTCTATGATCCCATGCTCAAGTCGACAACACTGTATTTAAGCTGGTGAGCCCGCACTCAATCCAGATGAGCCCACGCTTAAGCTAGTGATCTCATTGTTTCGAACCTAGGTCCTCAGAGTCCTAGGTTGATGCTCTATTCACTGTACCACTGAGTGGTCAGGCTTTAAATGCATTATGAAATGCTTACATTATAGGAAACAGGTATAGAGATTTATTGATGAAGACATAATAAAATAATAGGCAGAAAGGAAGTACTTACATGTTTATTATCAATTCAATACAACTGAAGCATCCAGGCATCATCTTTTTACACTCTCTATTTAAGTACACTCTCTTCTGGCTAATTCCGTATCTCCCACCATGAGGAAAAGGGACCCATGCTTTTATTTCTCAAAATGCCATGGTTCTTTAGTATTTGTATTTGAAGCAATGCAGATTTCTTTTTTTTTTTTTTTTTTGCTTTTGTAGTTGCCTACTACCATTTATGTAATGTTGACCACATCATTACTCATGATGCTGCATCATCCATTGAGCCACCTGTGAATACTTGTTTCCAATGACTCTATCAGACAAGATTGTTCCTGGATTTTATTGAAGAGGGCCACAAAGTCTTAGTCATCATATGCAGAGAAATGTGAAAAAATATTTGTTTTTTGATCACTGAATATTTACCTTTCAGAATGTTATAGCATAATTATAGAAAAACACATCTTTTAACCATGCTTTGACTTGTAATCATTGCATTCCTAGAATGTAAAATGCTGTTTATATATCGCCATCAGTAAGGACCACAGGCCAGGGACAGTGGGCAGAATGAAAAGAGCAATCTTATTTGTGCAAGCAATGGCCCTCCTTTCTCCAGCACAGCACTTTTTTTAAAAAAGATTTTATTTATTTAGTTTAGGTAGGAGAGAGAGAGAGAAAAGGAGGAGCAGAAAGCATCAACTCCTTGACCAGACAAACTCAGGATCTCAAACTGGTGACCTGAGCACTCCAGGTTGACGCCCTATCCACTGTGCCGCTGTAGGTCAGGCCTCCAGCACAGCTTCAAAGAGTCTGTAGTGATGCACAGCAGCTCAAGGATCAGAGGCAAGAAAGAACATGGACTGCAAAGTTTGTTGGCTTGTGGAACAATAATCTGAACGTTCTAGGAAAAGGTAGGTGTAGCCACCCCCAGGACAACCTGAAGAGTGCTGAGGAGGCTGTGAATGAGGTATGGCTGCCCTGGTGCCAGCAAGGCAAAGGAAATCCAACTCCATATTACATCCTTGGTGCTGAAGACAAGGAAAAACTTCAAGGTCAAAATATGGATGATGGATGTTTGACATAAATAAAGCTCCTGCAAATCAGCCTATCAACACTTTTCTGGAAGCTCAGTTTCATATGATTCTGTGAAAGAAATCTGATGCCAGAACCAGAGTGATCTTCTTGCCAAACTGTCCTCCTCCCTGAAATCCAGGCTTGCCACAAGAATAACCCCATAGGTATGAGTCTGAGTTCCTCAGGGCATCTGGTCAACCCCATGTATAGAGCTAAAGGTTTTAAAAAGAGTCCAGAAAGCATCCTAGAAACCAGGACTGAGGACCATGCGGGTTCTTGTCCAAGCTTGGGGTACCCCATCCAGGTGGCAGTGTTGGCCCTAACCAGCCAAAGACACCTGAGGGGTCATTGAGTGTGGAGTCCTAGGCAGCAACCCAGTTGTCTGGATTTAAGTGTAGTATTGTAGGACCACCGTGGGATTCTGTGTCTCAGTGATACAGTGGCTGTTTGTGTGTGGCAAAAGGTATCAGAAAATCTTAGAGGAAGCATCTGGCGTTCTTTGTTTCTAAGAGTAGGTAAAATTAATCTGATTTTTATATACATCAACTACACATTTTCCACCTTTGGAACTGAATTTTAAAAAGCTATCTATTTTAACCTTAATTTTTTATAGCAATTTCATATTTGTTCCACATAGAAAAACCCCCAATAATTTACATTTGACTTGGTTACACTGACAAAATGCAAATTGCATGATGGGGGCATTGTCTCTCTGTGGTTTGGTGGTGGTGACTTACTGGGATTCAAAATAGAAGGGATCAAGAGAGATAACTCAACATGTAACTATTTTAATAAACTATTTCAATAAATGTATAATTATAGTTGTATATAAAAACCTTCTTTTATGCTAATGGAAGAATACACTAGGTGATATCTTAATCTTTTCTCTAACTTATTGATTTTCTAGATATAATGCCCTCATATTTAAAAATTTAAAAAGTTCTAAATCAGATTCCCAGAAGTAATAACTTTACTGTTAATCTGAATCCTTCTACAGTTCATCTAATCATTATTTGATCAACTCTAACTCTTACAGAGTTATGGTCTCATAGGAGCAAAAACATTAATGATTTTTCTTTCAAAATGAACTTACTTATTAATGAATCGCACCTGCTGATAAAAAGAATTCTCTTATTGACATCCATTGAATTTCTTCTTTGTTTTCTTCTTAGTAATTTGTAAATAATATGTAATATTAATTCACAATAAAAAGATGCTTAGAGCAGCAATGATGGGGAGATGACTTACAACCCAATGAGCACTTATTAAAACAAAATACATAGTAGATATTGGGAAAGCAATTTGATGATCTGCATCTAAATCCAAGCTCAAAAACGTAACAAGAACAAATGAAACTCACTAATCAGAAGAAGGTGCATGTGAATTGGAAAAGGACTTAATAGAAGCTATTAGGCATTGCACATGCATTATCAAAATTACTTGCTCTAGTTTCAACCTAAGTATATTTCACTTTAAAGAACAAACAACTCAAACCAATCAATATTTATTAGTGCCCACTGTGTTTGGACAAGGCAGCAGGCTGAGTTAGGGGCTATGAAAATGGGTTAGTCATATCTAATTTGTTTAACTGAATTGACTAAATTTACTTAATCACTGAAATGTCTGTCTAGACTTCAAACTATTAGGTTTTAGAAACATTTTAAGAAGGCATTCAGTATTTTGACCATCATGGTTATGATTAGACAAAAGGGTTTGCCATTTTATTAGCATTTTTCCTATATAGGTCAGAAATTTAGAAAAAAATGCATAACATGTAAAGACAGAAAGTGGGCATCATTCTAAAATATTTGATATGTGTGATTTTCAAAAGGTTCAAAAGAAATGCTTGTATAGAAACTGACACAAATTCACTTAGGGTTTATACTGCGTCCAAAAGAAAAAGGAATTATAAGAAATAAAATACTTATTTATATAAAGATGGCTTTCATTTCAAAATTTTCACTGTATTATTTTTATCCCTCTCAAAGTGAAAAAACTGAGTAAAATTGCCTATTAAAGGGCAAACATGGCATTTGTATTATTAAGTGTCACACAAAGGCTTTAATAAATATGCAAGTACCTTAGGGAAGCCAAGGAACCATGATTCAGTATATGGTACTAAATGATTAATCAACTCAGCTGTGTTTTCTATTAAATTATTGTCATCCACTTCTGTAAATGCTCAAAGGGAGTACAATCCAAGAGTGGGGTATTTTATCACCCGGCAGGAGCTATATAAAGACATTTTTGCAGGATTTCTGTTTGGGTTAAGTTTCTATTGTATTATTTAAATAAAGAAACAAGAAAATAAAATAATCCTTGAAAGAATTAAGTTACACCTTTAAGGAATTAATAATAGTAGTGCCTAGCATTCACTTGGCTCTTAGCTATTGATAGATAGGTACTCTGTGGAGTTCATCCTACTTAATATGGACAACAGCTATGCAAAACAAGGATCATCTTCATTTTACAAAGGAGGAAGATGAAACTCAAAATTTAGTAATTGGTCCCCAATCTCACAGATAATGCATCATAGAGATAAAATGTGGATTCTAGTCTACCTTGTTGACATCAAGCAAGAAAGGTTTGGGTGGAATTGGTCTATAGTTATAATTTAGGACTCATGGCTAAGCTACGTTGATTGATTGGTTAAATTGGTTGGTTGATTTATTCATTCAATGCACTTACATTGACTACATTTTTTATTTCAGAAAATGGCCAAGGCCCTAAATGACAAAAGAACTCTCCTGAAGGTTAAAGTTTAAAGATTACATTTGATATCAGCATTAAGTCTCTCAGAATTTATACCTTTCCAAAGCACTTGGTGATGAGGACTCTTCCATAGAAATTATGCTCATTCATAGTGAAGGACCACTCCCCCCAACCTATTGCAGCCTCATTCTCAAGAGATAAGCAATGTCTCTTTGTATATTCTAAAAATTTCCTAGATATATGGAAATAGGAAGATAGCATCTACATTTTACAATATAAAAATAGCAGACAAAAATTCTTCATTTTCTTAAGCCCAAATGGGCAAAGCAATAGAGATTTTGTGGGGAGATTTTTATGTTGCTTTGCCTTCTTTGCAACCTCTGCCAGCTCGCTCAGCTGCTACTGCTGTCTCTGGTTCTCGCGTGCTATGGGTGACCAGTCGTTCTCCCGGGAGTGCTGAGAAACAGGCTGGCGAAGATCTGTTTTAGGGTCTGTAGATACCTTCTATACTTGGACAGATGTTATGTGATTTCAAAACTCCATCGTTGGGGTAGATTTAATCCTTCTAATCCTGTGGTCTCTAGACAGCCTGCCTCAATCAATAAATAAAAGTTGACATAAAAGAAGAAACTATTTGTCATTTAGAATCTAGTTCCTGCTGTCCAGAAATGCACATTTCCCAAGTGTAAACACAGAAATTACATGCAAGTTAGAATTTTATCAGTGTCTTAGAGTAGGTAAAATAAAGTATTATTGAATAGGAGGGTGTAAGGGAAAAAAAAACACCTTCAAACATTGAGAAACTTGGACACTCCTGGGTCAGAAGTAACTGATTTTCTATCACTATCAATAATTTAGTTATCAGAAAACATAGTTTGGAATCGAGAGGGAACAGAGCAGGGTGCATATTATAACATCCTGGTCATTGCTTTTTCCACAAGAAATATTAAGAGCCTACTATATAAAGCTACTGAGATGTTCTGATTTCAAGGGGCTGGCAGCCATCTTCAGCCTTCCTGTTTAGCTTATCAGACATAACTGGACATCCACCAGCCACAGACCTTCAGGCAATGTCTCCTCTGATGAGCAATGCTGTCTTGATGCATAATATGATCTACTATCTTCCTCAGAAAGACTTACTTTGTAAAGCATATTTTTAGGAGAAGGGTAAGGACTGCATTGAGCTATACTCATCACAACCAGTCCTTTTTTTTTTTAAGGCAGCAAACTATGTAAGTAGGCTGTTTTGAGCTGGGCATGCAATCGTATTCTGAACCTATGGAGCAGAGGAAAGCCAACTGGCCTACTCAGGAAGCAAGCAGAATATAAGGTAATTTTCCTTGTTAGACTTTAAAATTACTTAAGATGTTAAAAAATGTAGAAAAAGATTAAGTTCTGAAATGATCTTTTACTTATCTAGAGTAGACACCCATGGAGCACGAAGAGATCCAAGAGGCCAGTGGTCCTGAGACACGAAGTGTAACTCTGGGCCCCTGGGGCTTTTGGGCAAGATGTAAGGAGATGATCCACCACTTTTCTTCTTCAGATTCTCAAAGAGCCTATAGCTCAAAAAGACTCCTGCATCTCTCTTTTATTTAGTCCTACTTCACCCACAGCCAAATTGAAGTGGTTTACTGATGGTCATATAATGTTTTTTCTATTGTGCCATCTTCCATCACCTTAACTAACCTGGGAAATGTGTGTGTGTGTGTGTGTGTGTGTGTGTGTATGCACACACATACAGACATACAGTGGAACCTTAAGATACGAGCAGACCAACATTATTTTTTTAAGATATGAGCTGCGACTCAAACCATATTTTTGTTCCAGATCCGAGTGAAATTCCGAGATACAAGTCATGATTCGGGAAGCTGCCGCTAGTTGGTGCGTTGGCGCACGGGTCCAGTATCGGCAGCACAACACCAGCATCTCGTTCTTTCTCACGTGTTACCCGCAGAATCAAGTCAAATCCTGTGCGCTGTACTCGTTATTGCATTATTTTTGCATTTTTTACTAACTTTTCTTTGTGCTATCATGGGGCCAAAGAAAGTGAGTGTAAAGGACAGTGGTGAGAAGAAGAAGAGAATGATGTCGATAGAAGTAAAGCAAGAAATAATAGAAAAACATGAGCGTGGTGTACGAGTGATTGAACTGGCAAGTCTGTACGACCGCAATACATCTACAATTTGTACCATCCTTAAACAAAAGGATGCTTTCAAAAGCGCAAACCCAGCAAAAGGAACTATAATTCTGTCCCAATTAAAGACAAATATTCATGAAGAAATGGAGAAGCTTCTGCTGGTGTGGGTGAAAGAGAAAGAGCTGGCAGGAGATACAGTGACGGAGACTGTAATGTGCGAAAAGGCACGTATTATTTACAGTGACTTGAAGAAGAAAGAACCATCAACCTCAAAAGAGGCAGCAGAAGATACATTTAAGGCAAGTCACGGCTGGTTTGAAAATTTCAAGAAGAGATCTGGCATCCATTTGGTGGTGAGGCATGGTGAAGCTGCGAGTGCTGACGTTAAGGCAGCTGAGGAGTACATCACATGTTTTGCTGTGCTTATCACAAAGGAAGGCTATATCCCCCAACAAGCATTCAACTGTGATGAAACAGGATTGTTTTGGAAAAAAGTGTCCTGGAGGACTTTCATCACTGCAGAGGAGAAGAAGCTGCCAGGCCATAAACCCATAAAGGACTGTCTGATCCTTGCATTGTGTGCAGCTGCTAGCAGTGATTGTAAAGTAAAGCCACTGCTAATGTATCATTCTGAAAATCCTCGAGCCTTTAAGACTCCCAAGATTCTTAAAGAAAAACTGCATGTTATGTGGGGTGCCAATGCTAGGGCATGGGTTACGCGGCAGTTTTTGATTGAATGGGTAAATCTCATCTTTGGTCCTGCAGTAAAGAAATATCTTCAAGAAAATAAACTCTCCTATGTATGGAATCATATAGTTCTTAATTTTTTCTGATTTACTTATTTCACTCAGTATAATGTTATCAAGGTCCATCCATGTTGTTGTAAATGATCTGATGTCATCATTTCTTATGGCTGAGTAGTATTCCATAGTATATATGTATCACATCTTCTTTATCCAATCATCTATTGAAGGGCTTTTTGGTTGTTTCCGTGTCTTGGCCACTGTGAACAATGCTGCAATGAACATGAAGCTGCATGTGTCTTTATATACCAGTGTTTTTTAGTTTTGGGGGTATATACCCAGTAGAGGGATTGCTGGGTCATATGGTAGTTCTATTTTTAATTTTTTGAGGAAACACCATACTTCCTTCCATAGTGGTTGTACTACTTTACATTCCCACCAACAGTGTATGAGGGTTCCTTTTTTCCACAGCCTCTCCAACATTTGTTATTATCTGTCTTGTTGATAATAGCTAATCTAATAGGTATGAGGTAGTATCTCATTGTAAAAGTCAGACTCAGGACATGGACAAGAGTGTGGTGGTTACTGAGGGTGGGGAGGGAAAGAAAGGGGTGAGGGAAGAGGAGGGGCACAAAGAAAACCAGATAGAAGGTGACAGAACACTATATGATGTTGGGTGATGGGTATGCAACATAATCAAATGTCAAAATAACCTGCAGATGTTTTCTCTGATCCTAAGTATCCTGATTGATTAATGTTACCTCATTAAAATTAATTTTAAAAGAAGAAAAAGAAAATAAACTCCTAATGAAAGCATTACTAATCCTTGATAATGCTCCAGCCCACACACCTGGTCTTGAAGATGACATTCTTGATGAGTTCAAATTTGTGAAAGTCCTCTACCTCCCACCCAATACGACTTTAGTCTTGCAACCTATGGATCAGCAGGTCATCTCCAACTTTATAAAGCTTTACAGAAAGCACTTGTTCCGCCGCTGCTTTGAAGTGACTGAGAATACAATTCTAACCCTTCGAGAATTTTGGAAAATCACTAAAACATCGTGATATTTTTATGCATTATTGACTTGGCATGGCAAGAGGTTACAAGAAGAACCTTGAACTCAGCATGGAAAATGTTATGGCCTGATGTTGTTGCAGACAGGGACTTTGAAGGATTCGAACCACAGACCGAGAACGAGGTAGAAGCATTTGAGGAGATCATGTCCCTCAGAAAGTCGATGGGTCTGGAGGTAGATGAGGGTGATGTAAACAAGCTTGTCAAGGAACATGAGGAGGAACTCTCAACTGAGGAGTTGAAGGAGCTACAGATGATGCAACATACAGAGCTTCAGCAAGAGATTAGTAATGAGGAGGAGGTAGAGTCGGAGGAAGTGATTTCTACAAGTGAAATTAAAGACATGCTAGCAATGTAGGAGAAGCTTTCAAGCTTTATTGAAAAGAAACACCCAGAAAAGGTTTCAACTGGTTGTGCTTCAGCACTTTTTTTTTTATTATTATAAATGATCCCTTTTATTTTAAGTAATGCACGACACTGGCCTGGCTTTGCTCTGCAAGCCCTCAGTCAAGATACAGTCAAATAACTATGGCTTCAGCACTTTTTAGTGACACTTGTTTGTCACATTTCTGTAACATTTTAAAAGGCAGGCAAAAGCAAACCTCTTTGGATGGATTTTTATTCAAAAGTCCTGCAAATGAAAGTGCCCAAAGTGCAGCCAAAAGGCAAAAACAGGTGATGATTAAAGGAAAAATGCATAATGTTAAACTTAGTTTAAGTTTAAAGTTAAGAAAGTGCATTTTTTTACAATTAAGTTTTTGTGGTTTCATTTTAACTAAAGAAAATGCAGTTTTAGTTTACATTTAGTGTTAAGAAAGTGCAGTTTTAGTTTACGTGTCTACAGTGCCCGCATCCCTTCCTCCCTCCCTCCTCCTCCGCCATTCACCTCCATTAGCCGCACTCATCTGTCTCCAAGGTAAGACTACAGTACTAAATAACACTTTTTTTCTTTTATTTCATATATTTTGTTATGCATTGGTAAAGTATACATGTGTGTTTCTTAATTACAAACATGTCTTTTTTCATAATTTAGGATGGTTTGGGGATGTTTCACAGGGCTAAAATGGATTAAATCCATTTCAGTTATTTTAAGTGGGAGAAATTTGTTTGATATGAGTTGACTGACTTATGAACTCGGTTAAAGAACGAATTAAACTCGTATCTCAAGGTACCACTGTATATATATAAGATTTGATCTCTTTAAAATGAAAACAACTTCAACTTCTTTTGAGTTTCTAAAATGCTTAACATGGGCTTGGGGCTCCAGTGTAGACATCACCTTGTAGAGTAAGCAATAGAAGCTTCTTAGATTTGTGCAGCGCACAATCACACAACAATATGTGACAATACTGAATAAAGATTGGCACTTTCCTCAAGAGATTTGGAAATTAGAAAACATCTTATTGGGGTGATTTATCCCAAATTCTTCAATGTCTTATTCACCCATCTTTCTGTGGTTTTATGATATGAAATATCTAGCCCATGGTATTGAAAAGTTTACTTCTAAATATTCAAAACTTCCTTATACAGAATTTTTAATAAAAACTTCTTCAGATCATAAAAATTGTGTTATAAGAAAAGAAGGTTCTTAGCAACATTTTTATATATATACATTGAGAAAATGGTTAGTTTCATGGAAGAAGTTTATTATTATTTTCAAATAAATTAAAGTCATAGTGAGTTTTTTGATTGGCCCTTTAAGTTGCCCCCCAAAATAGTAATCACTTGAGAATAGAAGATGTTCTTTTCTCAATCTGCCTCCCCATCCCCACATTTTATCTCTGTTCTATTGATGTAAAAACGTTTTCCATAAGTCAGAACTGGAGCTCAATATAGGACATACAGAGAACTCCTGAGAGATCAAAGAGGCCACGCATACAAATTTTGTACCAGTGCATACTGAGCCCCATAGAACCCCCATTTTTTTGTTGTTGTTTGTTTTTTTCATTTTTCTGAAGTTGGAAACGGGGAGGCAGTCAGACAGACTCCCGCATGAGCCCGACTGGGATCCACCTGGCACGCCCACCAGGGGGCGATGTTCTGCCCCTCTGGGGCGTCACTCTGTTCATCCAGAGCCATTCTAGCGCCTGAGGCAGAGGCCACAGAGCCATCCTCAGCGCCCGGGCCATCTTTGCTCCAATGGAGCCTTGGCTGAGGGAGGGGAAGAGAGAGACAGAGAGGAAGGAGAGCGGAGAGCGGGAGGGGTGGAGAAGCAGATGGGTGCTTCTCCTGTGTGCCCTGGCCGGGAATCGAACCCGGGACTCCTGCACGCCAGGCCGATTCTACCGCTGAGCTAACCAGCCAGGGCCCCATTTTTTCTTTATGTCTTTATTTATGTGTTATTTATCTTTCAAAAGGTAATTCGCAAGTTTTGTAGAACACACTAACTTATTTTCCCTCAATGGCCCAGCCCATAACTAGATGGGGTGAAAGAGTTCTGAGTTTACTTGGGCAAAAAGTTGAAATATAGCCAAGGGAGAAGTTTTCTAAATTTCTTCATGTGTTGAAGTGGAAGAAAAGAAAAATTCCATAGGATGTCTGTAGTTATCCCATACCTCTCCAAGAAAGCATTTTACGTATCACCATAATTGCATACTTCTGAAGTATACGGTACTCATGCTCTGATCATTTTAATGGAGAAGCTGGACCTGAGTACATTGAGCTATAGGGTAGTGGGGACCTGGAGGTATTTACTCCATCTACAGTAATTTGAAGGAAATATGGAAACTCAGCAATATGCATAAAGCGTTGGTACTACCATGCAGTTATGGAGCACTTGAACACCCACAGGTAAGTACGTCTTCAGGGTGGGCATCAAAAGATCATTATTTATTCTCTTTACTGTTGCTCTTCTCATGCGGGAAATGGAGAGACGGGCTGGATACAGTGTTCTCAGTCAGCCAAGGAGTAAGAACAAAAGGAAAAGTAGAATTTGGACAGTTTTCAATACATCAAGTAACTCTGTAGTTATCTCGAATTCCGAAGCGTTTGAAAGGACTGATTTTAAAATAGAACAGCAATTGTCTGGAGGGTGATGACAGCAAGCAGAGTAGTCAGAGCCTTCTGTACTTGGCTTGGGGAAGTGGAGCCAAGTCTATTCATACACCTGAGAGAGATGTGTTTCTGAAGAGATATTTCTCCAGGGGACCAAGCAAAGCTACAAAGAGAAAGAGTATGTATCTGCTATAGACAAGCTTAAGTGAAAAGAACTTTGCACCATGGTTTTAACTTCAATTCACTTTAACCTGGGAATTCACTTTTGATATAGAAATGAAGATGAGTATGCATTTGGATTAACAACTATTTCATTTATTCACTTATCATTTACTCTCTATTGAGCAAATGCTGTATTGAAGACCCTGAGGTGATGTTGTGGGGATACAAAAATATAGAAGATATCCTCAAGGAGTTTATAACATTATCAACTTGGAGGGAAAGTGAGTATTTGGGAAAACAAAAGGTCCCTAGACAAGAGAGACTGCTATTTTCAGGCATAGTTTGGTTAAAATGGGGAACTATGGGCAATGATTTCATGCCAGTACTTAGCATCTCATCACAGCTCCTGGAGATCTGATGGAACTATCTGCAGATAAAAGGTTGGGATATTGATCAAGGTATATTTCATTCACTTCGAAAATTTGCAGGTACTCTGTATTGTCTAAAGCAAGAGACATCATTTCAACATAACTTCAGCTTTTTACCTCCTCATGATTGCAAGAAAAAGGACAAAATTGGAAAGATTTAGTATTTATCTTTTTTGACATATCACCTATAAAAACATCAATATTATATTTGCAGCTTACAACCTGGTGCTCAATAAAAAGTGCAATGAGACCTATAACAGTGTTAGACTATATATCTCCTGTGCCTACTCACATTTTCTTTCATAATTTATAACTATAATCAATGATCTACTAGATTGTATAAACATTCTGTGTACGATTCTTTCTTCTATTGAAGTGAGATTAGGGGAGACTAATCTTATAATAGAACAAAATTAAAAGATAAGAATAAAATAGTGAGGACATCTTGGGGCCAGAGAAATAAAGTTAAGGTCCAGAATAAAGAAAGGATGGCTGTTGCTATGATCAAAGTCAGAGCACCTGACAGGAAGAGCTTTCATGGACTCTAATGAGAGACCATCACGTCAGCTAGCGGGCAGTCAGTGAGAAACATACACATTCAAGATGCTCACATTATAGTTGGCAAGAATGATGAAAAAAAAGAAACCCATACCTCAACATACTATGATTCTTTTTTGTCCCAATTATGAAGAAAGAAGGGGAAAAAAACCTTTAAGAAAGTCTTAGAGTAAAACCATCTGGACAAATTTCCTACAAAGGAACAAAAATCAGATTGGTTTTATATTTCCCTGTTTTTTTGTGATATAAAGGAAAAGTAGAACTCTACTCTGGGAAGGGAAAAATTGTAGCACAAGAAGTTTATACCCAGAAGCTTCAGGTATGGAGGCAAAAACAAGGCATTCTTTCAGAAAATGTTCCAGGAAAATCACTTTAAGGCGCAGAAGAACCCAAGGTAAAATTTCAGAATCACAGAAGAAATGACTTCTAATATTTAAGTCAGTTAAAAATAAAAATAAGTCGACAACCAAAAGCAGACCTTGCAAGTGCTAAATTTCCAGGTCATAATTATAAAAGAAACATGAGGATATAATGAATGAATACATGTCCTAAATACCTAGATTTATATTGGCAATATTAAAAGATTGTTCATACTTGACTTTGAGGACAAAGAAAAATGCATAGTTTTGAAGAATTTATAGTTTCCTGTGGAAGTTTTAAAAATAACAAAGTATGCATATTTTGAAATCTTTAAATGCAAATCCCTAAAAAAGAAACAAGCACTGTCCTTATAACAAAAGTCAAAATATAAAGAAAACATATAAGAAGAGCAAAAGAATTATTAAAAACTTAAAATTTCAAAATTAAGATTAGATATAGTAAGTGCCATAAAAATGAATAGCTTAAACTTCATAATAAAAGACAAAGAATTAACAGGATAAGAGAATATACTCTAACCAAAGTTCCCTACAAGAGATAGAAATAAAGCTAAATAGCACAAAAACATTTAACAATGTAAAATTAGGAAAAGATTTATTAGCAAATATGACAAAGGAAATACTAGCTGATTGGTTAGTTGGTTAGCTTTGGTCTGGATAAAAATAATTACTTTTAAGTAAATAGCCAAGAATCTCTCCTCATTTAAGACAACCTAATTCTTAGGTACAACTAGGTCTGAAGCGTAAGGGGCCTGTTTGCTTTGTATGAATGCTTGAGATAATATTTATTTGACTATACTTGTAAATCAAGGTAACCCAAGATTTGTTCTATTGAGTGATGTGTTCACTCAAGGAAGCCTAAAAACTGCTCTGAGCTACTAAAACGTATCAGTTGATTTTATTCTGGAGATTTTTTATATTTGGGGCATATGTTTTGTCGAATCCTTATAAATGCATAAGGACTTTCATGCCCACATACAAATACATACCCACAGTGCACTGGGCACCCTAATAATGTAAAAAAAAAAAAAGCACAGTGAATTTCTCAGCCTTGTCTGTTGTCTCACATTCATTTCCTATGAAAGCTACCCTTCCTAATTTAAATAGTCTAAAGAAACTTTGACAGCTTTCCAAGCAGTTTCTCTGCAGAGACACAAATAACATGCATTTTCTTCTTTCTCCTTACTTCTGCTTTTTAATAGGAACAAACGATTAAAAGCAAAGCTATTATCAACATAGAGATACTGAAAACCCAGATACAACAAGAAGCAGCATTACTTATCTTTAAAAAAAAAAAGGTTTGTGGGTTAGATAATACATATAATACATACAGAAATAGCTACATTTTTTAATTGGAATTATTGCTATCGTTACAGATCTACAGGAGTCACAGTGTTGCTGAATAAGTAAATTTTAATTCTAAGTTAACCAACTGGGTCAGACAGACAGGTGCAGCTGACCATTAATTTTATCCTTAGGGAGAATAAAGGACAAAGAGTCAGAAAGAGGAGGGAAAAAAAGAATAAGCAATAAAGACATGCAGGACTTTTAGTCTCTAGGGTAAAAAACTCCCTGCCCACATAATTTTCCAGACCAATAGAGGGTGTGCTAGGACTTTTGAAAGTAAATCCTTATGCCTTTTAAGAAATCTTCATTCATGAGGCTGAAACACTTGTTTTAGAAATGAAACTATGTGACTGGTTTTCAATAGCATTTTTAAATGCATGCAGGTGTAGTGCCTGAATGTGGTAGTTTAAAAACTGTGACTAAGAAGTATCACCAACCCATAGTTTTGCTTATCCTCATGGTCCATTAAAGAAAGGTTAGTGTATTTAATTCATCAGCCTTTTTCTCCACCTACTGTCACATGACAACACATAGAATGTATCCTTTCTGATCTGTGGTGGCGCAGTGGTTAAAAGCATAGACTAGAATGTATCCTTCCATATTCTCCTCCATGTACAGGATTTCCAGTGTTACTCAGGTTTTTTAAAATGTTATGTTACACACTTTTCCATATCTTGCTTTTTTTCTCTTGAAAACACCTCTTGGCCCTGGCCGGTTGGCTCAGTGGTAGAGCGTCGGCCTGGCGTGCAGGAGTCCCGGGTTCGATCCCCAGCTCGGCACAGAGGAGAGGCGCCCATCTGCTTCTCCACACCCCCCCTTCCTCTCTGTCTCTCTCTTCTCCTCCCGCAGCTGAGGCTCCATTGGAGCAAAAAAAAAGATGGCCCGGGTACTGGGGATGGCTCCTTGGCCTGTGCCCCAGACGCTAGAGTGGCTCTGGTCGCGACAGAGCGACGCCCCAGAGGGGCAGAGCATCAACCCCCTGGTGGGCTGCCAGGTGGATCCCGGTCAGGCGCATGCGGGAGTCTGTCTGGCTGCCTCCCCGTTTCCAGCTTCAGAAAATTAAAAAAAAAAAAAAAAAGAAAACACCTCTTGGAAATTCCTCAAAGATAAATTACTATAGGTAACATTCATTATTTTTAAAAGTTGCATACTATTTCCTATGGATATACCAGCATCATTTAACTATTTTCCTTTGAAGTTTTATTTTTTCTTGAAATTTTCTTTCTAGAAGATTCATTGCCAAGAATGATACCACTGAGTCAATGATATATCAATCATAAATTTTATAAAATATTGCTAGATTGATTTCCCAAAAGTACCAAAGTTCATATTCCCTCTACCCTTACTATTTTCTCCTACTATCACCTACAATACAAGTATGTTTTAAGCCTTGCCATTCTGATGGGTATAAAAAGATATCTAATACCTTTAGTTTGCATTTCTCTGTTAGTGATTGTGAACTTCTTTTCATATATTTTTGGCTATTAAGACTGTTTGCTTGTTAATTGTTTTTATAACCCATTGGTTTGCCTGCTTGACAGTATGAGAAATAATATCTTTAAAATTTTAAATATTTGTCTTATGGCTATCTGCTTTACCATTTAAAAAAATATTTATATTTTATTGACTGACTTTGTTTTTAATATTTTTTCTGTATTTATATTGTCTTTTATCGTTTTCTGTTTTTTTTTAAACTGGATAAGAATATATCTTTATCTTGCACTTTATTATTTTATTTTTTTACATTAAAAATTTATCTGGAAATTTGAATTACATAATTTCAAATTTTATTTTCTTCTAGGTAGATGGACAATTGTTCCATTTATTAAATAGTTATTTTCATACTTAACTGAAACACTACCTTGTATATTTTATTTATAAATAAATATATGATATGTGAAAGATGATATACTTCTCGATTTTTCAAGATCTTTATTTATTTCTAACTTCATTGAATTATAATCAGATATAAATACCTGTAAAATATCAACTTTTAAAAAATTGTAAGGGTTTTGTGACCAAATATACAGACTACCTTATAAATTTTTCAAGGACAAGAAAAAATTATACATTCTGTTAGAGAGATGTATGATTCTCTCCATGTTGTTATTAATCAAGTTTACTAATAGTATTTTTTATTTACCACACTTGTCTTATTGTAAGGGAGGTGTATGAAAATCATGCATTACAATACATTGTAATTTTATAAAATCTGCCTTATAGTTAAAATAGTTTTTACTTTAGTTATGATGATATAAGGAACACATATGCATAGATCTATGGTATTTCCTTTATATGTGATTTTATCAGTGTTCTTCTTCATCTTATATTGTGCCTTTAACTTCAAATTATACCTGTTACAATATTAATATTATCTGTTACATTGTTTATTTTTGTTTGTATTTGCTTTTCTTAATCCATTCTTTATACATAACTTTCCTTGATTGCTTAATTTTAAGTACTTTCAGGTAAACAGCATAGAGCTGTGTTTTCATTTTGACATACCTGGTTATCTGTGCTTTTAGGGGTGAGTTCAGTCCATTCATATTTAGTATAATGACTGATATTCTTACCTAAAAACTTCCATCTTACTTTACTATTTATTTCATATTTTCACTTTTTTTTTTTACTTTATTGATTTTCTAGAAAGAGGAAGGGAGAGAAAGAAAGGAACATTAACCTGTTCCTATATATGTCCTGACAGGAATTGAACTGTCAGCCTCTGAGCTCCAGATCGATGCTCTAACCAACTGAGCTATCTGTCCAGGGCTTTTTATTTTGGGGGGGAGGTTAATTATGTTTCTGTTCATTTCATTTTTTTCCTTATAAATTAGGAAGTTCTTTATTACTTTACTGTTCCATTAATAATTGCATTTTTATACTTTTATCACTTACAAATTTCTCTACTAATATTGGAAAACTCTCAAGAGCTCCTATTTGCCTCCATTTCTACCAACTCCTTGGTTTTTACAAAATAGTTCAATACTTTAATTTTAAAACTATCATTTATGGATTAAATAATTTATTATTATCTGACTTCATTTTTCACAACATCTGTACTGTGAGAATTGTCATTGTAGTAGGTCCCTTCTGTTCCAGGAGACCTATCATCAATCACATTACACGTTTAAAATCCTCCAATGTATCTTTAATCTGATGCTCAATGTTAATTTCTCTGCAATTTTTCACAATCTCACCTCCTTTCCTTTTGTCATCTTATTACATGCCATTTTATTTTTAATCAGTTTGTCCTTTCATTTTATAATTCGTGACGTCAATTGAGACTTCCAAAAAATTATCTAACATTTTGTTCTGCTCCCTGTAATAAGTATGTTCTCGCTGTTTCTGAAGATATCACTAAAGGATGGTTTACCTTTCCCTTATTCAATGACATTTCCTTCCTCTAGCCCTGTAAGTGTTTTTTGTTTTGTTTTCCTTTCATTCTGTTTTCTAACAAGGAGCCATTTCTCCAGAATCAGTTTGTCAGCAAAGGTGTGAATTTTTCTTGTCTATTTGAATAACTATTTAATTCTCTTCTCAGACCTACAGCTGAAAAGGTGACCAATGGCTACCTATCATATTTTTATAATCTAGATAGTACTTATATTTTAAGACTTGGGTGGAGGAAAAATAATATCTTCCTCTTCCTCACCAGTCGGTGCCTCTCTGATATCTGGATTTGTGAAGTGTAGAAAGCTGCTGTGACCACCGAGCAGGTCAACAGAAAGCACCCAGAGTTCTTCATGCTCAGGCTGCAGGATGCTGGTGACCACTGCCGACCTCTGACCTTGATGATTTTCTGAAACCTGTACTCTCTAACAGACACAGTAAGAGAAGTACCAATGGTGATGACAAGGGGAGGACACAGGGACAATGATGTTTATGTTCTGACTGGCACAAACCTCAATTTTCTCCCAAAGACAGCAAACACTGGGGAGGGTCTGGCTGCCCTTCTTGCACACTTATAGGTAGGCATAGCAGGAGTTGAGCCTCAATCCATTTATAAGTTGACAGGCAGGGACAGTATTTTTTCAAAAATTGTAATTTTAGTGCATTTTTTAAACTCTTTGTCTTTAAAGAAACTTTAGTAACAAATTGGGAAAGGCTGCATTGTTGGCTTGTGAGCCATAAGACTGTTTACATTTCTAATTGAACTTTGAATTCAGTTCTCTATCAAAATCTCTGCACTTAAGTTCTAGTTATTATAAATTCTTTCTTGCATAATTCATATTTTCCTCCCCACTCCCTCTCTCCTACTTTTAATAACAGTCCTCAATGTTTTCTATCCTTAAAATGAGCAAGGAAACAGCAAGCATACCCACAAACATCCTGCTAATACCTCATGCCTACCTTTCTTTTCTCCAAGGAAAAACTTTTGTGAAGAACATCATCTCTTCTTCTCCAATTCCCATGATTTTGTAACTTACTTATATTTGATATTTTTAACCTTCTTACTTTACTAAAATTACATTTTTGTTACATAAAATTACATTGTTTGTTAAAATAACTTCTTAGTGTTTCCTATCCCTAAATTCTCTCTATTTGGCTTTTTTGCAGTATTTCATTTCAAAAATTACTCTTTCTTTCCTGAAGAGGTGACAGAAATGACAAGGGCTTTGTAGTCAGAGGACAGAGGTTAGAATTCTGGCTTTCCTTTTCACATACTCTGCACACTTTTTTATACCTTCTGAGTGTCAGTGTCCTCATAGTAAGAAGGATGGACTGGGTTACATTGCCTTAACAATCAACCCAAATCTTAGTAGCTTGAATTAACCAAAGATTATTCTCCTTCATTCTCCATGTGGCCATCACAGCTTGGCTGTGGGCTCTGCTCACAGTAATCACTGGGGCATCCAGAATGAGAGAGGCAGCATCTGCTTTGTGCTTCTCAAACACTGGTGCAGATACAAATGGCATCATTGACATTTACTTTCATTGATTAGAATTAGTCATATGGTTGTGGGGTGGGGTAAGGAACTGGAAATACATTTGAATTGATTGGGAGAGGAGCATGGGCATTTTCATTTATAAAAACAAATTTTATCAAGCTGTTCAATGTGTAATGAGAATTGAATATGAGGTAGAGAAGAGAAATTAACTTAGACATTCAGTCCAGTGGCTAGAGAAATGTGGATGACAGCTAGAATACAGAAAATGAAAGACAGGTTGGAAGTGTGTGAGAACATATGGAATTTGTCCTAAAGGTCAATAGCAAATGGAATCTGGAACTCCGAAGAAGGATTAGGATTAGAGAGAAAAAAAATAATTTACAAATATGTAAATGACAGAGGAACTGAATAGGATTTCTCAGTGAGAGAATTTCCTGTGAGAGAGAGGACTGGTACTAGACCTATGAGAAACAATGGCCCTCCCGGGGTGTCCTCATGGGCATGTGGAGGGAGAGACACCAGAGAGGAACTTTGATCCAGACCAATGCTGGTCAACCTGGTCCCTACTGCCCAATAGTGGGTGTTTCAGCTTTCATGGTGGGCGGTAGTGGAGCAACCAAAGTATAAATAAAAAGATAGATTTAACCATAGTAAGTTGTTTTATAAAGATTTATTCTGCCAAACTTAGTGAAAATTTGACATAAAGTACTTGGTAAGTAATTATTATTATATGCTTTAACTTGCTATAACTCTGCTTTATAAATTTTAAAAAGTAAAGTTACTTCCCTACTTTAATTAATTAATTAATTTATTTATTTATTTTTTACAGAGACAGAGTGAGAGAGACGGATAGACAGGGACAGACAGACAGGAACGGAGAGAGATGAGAAGCATCAATCATTAGTTTTTCATTGCGTGTTGCAACAACTTAGTTGTTCATTGATTGCTTTTCTCATATGTGCCTTGACCAGAGACCTTCAGCAGACCTAGTAACCCCTTGCTGGAGCCAGCGACTTTGGGTTCAAGTTGGTGGGCTTTTGCTCAAACCAGATGAGCCCACGCTCAAGCTGGCAACCTCGTGGTCTCAAAACGGGGTCCTCTGCATCCCAGTTCGACGCTCCATCCACTGCACCACCGCCTGGTCAGGCTACTTCCCTACTTTATAAATCACCATTACTGTGGAACCGGTGGGCGGTTAGAAAATTTTACTACTAACAGAGATACAAAAGTGGGCGGTAGGTATAAAAAACTTGACTACGCCTGATCTAGACTCTTCTCTATTAGTAACAGAAATGTTCAGGGGGCCTAGAGCAGGGTAAAAATCTATCCTTTCTTGATAAATTGAGAACTTTTATAAATCTTGTGCTTTTTAAAAATGATGGTTATATTATTAGGATGATAATTTATAGTTTATATAATATATATTTGCAAATTACTTGGTTAAAGGGAAATAATATGGACAGAAAACAATCTTATCATTTTAAACATTAAAATTATATTTACATTATGTTTTTGTGGTCTATAAATGAATTATTACTAGTAGTTTATACAATACTAAATAAACATTTTTTTCATGTTGCTAGTTCTGCTGTCTTAATCTCACATTTTTGTATTTTATACTAGGAAATCAAAGTCAGCCAATATTGCCACACAGCAGTAGTTGTCAGTGAGGATATAAATCCATGACATTTTTTTTGTGTGTAACAGAGACAGAGAGAGGGACAGATAGGGACAAACAGACAGGAAGGGAGAGAGATGAGAAGCATCAATTCTTTGTTGTGGCACCTTAGTTGTTCATCAATTGCTTTCTCATCTGTGCCTTGACTGGGGGGCTGCAGCAGAGTGAGTGACACCTTGCTCAAGCCAGCGACCTTGGGCTCCAGCCAGTGACTTTTGTGCTCAAGCCAGAGACCATGGGGTCATGTCTATGATCCCACACTCAAGCCAGCGATCCTATGCTCCAGCTGGTGAGCCTGCGCTCAAGCCGATGACCTTGGGGTTTTGAACCTGGGTCCCCTGCATCCCAGCCCAATGCTCTATCCACTGTGCCACTGCCTGGTCAGGTTCCATGGCACTTCTTTTACACCATTGTTAGAGTGTAGTTTGGCATTATGTCTTGAAGTTATCATTCATTTTACCATGACTCAGCAAATCTCAATCAAAGAGAAAATTTTGCACACTTACAAAGGAAGTGTACAAAAATATCATAGTACTGTTTCTAATAGTAAAAACTGGAAATAACTCAAATGCCCACTTATGGGAGAATGGATTGATAAATTTATTCACATGATAGAATATCTTTAACAATGTTAATGGATTATAGCAACAAATAACATAGAAAATCATGGCAATAAATATTATAGGAAAAAAACTGAGTCTCAGGTTACACTTGACATGCTATCTTTTTTGGAACATTAAAAATAACTAAAGCAAATTAACAAATGATACATATAGATGCAACAAATTATTTTCAAAGGAGAGCTAGAAAATGATGAGCACAGAATTTTAGATAATGGCTGTTTTGCATAGTAGAACAAGAAGAATGTGCTGAGGGCATAATTAGATGTAAGTTATACTCAACAAAGTAACTTTGGTTTTGGGATGGTGAATTAGCAAGTGTTAGTCACATTCTTCAAAAAACACTAATTCAGTAAGTAACCAATAAAAGCAAGCCATACATGGATCAATGATATCAATGTTATAGCACAAGGATAGGATTCAACCAATACTGTATGTCTGTAGTCAAATGGGGAAAAATTCAAATGTATAGTTTATGACCAAAACATAAGGAAAAGTTGCTACTCTTGCTCTGTTGTGATTATGAGATAGTGCTGCTTTGTTAACTGAAACATAAACTCTCATTGTGTATATTGGGAGAGGCTGAGGGGAAAGCCTTTTTAAGAGATGTTACCTTTTCCAGAGGCAGAAATATTCTTTTTAAATAGCTTGTGTTAAAATCGAATATAGGAATCATTTTATTCGTTATCTGTTTGCATAAGTTCAGGAAGAGTTCATTTTAATGTTTTTTCTGTCTCTCTAGATAAGAAACTGTTCCTTGAGGCTTATAAAATATTGTTAAAAACTGTAAATCCTGAATTTTTCAAACCAGAGTTTGCTGTTCCTTTTTCCTTCATTTAGTTTTTCTTTTCTGTACAACTATGGTAGGAACATTTTCCCACACGGTCTCATTTTTCAATTTTACACTTTCGTTAATTGCCCACGTTTCTAGTGAATCATTTTGGTAACATTGGCCACTCACATTGTATTTCAGCTTCAACGTACTGTTAGCCTCTGAATTCCGTATTTTTGTGCCCCTTTTTACTCAGTGCTAAACATGGTGAATTTCTTGTGTGTTTATAACAGTATAAATAAGGAGGGGTTCCATCAAGAGCCTTTCTATTTCAATAGGCCTGTTACATTCATTTATGTTGAAGAGTTTCACTCACATCATCATGAGGACTTACTCATTGTTGTTGGAGTAAAAATATTTTTGTGTTATATTTTAGAATAACCTATGTTCTTCATGTTTATTTTCTTTGAAAACTTGATTCTCAAGAAAAGAGAGCCTCTGGCAATTATTTTCTGTGCTATGTTGATCCCATCGGAAATAATATTAAATTGTTTGTTTTACAGAAAGAAGACATTTTATATATAATCAATGCTTCTCTGAATATATTAATATCCAGTTGGTATCACCAGAAGGGCCTTACTGATTATTAAAGTATCAAAATTCTTCTAAAGGTTGTTAAATATTCACTTGCCTAAGCTTATCAAATGCTCCTCCTTTGTTCAAGACTCCTTGCCAAGACCCTAGAAAGTACTCTCAATCCTGCATCCAAATGGTTAATACATGGCAAACAGGATTTGGTCTAGCTCTATAGCAATGTCTATTATTCTTACTATAAAAACTATCGTGTAATACCCATTGTTATTATTATAATTTATTTAACAATAGATATGCATCTTTCACTATATGAGTAATGGTTCAAATCTTTACAGGAAAACTGAAGACGGTCAAATCTTCAAGAAGTAATTTCTAATTAGCAAGTTTAATTTAGGTTGATAATTATTATAATAAATGTAATTCCTGATGCTTACACAAATGCATTTTAATAAACTCAATGTAAACAATACCCATATCATTTTCTATGTTATTCAGCAGATTAACACTCTCCTTGTGCACATTGCCCAAGGAGAGACACTGAGACAAAGTTTCAAGTGAAAGTAATTTATTTGGGAGGTACAAAAACCACCAAAAATGAAATAGGAAAGTAATACAGGAAAGGGAGGTAACCCATACCATATACGTATTAACACAGTGTGTGAGGAGCTAGAAATTGTTCAGATGCAGGCTTCAGAATGAAGGGGAGCAGGATTTGCCACCCCAAAATATGCCTCTTTGTCATAAGAATTATTTTTAAGAAACTAAGATAAGCTGAATATGAGTACTAGAAGTTACCCTTTTTAAGAGACATTTACATTTATAAGAGAAATCTCCACGTGTAAGTGTATTTCCCTCATTGTACCAGGAAAAGAAGTATGATTAAATCTCTAGAAACTCTTATCAATAGAGAAGGCAGCAAATTAAATCTGCATAATGACATACTTGGGTTTGACCAGGTAAACTTTCATAACTGGCTCGCTACCCTCCCCAACATCTGTTTTTATGTTTAGATGGCATTTAAGGTTGTGACTTGGCCATTTTGGGGAATTATTGTGTTCTTGAGTATCTCCAAGTATCTAGGAGGTATACCTTTTATTAAACTTGTGCTTATTTTTCTTCTGCTAATGTCTTTTATTGCAGAAAGGTCTCTGCCAAGAACCTAGAAGGGTAGAGAAAAAAATCACTTTCCTTCCTTAAAAGAATAACCTGACTAAAGGGTCAAAGGAGTTGTATTTATACACACACTGCCAGTCATTGGTTGAGGGCTGCTCCCCAGAATGTTAATGCGTGGACACCTCTGATTGTTGTCTTAGAACAGAGCAGCCTTCAGGAAAGCCTTCAGACAGAGTGCCCAACACTGTTCTTGGAAGTCCTGCCTTCTGAAGTGATAAGGACTGAGGGATATGGACTTAGCACTGATAGCAGCTACTATAATTACTTTGCCATCATCAGTTAGGGTCCATGTTTTGCAGCTCTTGACTTGCTCTTTTCAACTATCCTCATCGGAGATCCTTTTGGCTGTGATAAAGAACTACGGTATATATTTTAGCTTTTTGGGAAGAGATGGAATTAAAAGCTTCTTCCTAAAAGGTTATGTTTTTGATTTTTTTTTAAAAAAATAAAAGGGCTTAGTAAATTTGAAGTTTTTGAGGACTAACTTGCCTTTCAATTTCAAGATTACCTCCTGTGTTCATGTAGAGCAATATTTATTTCCATCTGTGCACCTTTCCATGTGTTCAGTTGGTAGTTTACGTTTATTGTCCCAAATATTTAAAGAATAATAAGAGCTGTGTTTTCTCACTTGCATACCCCACGTGTACATGTTGGTATGCAGAAGGACGTTGTTACGTCAATGAGCACACAGGCAAGCTGACTGTACAGTGCCATCATAGGTAGCCGTTCTGGTTTAGCTGATAATATTAAAAGACCAAAATAAATGTGCTCAATAATATACCAAAAGTATTATAATCATTGCAGAAAATCTAGATAATTCAAAAACATATAAAGAAGAAAATTAAAATCACCTGTAAGTTTACTATCTAGCAATCAGAATAGTAGTACCACCATTTGTCATATTTATTTCCATTCTTGTGTTCTATGCTAATTTTATATCATTAAAATAATATGTCTAAACTTTTTTCATTCTATAACAAAATACATTTCTCTAGTTGAGTGTTCTTAAAATTTAGTGTGCTTCAGAGTCACCTATAGGCTTTGATAAAATGCAAATAGCAGGGTCTCATTATTTCTGAGCTTCTAATTGGGAAAGTCTGGGATGGAACTGGAGAATTTGCAAGTTAGAGAATCTAACAAGTTTCTCTGTGAGGTTATGCTGCTGGTCTGATGACGATAATTCTAGAACTTAGGCTTTTAAACATTTTACATATTGGAATAAAGTTAATATTATGTTTCCTCATTAGGGCCTGGGGACACATGTATGTTTATTTTATAAAAATTCATCCAGCTATTAATTTTTATGTGTATGTTATACATCAATAAAACTTTAAAGAAAACTTCAAAGGCATTATTGTAATCACTTAGTAATATTTTCTCTATGCATGTACCATAATTTATTTAACTATGTCCTTAATTTCATTTGTTATTAATGTAAATATTTTAGAGAATTTCAAAATTGTTTTATAGCAATGCAAATACAAGATAAAAATAGATACAAATATTTTACCACTGTTCATGTATAGTCCCATAATGCTTTCACAAAATTATAATAATACAGTGTGCCGATAAAGTCATGGTGCACTTTCGACCAATCACAGGAAAGCAACACAAGATGATAGAAATGTGAAATCTGCACCAAATAAAAGGAAAACCCTCCCAGTTTCTGTAGGATGATGTGGCAGCATGTGCGCATGTGCAGATGATGACATAACACTGTGTATACAGCGGAGCAGCCCATGGTCATGCCAATCGAGATGTGGACAGTACAGAGGAAAGTTCAGTGTGTTCTGTGGCTTGCTAAATTTGAATCTGTGACCAAAGTGCAATGTGAATATCGGCGCATTTATAACAAAGTGCCACCATATAAGGATAACATTACTTGGTGGGATAAGCAGTTGAAGGAAACTGACAGTTTGGTGGAGAAACCCCGCTCTGGTAGGCCATCAGTCAGTGACAAGTCTGTAGAAGCTATATGGGATAGCTACCTAAGGAGCCCTAAAAAATCTGTGCATGGGCCCACATCGAACTGCACTGAATAGGTATAAAACTGGGAGAATTTTCCTTTTATTTGGTGCAGACTTCACATTTCTATCATCTTTTGTTGCTTTCCTGTGACCAGTCGAAAGTGCGCCATGACTTTACATGCACACTGTATATGTTTCAAGTAAGTTATACTTACACAATCTCTTTTGTATGTGCTGAATGAGAGAGTGGTTTGTTTGGAAGAAGGGAGTATGATAACATTTCTTCATTGTTTACTTAAGTTTTAACATCTAAAGTATATTCAAATGAGTGATTAACCTGTATGGCTTTGTGTGTGTGTGTGTGTGTGTGTGTGTGTGTGTGTGCGCGCGCTAGCGCACTGCTGTTAGAATTATAGGTGATAGCATTCTTTGAAAGATATAAGTTCTTTGAAAACTTCTTCAAAACTTTGTTGTAGGTAAAATTTTAGAGATTTTTTTAAATATGAAAAATTTTAAAGACTGGGAGCTACAACTGTATTTTGACTAGACCCAATAATTTTTATGCATTCCTTCTAGTATTGTAATTTTTTTTCAGAAAAAAACCCCTGAGATTTCTCATTAACTTTCTCTCTTTCTTGTTAAAAAGCAAAATACCATTATGTGAGAAACAGGACTACTGTTTTAGAGGTCAGTAATGTGAAGGAATAGGAGTATAACAAGTCCACTAAATAAGTTTTATATAAATGTATTACTTGAGTTTAGCCCTCTATGAACTCTTACTAATATTCTTTACCAAAAAATAAATATTAAGAACAATCTGATCTTATCTCTAAAGGTATATTCAACACATAATGCATTATATTGAAGTAGAGCCCTTTAAGTAGCGCTCTCTCTCTCTCTCTCTATATATATATATATATATATATTATAGATAGGTAGAAAGATATAAATTTGTATGTACATATTTGTACATATAATTTTCTTTGAATTGTTGAACGTAAATATCAGTATAAACTTAAAGAGAGTTTCGGTGTATATATTTTTTCTATGTTCATTGAAAATTACAGACAGGGTAATCAAATATTGCTATACCACTCATGGTTTTGTATTCAATAAAAACTTCTTACAACTTTGACAATAGTCACATTCTCCAATTAATGGAACAGTGACCTGTTTCTTGTGATGAGGTTTTTCAGGTTTGAGCAAGAAGGAACAGGGTAAGCGTCTTATGAAAGTACAGCATTTCAGAAACTGATGTGATTCTCAGTGAACATTTATACTACTAATACATTAAAACAAAAACTAATTAACCTGACCTGTGGTGGCACAGTGGATAAAGCATCGACCTGGAATGCTGAGGTCGCTGGTTCAATACCCTCCACTTGCCTGGTCTAAGGCACATATGGGAGTTGAAGCTTCCTGCTCCTCCCCTCTTTCTCTCTCTCTCTCTCTCTCTCTCTCTCTCACTCTCTCTTTCTCTCCTCTCTAAAATGAATAAATTAAAAAAAAGAAAAAGAAAAAAAGTGAGACAATGGTATAAACAACAACAACTAATCATTATTTAACTGGGGCATGTTTTTTTGGAAAAATGTGGAAAGACTTGATGATGAATTAGAGTTGCTGGTTTTGTTTCTTGTTTCTAAATGTTTGGGAGGTAAATAATAGGGATAAAATTTGAAGATAAGGGGGGAAAAGACAATACAATAAGTGTTCCAGCCATTGCTTGCTTCCTTCATTTCCTTTTTTATCAGTGATTGCTTTTAACTGTTCCTCAATTAGAATTTAATTCACTAATAAAAAGAAAAAGAAAACATTTTACAGTGATGTATCTATTTTAGGTATATTAAGATTCTGTGGTTTCTTCTCCCAAACCTTTCTCTTTCTTCATTCTTTTTACATTTATAATTTATAATTAAAATGTAGCTGGATGTATAACAGAGATGTTATAAAAATGTGATAGAATTATGTAAACAATAAAAATATAGTGAAATCTGGTGTGAGAGCTTTCTTGGGATTTGTATCCTTTCCTTTTAATCCCTAGCTACTAGTGGTGTTAGGATTTGCAAAAGGTGTTTGATTCAAATTTTAATATCTCACAAATTCTTTAAGAGAGAGAAATGGTAGTCAATAGTATATTATGTAGGATACTAATCAATAGCATAGTTTTATATACAACATAATACCAAGGGTACAGAAAGTTATGTAGCAACAGGATGATGTAATAAAATAGAGAACTACAAGTTTAGTTTGATGACATATGTATATAGTATTTATATATAATATATAATTATAATGGCTATAAATATAAACCATTATCATTTTATAAGTGGACTATATATTCATAATATATATACCATAGTTCATCTAAAAGCATCACTGAACACTTCACAGCCAATTACTGATCTTAAATGTCAGTGAGAGGATGTGTTAATTTTTAAGCGAAACCAAAATGACTTTCTTATCTGAGCAGCCAATGAAATTCTGCAGCTAAGGGATTTTTCTTCCACAAATGCCAAACTGGGTACATTTGCATATGTTCTCTCTGCTGTATCAAGAAGTTGGAATTTGAACATGACTTTAAAATAATTTAAGAAATTGTTTAGCAAACTGGGTGTTTACTTCTGTCTGTGATTATTTTAATTTTTGGTGTTAGGTGATTCTAAAAATATAACCAATAAAGATTACTTCTATGTATGATTATTTTAACTTTGATATTAGGTTATTATAAAAAAATAATAAAAATTAATTTATCTTTTTTAAAAAACTTTATTTATTTGAGAGAGAGAGAAAGAGAGACAGAGAGACAGAAGCACCAATCATTTTTTGTATGTGCCCTAACTGGGGATCAAACCAGCGATCTTTGCATATTGGGACAATGGTCTAACCACCAAACTATCTGACCAGGACAGATTTTTTTTTCTTTTTTGTTACCTAAATGTAGTTAAACTTTCAGTGTTTATAAATTGATAGTCAAGTTTATAGAGTTAATATTAAGTATAATAATTGTTCCTTAACTGAAAATATAAAAATAGTTAAAATTTGATAGATCAGGTAAAGGACTACTATGCTTCAAAGCAAATAAATCAGGTCAGTTTATTATAGTATTTGTAACACTTAAATTATTGGGGACTTATTAAAACCTACTACAGAAAGCAAGTAGTCATGTGGATTGTTCCCTCTTTTGACTAATTGATTAATTAGCAGCTGAAATTCATAATCAAGAATAAACTCAACCTAACTTCTCTATAGGAAACCATTTGTCACTAAGTTAACTTCTTTTGTATTATATCCAGAGAACTAATGAACTTCTTCTGTCCCATCATGAACCTTTTCTGTAGCCGGGAAATTTACTGCATATGTTGTATAAGCTTCTGAATACAATTTATACTTAAAATCACAACATGCACATTATGAGAGATATGGACTTAGTAAAACATACTGGATTATTTTGGTGCATTTTAGGATTTATTTGTATGGAATTAAGTTTTAATTATAGAGCATATAATAAAAATAACAAATATGTAATAACCACTATGACAATTATGAAAACATTGCTTAGTAGCTTATTGCTATTACTGTCTAATTTTTAAACAACCAAGCCACCTAGTACTGCCTGGTGACATGCCAACTTACACTGGCACTAAAGTACATAGTATTAAAAAACACAAAGTAGGTATAAGTATATAATTAAGTAAGTACTTTTGCTGATGGACAGCCATGATTAAAACAAAAAATAATAAAAGCAGCCATAAAAATAAACTAAAATAATTTAGGGAAGGGGTAGATCTCTCCTTTTTATCTTTTTCTGCCAATGTCATCTGTGAACACTAAGACGTAGGATAGATAAAAGGGAAGGTATTTTATTTCATGCTGGGTATGTCTGATTTTTCTTGATAAGGCAGAGATACATCAAGTGGTATCCCCACATTTGCAATATTTCATAGTGGAAAAGGATTCCCTTGAATTTGGAATTTGTATTTTGACTGACTCTGACAAAATAAGTTTATCCAGAAATTATTTATTAACTATCCATTGGATAGCAGCACACTGTTTGGAATAAAAAAGCAAAGATAGCCCTGGCCAGTTGGCTCAGCGGTAGAGTGTCGGCCTGGCGTGAGGGGGACCTGGGTTCGATTCCTGGCCAGGGCACATAGGAGAAGCGCCCATTTGCTTCTCCACCCCCCCCTTCCTCTCTGTCTCTCTCTTCCCCTCCCGCAGCCAAGGCTCCATTGGAGCAAAGATGGACTGGGTGCTGGGGATAGCTCCTTGGCCTCTGCCCCAGGAGCTAGAGTGGCTCTGGTCGCGGCAGAGCGAGCGACGCCCCGGAGGGGTAGAGCATTGCCCCCTGGTGGGCAGAGCGTCGCCCCTGGTGGGCGGGCCGGGTGGATCCCGGTCAGGCGCATGCGGGAGTCTGTCTGACTGTCTCTCCCCGTTTCCAGCTTCAAAAAAAAAAAAGCAAAGATAATTCTACACAGAGCTCCCTTTCATATTTTGCAATAATTATTATGGTTCAGTGAAAACTGTACTATTTTTAACTTGGATCAGCTTCAATTGAAACTTTTAAACTTCGCCACAGATCCTTCCTCTTAATTTTTGTTTCTATTGTGTTAGTGTCAGTGTCCTATACTGATATAAAATAAATTGTTGGATTTGGGAAGTATAATGAATCTTAACATGCCTGTTACATACCAAGCATTATATTAGGTGCTATGAAGAAGAAGTAAATAAAGGTTGAGGCCTTTTCCCTAAATGGTGTTAAGCATTCAGTTAGAGGTGTTAAGGACTCAGAGCTAAAACAAAACCAACCAAACAAATGAACAGACAAAACGAAAAGCAATAGGTCCAAAAGGGAACAAATTCTTCAGAATGGCCTTTTGTTATTAAAATCTTAGATGACTAACAAAGATCTTACCTTCTTTACATCAAGGGATGGTTTATTCAGATCAATAAACCCACACATTTACAGAAATGATTTGCACAGCAAGTATGGAACACAGCTCCTTAAACAGCATGTATTGTGGTGATTGCAACCAGTCCATTAAGAACCTTTTGGTGCCCATATCACTCATTGCTAAAGTGTTGCTGTTAAAAAGGTGTTGCGAGCAAAGGTCTCCTGAGAAAGAGTATACTTGACCTCGTCTGGGGCTTGGGCGCCCGCTCAGGAGAGACGTTGCATTCAGGTAACTGCAGGAGAGGTTTATGTTGTGACCAGAAAAGCTGTGTATAAGCAAGACCATTTTTCATTGAGTCCAGACATTTTCACGTGCTTGTTTTAAATAAGCTGAGGAGTCTATATTGCATTTTCTCTGCTATGGTTTAGCTAAGATCTCTAGTGAGTCACTGAGAACTCTATGCATTTTAACAATGATAATGTTTTGTGTTTCTTGTGTCAGAATTTCAAAGCATTTTATTAAGAACAGGAGCACTTTGCTGGGTTAAAATGAAGAGCAGATTGATCATATATCCAAGGCGGGGCTCTGGTCCCTGAGTCACTCTGCTTTCATTCAGTCTTATGGTCTCCTATGCCAGACATATGGTGGCATCATGGTATCACGGTCTTTTTCCCTTTTTCCTCAAGACAATGTGGTCTCCATTTAAAAAGTGTTTCTGAAGTAGGATGAGTCTCCCGGGATGCAAGCTCTTTGTTTATTTACAGAGCCGGAGGATTGTGTTTCCTCTTTATTGTTTCCTTTAGATAGTTTGTTGCAAGGGCTGCAGACCTGAACGACTGTGGGCATTTTCTTTCATGAACACACACGACCCCAGGCAGAGCCCTTTCGCAGGCATTGGGCACTCCAGAACTGACATCTCCTCTCACTCCACAAAGCATCTTAAAGATGATATGACTTCAGATATTCTCCCTTATGTTAGAACTTTGAAGGGCGGAGGTGTGAAGTCTGGCTTCTCCTAAGGCTCTCTCGTGAGTGTGAGTGTTGGTTTCACAAGCCATCTATGAAAAGGGTGTAGGAACAGACTGCACAGATGCTAAGTCTAGCTTCATTGTGCCAAAGAAACTGAGGGTATTCTGCCATCAGGTTTTCTGTTTCCAGACAGTTTATATATTATTGCTGGTTTAAATTTATAGGAGATATTTTGTTGTTGATAAGTGACCTAAACGTTGTGGCCAGTGAGATGCAAAATGGCTCGCGAACTCCTTTCTATCCAGACATCTCTGATTTGTGAAAGGAATGGAACCCTCAAGTTAAATCACGTGTTCTCGTGGTGAAACATTCTAAAACATGGTTTGCATATTTGAAAATAAGTGAAACTAGTCTCTTGGTCTTTAAAGTAGCTTTATCTGAATGTAAGTTGATTATTTCTCTTCTGCCTCATCTCCCTCTCACAGGGATCACATGCTCATGAGATCCTGCATCCCTAGGCCACACAGGGGGAGATGTGTCTGCATCAGAAGGCACGTTTCTGGCTCTCTTCTCTGTAATTCCAGGGAGTCCAGGACCACTGCAGTTTCCCCTTCTTTATTGGGGCATTTTTAATAAGTATCTTAAAAGCGCTGATGAATTAGCTCTCAACTTGTATGTGACTCTTAGCATTGTCTCCCCACAGGTTTTCTTTCGTGTGTCTGTTCTGTCACCAATGTGGGCTGGTCCAGCCAGCTGCTCTTCTCTGCCTCCGTGAGTTCTAATAGTCGCCCCAGACAGAGTTCTTCCTGGGCAGTGAGGCTGTTCTGACTCACCATCACATAGGAACAAATGGCTCTTTTGCAAATATATATGAAATCTCCAAAAGAATGAAAAGCAGGGACTCAAATACATATTTCTGCACACATGTTTCTAGCAACATCATTCACAATAGCCAAAAGGTAGAAGCAAACCAAGTGAAGACAGACAGATGAATGGGTATACAAAATGTGGCATATACATAAACATGAGATATTATTCAACGTTAAAGAGGAAGGAAATTCTGATACACGAATGAACCATGATGATGTTTTGCTAAGCGAAATAAGCCAGTCACAAAAGCAAGTTATTGTATGATTCTAATTATATGAGGTACCTAGAGGGGTCAAACTGACAGAAGTGGACAAGAAGTGGACTTGGTGGTTTCCAAGGGTTGAGGAGTGGGGAGTGAGGTGTGGGGAGTTATTGTTTAATGGGTATAGAATTTCAGTTTGGAATTTGAAAAAGTTATGTTAACAGATGGTGGTGATGGTTATAGAACAATATGAATGTATTTAATGCCACTGAACTGTACACAGAAGATAGTTAAAATGGTAAAATTTTGTTATGTATTTTATTGTAGAAGAGATGGCATATGCTTCTGCTCTCTTCTTTTTTTCCTTTGCCTGGAATTTAGACCTCATGGGTGGAAGTTTAAGCAGCCATCTTGGACTGTGAGGTAAAAGCCACATGTTGAAGGTGGTGGAGCAATGGCACACAAGGAATTAAGGATCTGATCATTATGGAGTTGATAAACCAGTACTGAGTAACTCATTTTTACATTTTGTTTGAGTGAGAAATTAACTTCTATCTTGTTTGAACCACTATTAATTTTGCTATCACTCTTTGCTGAACTTAATCTTATTTTAATCACTTTAACACTGACTTGCTTGGCTATAAATGAATGTCCTTCAATTTCTAACTTTCAAATTTTGATTGTACTTTACATAAAAGTCTGTTATTATCCACTATAACTGTGACCAACATCAGCAAATTAAATTCACAGGAAATGTCATTAAAAAATGATGATTATTTCTCTTTTACAAAGAGGAGGTACTGTAAACCTGATAAAAATGTATGATTTTTCATCTTCTTTTGTTTCTTTTGAAATTCCTTGTTTTAGGGGGTAGATTGTTTCTATAATTGGCCTTGGTCACTTGTAATTTAGTTCAAGCTTCTGGAATGCCAGCAACCTGGACATGATATGCTTCATTTTCTCAATTTTGTTTTTGAGATATTTATAAAAATATATTTAATTATACTAGACACAGTGTCAAGTCTTCAGAAGCACCATTTGAATTTCCAACCAACTGGAAGTGAGCCAAGAGATTATTCATGTGGGAGGAACAAATGCTGGATCTTGAAAACAAATACAAAAAACAAAACCCAATTCTTATCAAGCATTGACCTGGAACACTGAGGTCGCCGGTTCAAAACCCTGGGCTTGCCCCGTCAAGGCACATATGGGAGTTGATGCTTCCTGCTCCTCCTCCCTCCCTCTCTCTCTCTCTCTCTCTCTCTTCTCTAAAATGAATAAATAAATAAAAATAATTAAAAAAATAAAAATAAATAAATAAAATTTAATTCTCTTCAGAACAATGTTTAAACTACATTTAAAAAATTAGGCAGTATGTATTATGATTCATACAAGTTATGTCATTGAATAAGACTGACTGATAGACTATCCATTAATTATTATGTATTCAAACCCACAATAACTAAAATTGAAATTATAGAACTGTTTCATTCTGGAGAAGAGCACTTTTTATTCATCAGACCCTTAAATCCATGAAGTTTTGAATTGAAGACAGTCGTTTGCACATAATCATGATTACTTCTATAGCTTTGGAATGTAGCTATCATGCATAAAATACAAAACTTTCTAATATCTAGTGGAGAAATATTCCTTATGTCTTTTCTGTGTAAATATTTCTTTTTCTATTTATTTATTCTATTAAATGATACATGTCAAAGAAATTAATATAAGCTTCTGGCAGCATCATGGATTATTTTATATTTATTTGTAGTGTTCCAGGTAAGCTGACACTTGACAATTCTCAGAATGCTAACGAACATGATTGGTATGTTGACAAGACTAAAAAATGGTCCTTCTGGCAATGGCTGGAGTTAAGAATGGGAGAGGGGACTAGGAGAAGGTGACACTGGTGGGTAAGAGCAGTGGTCCTCAACCCTCAGGCTGCAGAGCAGTACCGGTCCGTGGTGGCAGAGAAAGAATAAATAACTTACATTATTTTCGTTTTATTTATATTTAAGTCTGAACGATGTTTTTGGTTTTTAAAAATGACCAGATTGCCTGACCAGGTGGTGGCACGGTGGATAAAGTGTTGAACTGGGATGTAGAAGGACCCAGGTTTGAGACTCCGAGGTTGAAAGCTTGAGCATGGGCTCATCTGCCTTGAGAGAAAGCTCACCAGCTTGGACCCAGGGCCGCTGGCTCCAGCAAGGGGTTGCTCAGTCTGCTGTAGCCCCATGGTCAAGGCACATAAGAGAAAGCAATCAATGAACAACTAAGAAGTCGCAATGTGCAATGAGAAACTAATGATTGATGCTTCTCATCTCTCCGTTTCTGTCTGTCTGTCCCTCTCTCTGACTCTCTGTCTCTGTTAAAAAAAAAAAAAAAGAAAGAAAGAAAAAAAATGACCAGATTTCCAGCCCTGCCCGGTTGGGTCAGTGGTAGAGCATCAGCCTGGTGTGCAGGAGCCCCAGGTTCGATTCTCGGCCAGGGCACACAGGAGAAGCGCCCATCTGCTTCTCCACCCCTCCTCCTCTCCTTCCTCTCTGTCTCTCTCTTCCCCTCCCGCACCCAGGGCTCCATTGGAGCAAAGTTGGCCCAGGCACTGAGGATGGCTCCATGGCCTCTGCCTCAGGCGCTAGAATGGCTCTGGTTGCAACAGAGCAATGCCCCAGATGGTCAGAGCATCGCCCCCTGGTGGTATGCCGGGTGGATCCCAGTCGGGCGCATGAGGGAGTCTGTCTGACTGCTTCCCCGTTTCCAACTTCAGAAAAATCCAAAAAAAAAAAAAAAAAAAGACCAGATTCCCTTTGTTACATCCATCTAAGACTCACTCTTGATGCTTGACTAGGTCACATGATACATTTATCTGTCCCACCCTAAAGGCCGGTCCGTGAAAATATTTTCTGACATTAAACTGGTCTGTGGCCCAAAAAAGGTTGGGGACCACTGGGTAAGAGTACCTCTATGCCTTTAGGTCTCATCTCTTCAGTGAGAAGATGGTCTTATTGTCAGATTAGTCATTCCCTCAACTCTTCGGAACTCCATCTACGACTTTATCTGCTTCTTTAACCCATTCTTCACCTCTCCCTTTGAACTCTGAAGGATGTTATCTGTTTGGAAAGTCAAAGTTAGTCCTCTACATCAGGGGTAGTCAACCTTTTTATACCTACTGCCCACTTTTGTATCTCTGTTAGTAGTAAAATTTTCTAACCGCCCACCGGTTTCACAGTAATGGTGATTTATAAAGTAGGGAAGTAACTTTACTTTATAAAATTTATAAAGCAGAGTTGTAGCAAGTTAATGCATATAATAACAATTACTTACCTAGTACTTTATGTCAATTTTTCGCTAAGTTTGGCAGAATAAATCTTTATAAAACAACTTACTATAGTTAAATCTATCTTTTTATTTATACTTTGGTTGCTCCGCTACCGCCCACCATGAAAGTTGGAACGTCCACTAGTGGGTGGTAGGGACCAGGTTGACTACCACTGCTCTACATAATGTATATCTTATCCCTCCTTGCTCCTCCAGATTCGTGTAACATTTCTTTTATCTTCCCTCTTCCTTAACATGTTTCTTTCAGCTGATAAATATATGTGTCTCCTTCCTTTACAAAAATTTAACCAATTTTTTTCCTACCCCATGCAGTAATCCCCCACCACCACCATCTATCTCTTTGCTCCTTCATAACCAAACTGTTGAAACCATAATCTAGACTCACTATTTCAACTGCTCAGCTGCCATCCACTCCTTCTAACCTGGCCTCTCTGCCTCCCACTGAAAGTGCTCAACAAATTGCTGATGACCTTGTAGATGACAATTCCAACGGGTATTTTCTGGTGGTATTTTACTAGAGCTCTCAGCTACATCTAGTGATGTTGAATACTAAGTGACCAACTTTTTTACAATGAAAAGGAGAAAAAAAATAAATTGAAGAAAACAATATTGTAAATAAAAGAAACATTTTATTTATTACAACAATAATACACTATAATATGATAAATGCATAATAAAACGTTTATGATATTTTATATTGTAATTATGCTTACATGCCTATTAATTTTTAATAATAATTATAAGAAAAAAGTACTCATTTAGTAAAACTAAATATCAAACAAAACCACTAATTTGTAGTGATATTTGTGTATTTATCATTTTCTTATTAAAAAATGTTTTATGCAACTATTTAATCAAAATGCATTATTAATAGATATGATTTGATGTTAGATTTCCATTTTAAAACTCAAATTTTGGGAAATACTTGTAAATAAAATTATATGTATTTGGAAATTATTAAATAGATAGTGAATTAATAAAACGTGAATTGTGCTTATCTGCCTATGATTGAATATTCACTGAGAAATAATTGTGAGTCTACAACGTCATATGTGCTGTGTCATGTTTCACTAAGAAGTACACAAAGCCATTTGCGTGCTTGGTATATCACGCTCTCTCTCAAGGTCTCCCGTGCGGAGCACATGCTTCTCATAATTGTGTCTCGCCACACTGTACTGATCCTTGATGAATCATCATGTCAAATACAAATACGTCACATCACTCGCAATGGATCGACTCTGCATCGACTGATCGAATACAGACATTTACAGATTAGTCTTCCAATATCAAAAAGGAGGACATGTAGGAGGACAATTTTCGAGGGAGAATGGAACTTACAAAAGAAGGACTGTCCTCCCTAAAGGAGGACAGTTGGTCACCTTATGAATGCCCTTTCCTTGAAATGCCTGATTTCTGGATTTCATATTACCTCCCTTTCTCCTGATTCCGTGTCATCTGACATTTTTCCCCTCCATCTCTCCCTTAAATATAGTTGTGTGCCCCTGTGAGTCTGTCCTTCACCTCTTCTGTTCTCATTTTCTGCACTTTTTCTGGGAAATGTTAACCAGCCTCACGGCTTTATCTCCTGTCTTGTCTCTCAAATCTATTTCTCCAGCCAACCCAAACAAGGGTGATAACTCCAGAACTCAATCTCTCCATCTGAATATCCCATGGATGTCTCCAGCTCAACATGCAAGAATTTAGGCTTGACATCACCAAGCCTCCTTATCTTCCTATCTTCCCTCTCTTGGTGTATGATGTTACCTAGTCTTTCATGCAGTTTTCCAAACAAATAAGTTTTACTTTCTTACCTCAACACTCTTACACATGCTAGTCTACCTTGAGGAATATTTCCCCAGTCCATTTCATCTAGCTTCTATTTTCTTGTCATTAAGATCTCAGTAGAAATGCTATTTCTCTCAGAAATATTTTAATGAACTCTATGTCTGGGCTAGAATTTCCACTGCATAGTTTTCCTGATTCTGTTTACTTGTTTGTAACCCCCTCTAGACTGTGAGTTCCTTGAGGCTGTGTCTTGTTTATGTTGTATTAACAAAGTATAGGACATAGTACACACCTGAGTAAAATCATTGAGTGATACTAGAAGCCTGGGAATCATCCTAGACCCTTCTTGTTTATTCCACAATTCTGAGTCAACTTCCTGGATTGCTATTGAATCAGTTCCTTTGCCTTCTTCCTCTGTCTTGGTTTCTTGTTTGGTTATCACCATGGTCTTCCAGGAATATTCCTCTCAAATGCATCATATGTGTTGGCTCCAGAAATATTTTTCTAAAGTATGAATCTTATCTTACTTACTCAAAATCCTTCCACAGTTCCTCACCTACCACGTATGTCATATTACGAAAACCAACGTGCAAGGTGCTTTATGCTTCTTCTCCCACCTCCCACACATCTACATTATGTTGAAGTCCTGACTAATCTGTCATAGTTTCCTCAAATGAGATGTTAGATCTACCCCTTGTGCATTACTACAAGCTTTTCTGTTTGCTCCAATATCTAGTTCAAATGTTGATTTTTGAAGCTTAGCTCGTTTCACTTTCTCTGGCTGGACTCTCTTTTGACTTTTTTAGACCAGTTGAAGTTCCCTTTTTCTTTTCTAAGTATTTTTATTTTAGCATCTTCTTTCTAATTCTTTCCTTTCCTGTAGATGTGACACTCCAGAGAGCCCTGGAACTCTGGCATCTAGGTGCTTTTGAAGGCTGGAAGTCCTGAATTTAACCAACCTCTTGCAATTTTATCTTTCCGGCTAAATTTATGTTCTTTGAGAGTTTTATGATTTGTAAGGCTTAATGCTGAAATCTTCTCACATTTTTCAAGGTTGCTATCCATTATGACAGGACAAATGTTTTCAGTCTGCTGAATGATAAGTAACAAAATAGAAGAAAAGCCTAGTCCTTCTTCCTGGAGAATGGCACGGTATTTCCTTTGTCCATGGACTCATTCCTCCCAGCTCTGCTCTTATGCGCTCTTTTCTTTCCTTATATGCTCTCCTGGGATTGCATTCCTGTGCTTTTCCTGGGAGACAGAACACTGGAGCACATGGCAGTGTTTTGATAGCTGCCAGGAGAAATAAAAGAGACATTTCACTGAGCAGTGTGCCAGGGAGCACCTTCAACCATGGTTTAGGACTCTGATCTAATATGCTTCCTTATAGTGCAAAAAAGGTACAGCTATTCAGTGGACCTTATCTCGCTCCATTCATGCATTTATAATTCCCAAATAATTATGGCATTTGCAAGGTGCTGAGGATACAAAAGTGAGTAAGTCAGAGCTCTTTCCCCCAGAGGACTTATAGATTAATAAATAGAATAGATACTTTTTTTTTAAATGCATGCAATAAAGGTCAGTGGTAGACAAAAAAATATGCCCCAAAGGCAAGCTTGATCAATTCTAAGTAGTGGAAAGGATCAGGAATGAAAAATGATGGCTTTGGTTTCAGCCACATTGAGTTTGAAGTGCTTGTGTGACATTTAGGTGGAGCTGTGCACAGACAGGTGGCATTATAAGTGTGGTACTCAGGAGATAATCCTATCTTGATAACAAAGATTAGGGACTCACCAGGCAAAAGAAGATACTTGAAGCTGCATACAAATTGGTAGAAGAAGGTTAATGGCAGCAATATTTAAGGAATATTAGAGGGGGGAAAAGAAGTTAGCAAAAGAGAGATGATATAGTCAGTGATCTCAGAACAAGCTTGCAATGGGGACATTTCAAAAACCAAAGAAGGATATTTACAAAGAAAAGAGTGGTGACCAGTCAAGTGCTGCAAAGAGGCCCATAACAAGTCATCAAAAAGAGCCCATTAGATTTAGCATGAAGGAGGAGGTCATTGGTGACCACTGTTTGAACAGAAAGAGCAGTGGGGGGGGGGCAGTAACCTAACTGGAGAGCCAATGTTAGGTAAAGGAGTTCAAATGGTAAATGTAGAATATTTGTCAAGGATTGTGGCTATGAATGGGATAAGCTGAAAAAAAGAGACGTCAGGAGAAGCAAGGCTCAAAAAATAATATCGTTCATATTTCAAAACTTTGAAAGACATGAGAATGTATAAATGCTGGGATATCAGTGGAGTAAGAGATCAAAGATACATGAGAGAGAGAAGAAAGAGCTGATGCTGGAACGAGGTCCCAGAGAGACCGGAAAAGATGCTATCATACTCCCCATTTCACACATGGGATTGGACAAGGGAGCAGTTCAAATGGGTACACAGGAGCTCGTGGACACCAAGCATCACGGATACCCTCATGAAATCCATCTAACACTTTCCATTACATATTGTATAGAGGCCTTGTCAAATGTGATAGCTTTTTTTTTTTAGTTCATGTTAGCAAATAAGAAAATGGCCCCCTGAGTGCTATGGAAGTAGTTCCAAATACTCATTTCTTTAACTAGAACAAATCTCTTTGGCTCTCCCTGGAACTGCCGAGATCACTTAACTACAGCACTGAAAATGTCCAACCTCCCTCACTTCACTGATTATCCCAAATGAGCTTCAGCTGCAATCTGAGCATAGCCGAGATTGTCTTTGCAGTTCCTAAATCAGACTGAAAATCAGGTCATCGCCGCAGTACTTATTAAGTGCTCAAACCCCTCTGATCTTTTTCTCCTACCAACAGTTCGTCATTCATTCCTAAACAAATGCCATACAAACTCTTGTAATCACAAATCATTTTGTTCTCTTCTTATTTAAGTTAAAATCCATGGCAGTCTGACCAGCCAGCCATCAGGAGGGCACATCACTTAACCAAGGGGGAATTTAATTTGCACAAATATTTAATATCTGTAGATTGTATAAAATGAATGCCTTTACATTGACCAGCATGTTGTAGTCTATGGATCAATAATCTTATAATGGGAAGTGAAGGTTTAGATTAGTGTGTCACTAGAGGGTAAAGCATTTTTCTTAAAGACAGGTATTTGCAACTAGAGGGTCTTGGGACATAGGAGTACAGTGTTTGGAATAGTTTGGGGTTTGGCTCATGTTGTTTTCTTGGTTGTAATACTGCTTCTTTAATTTTAAGTTTAGAAGCGTCTCTTTCTGGGACTCTTTCTTTGAAACTTCAAGAATGGGGGGGGAGTTCTTCCTCTGAGCTCACTTGCACACACAGAGGACAGTAGTGAAATTGCTGGGTTACTTCCTTGCCCCACCCAATTAGATGGTCTCATTACCCATCGCACCACCTCATCCTAGTCCAGGCTCTAGTTTCTAGCTGCTGTTCAATAAAATGTATTAAATAGTAAAATGAATGAGTGTGTCCATATGGTGTACTTTTGTTTTCGAAAGTTTTAAAAACAATCTGCCTAACATAGCAAGGGCTAACTTTCCGCTGTGACATGTTATCTGCTACTTACAAGCTGTGATTCTCTCAGCACAGTTTATACCAGAAGTTATCTTAAAATTTTGAGTCCTCAAAAAATCCCATCTTCTCAGAACACTTGAAGAAGTAATTCCTACTTCTTCATATAGGGGGTAAGTTTTTCTTTATTTTATCAAATTTTTATAGATATTTTAATGCCTTTGGTTTTTTTAATTTTTTCTTCAGTGAAAGGAGAGGCAGAGAGACAGACTCCCGCATGCACCCAGACCAAGATCCACCTGGCAAGTCCACTAAGGGGTGGTGCTTTGCCCATCTGGGACATTGCTCTGTTGCTTGGCAACCGAGCACTTCTTGGAGCCTAAGGTGGAAGCCATGGAGCCGTCCTCAGTGCCTGGCACCAACTCTTTCCAGTTGAGCCATGGCCAAAGGAGGGGAAGAGAGACAGAGAGAAAGAGAAGTAAGAAGAAGAGGGGTGGAGAAGCAGATGGGCGCTCTCCTATGTACCTTGACTGGGAATCGAACCTGAAATATCCACATGCCAGGCTGACGCTCTCCCATTGAGTCAACTGGCCAGTGCATTATGCCTTTGTTTTTTTAGGTAATTGCCACAATTTGAGGGGTGTGGGTCAAATAAGTTTGTAAATATGATGTATATGTTTGCTCACTTATAGTTTGCATTGGGTGTGGGGGACAGCTTGTAAGCAGGCAGGGTCCTTATAGCCTAAGGCTTAGTTTGAAGACTAAGCCTTTCCCACTCTTTCAATCCTAAGATCTTCTTAACACTAAGCTTTTCCCTACACCCTTGACTGTTGCATGATGGGGGGTGGTGGTACACTCTTATGAGGAATCCCATTTATGCCTCAATAGGTGACTTTGTATCATAGACTTCCTTATTGTATGCTGGCTTAAAGGCTTTTATAGAGTAATTTCTACTCTATAAAATGGGGGAGACCAGGGGCTCTCTCTCTCTCGGTTCCTGAAATTAGCATTGCAGCAGAGAGGCAGCCAAGATGGCGGAGTACTGAAGGAGAAGCCAGTTTATGCGCAGTTAGTGCAGAGAGGAGATGGGGGACAGAGGTGAATAAGGTTAGTCAGGTAGAAACCTTTGATTCTAGGAAACTTGGATGAGTCAGTGGCTTTGGGAGCCCTGAATGGAAAGGGAAGTGTTTTCCCACTGTGTGTATTTCTCGCCCACAGGATGCGAAGTAGGATTAAAGGTAATGGCCCACCAGTTCATGGCTCCATTGTTTCATTACCGTCTGTCTGAATCAAATGCGAACCTGCACGGGCCAGGCGGCTGTGATGGTGGCCGTGGCTACTGGCTTTACAAGGGGTAATAATGATATACACATATATTTAAATATTCAATTTCTTTACTGGCTTATAATTTACTTGGAGGGAGGGAATATACTTATTTTACTATCTCCAACAGAGCTTAACACGGTGCTGTGCTTACAGGTAGTGATTAATAAATATTTGTCATACTGAACTTCATCAGCAGCTACCACTTAAAAGAGTCAGCAAAATGCTAAGGGACTTAGGTGCACTGGTGGTAGTTTACGGCATGGAAATAGGACCAATAGATGATGTTAATCACCCCCGAGTGATGCTCCCTTGCATTAGCATGCTCCTCAGGTTCTGACAAAGCCAAGTGCACCGGTCCCGGCCTCCAGCTTGGCAAAGGCTGATAATGATTGCGCTAATGTGAATCCCCTGTTGCCAGCCAGTCATTTACTAAGTACATCAACATTGCAGTGAGAGAAACTCAACCAAATGGAATGACCTAAAGGGAGAATCAGGTGCTTTCTAAGCTAAAACATTTTTTTGGAGGAAAATATATCCCACTATATCTTAAATAATAGAACTCCACTTATAATTGAGGTCTCTCAGGGTACCTGGCACTGTATGAGATATAGTGAATAGGCTGACTAAAATAAGTGAGAAATTTGCAGTTTGTTATTATAAAACATACCCATTACAGTCAAAGAGGTAATCTTATTTGAGCATGTACGAGTAAACAGTCAAATGTCTATGTATATAAAATAGGAATGAGACAAGGTGCATTCAAAGTCCATGCTCGATGTCTCCTTTGTCACATTGTGTTCCTCAGTGGATTTAAAATCTGTGTAAGTGTGCCTTCCATAGCAACAGTGCTTGAAAGCTAGCTTAAAATGCATTCTATAAAATTGTTCAACATCTTAGTATTTATAAAGCAGATCAAAATAATCTTTATATTTATAAGTTCATCACACTTAATAAATTAAGATGATTTAGAGAACTGCGGATTTAGAAAACATTTTCTGCCAAACACTAATTTTTGGAAATCTAAAATTATTTGAGAGGTAAATGTGTGCATATCTATATCTTAAATCTTAGTTTTGTAGAAAATTTATATTAAAAAGGCATGACTTTATTAGGTTTTGAAGCTGTTTTCAAGATACAAATCTTTAGGAAATACTACAATTAAACTCAAAGTTTAATGATTTCTATTATAACTACAAGAATTACAGAGAATTTATTTCAATATAGGATATTAATCTATTTTTTACTTTATTGCCTGTGATTTGGGTGTTATATTGAAGAGATTATTGCCAAATACAATATCATGAAGCTATTTCCTTGTTTTATTTTTCTGAGTTTTTTTTTTTTTTGAGATAATGTTTCTGAGATCTATTTTATTTCTTCTTAATTTTAGATCTGGTTCCAAAATCGGCGTGCAAAACTAAGGAGGACCCATAGAGAATTACAGTTTCTGATGGCACAAAAAAATTTCAGCACAAATCTCTTGGAACAGATAGAAAATTAAACATGTGAAATTATCTTCCAGTCACAGAACATGAAGAATCAATGAAAATACCAAGTTTTTAAAATGTGATGTTTCTTTTCTGCATTTAATCTGAACATTTTCAAGTTTCTGAAACTGTATTGTAAATAATTACTATTATATCATGGTACCTATTATACTTGGGCACTTTTAAATATAATGAAGGCCTTTTCTATATATTTTAATAAACATTTTCAGGAAAAGCCAGATATTTTTTAAGTGAGCAAATTTAATCTAATAAATTAGTTTGCTAAAATTAGTAAATTCATGACTAAGTGGCTCCACAAACTGGATTACATTTACAAAATAGTTCAAGTATATAAATAATCTGAAGGCGCAAAGGTGTGATTTATTTCAATTAGCTTCATTCACATGTACTTTGAAACCTGATTATGCTTTAATATATCCTAGAAGATGGTTTACTTATACATCTTTAGTTTCTCTTTATTTCTGGCATAACGCAGTCAGAATTTTTCACCATAAATCCTTGTAGAAAGCCAGTTTCAGCTTTTTCTTTAAAGCAAAGTCATTATACCAAGTAGAATTACAAAAATATCAGTTGCCATATTCATACCATTGGTACTGCATTGCACAAAATAATTGAGATGCAAGTAAATGTTAATATTTAAATATTTTTCTAGTTCATTTGATGCTGTACTTTAATTTCATTCATTAAAGTGATAATGACCATCTGGCTTATATCTATTTCTAGAGTAGTGATTGCCAATCAACTACATATTTTGTCACAAGTAGTATGTTGACTGAGAAGGTAGGATAACTGACCTGCCTTGTGTACATATTCTAACATAGTTGCTGGACATAATCAGAGCACTTTCTGGGACAAAAACTATGTATTTGCTATGCATATGCCATTGTATCTGTTAATTAAAGGTGCAAAAAGGACTAACTAGCATCACAAGAAAGGGGTTCTACCAATTGGAAATCTGGGTATTTGTTTTCCAGTTAATTAATGGAAGGCTAAAGTGGGGGTTTTTTGTTTGTTTGTTTTTTGTTTTTTTTTTATAATTTTATTTTTTTAATGGGGTGACATCAATAAATCAGGATACATATATTCAAAGATAACAATTCCAGGTTATCTTGTCGTTCAATTATGTTGCATACCCACCACCCAAAGTCAGATTGTCCTCCGTCACCCTCTATCTTGTTCTCTCTGTGCCCCTCCCCCTCCCCCTTTCCCTCTCCCATTCCCCCCTCCCCCCCATAACCACCACACTCTTATCAATGTCTCTTAGTTTCACTATTATGTCCCACCTACGTATGGAATAATACAGTTCCTGTTTTTTTCTGATTTACTTATTTCGCTTCGTATCATGTTATCAAGATCCCACCATTTTGCTGTAAATGTTCCGATGTCATCATTTCTTATGGCTGAGTAGTATTCCATAGTGTATATGTGCCACATCTTCTTTATCCAGTCATCTATTGATGGGCTTTTTGGTTGTTTCCATTTCCTGGCCACTGTGAACAATGCTGCAATAAACATGGGGCTGCATGTGTCTTTACGTATCAATGTTTCTGAGTTTTGGGGATATATACCCAGTAGAGGAATTGCTGGGTCATAAGGTAGTTCTATTTTCAGTTTTTTGAGGAACCACCATACTTTCTTCCATAATGGTTGTACTACTTTACATTCCCACCAACAGTGGATGAGGGTTCCTTTTCCTCCACAGCCTCTCCAACATTTGCTATTACCTGACTTGCTAATAACAGCTAATCGAACAGGTGTGAGGTGGTATCTCATTGCCGTTTTGATTTGCATTTCTCTAATAGCTAAAGAAGATGAGCATCTTTTCATATATCTGTTGACCATTTGTATTTCTTCCTGGGAGAAGTGTCTATTCATATCCTCTTCCCATTTTTTTATTGGATTGTTTGTTTGTTTGTTGTTGAGTTTTATGAGTTCTTTGTATATTTTGGATATTAAGCCCTTATCTGAGCTGTTGTTTGAAAATATCATTTCCCATTTAGTTGGCTTTCTGTTTATTTTGTTATCAGTTTCTCTTGCTGAGCAAAAACTTCTTAGTCTGATGTAGTCCCATTCATTAATTTTTGCCTTCACTTCTCTTGCCATTGGAGTCAAATTCATAAAATGCTCTTTAAAACCCAGGTCCATGAGTTGAGTACCTATGTCTTCTTCTATGTACGTAATTGTTTCAGGTCTTATGTTTAGATCTTTGATCCATTTTGAGTTAATTTTTGTACAGGGGGAGAGACTGTAATCCAGTTTCATTCTTTTGCATGTGGCTTTCCAGTTTTCCCAGCACCATTTATTGAAGAGGCTTTCTTTTCTCCATTGTGTGTTGTTAGCCCCTTTATCAAAAATTATTTGACTATATATATGTGGTTTTATTTCTGGACTTTCTATTCTGTTCCATTGGTCTGAGTGTCTATTTTTCTGCCAATACCATGCTGTTTTGATTGTCGTGGCCCTATAATAGAGTTTGAAGTCAGGTATTGTTATGCCCCCAGCTTCATTCTTTTTCTTTAGGATTGCTTTGGCTATTCGGGGTTTTTTATAGTTCCATATAAATCTGATGATTTTTTGCTCTATTTCTTTAAAAAATGTCATTGGAAGTTTGATGGGAATTGCATTAAATTTGTATATTGCTTTGGGTAATATAGCCATCTTGATTATATTTATTCTTCCTAGCCAAGAACAAGGTATATTCTTCTATCTCATTATATCTTTTTCGATTTCCCTTAACAATGGTTTATAGTTTTCATTATATAAGTCCTTTACATTCTTTGTTATGTTTATTCCTAAGTATTTTATTTTTTTTGTTGCAATTGTGAAGGGGATTATTCTTTTGAGTTCCTTCTCAGTTGTTTCATTGTTGGCATATAGAAAGGCTATTGACTTCTGTATGTTAATTTTGTATCCTGCGACCTTACTGTATTGGCTTATTGTTTCTAGTAGTCTTTTTGTGGATTCTTTGGGGTTTTCGATGTATAGGATCATATCATCTGCAAAAAGTGATACCTTTACTTCTTCTTTTCCGATATGGATGCCTTATATTTCTTTGTCTTGTCTGATTGCTCTGGCTAGAACCTCTAGTACCACATTAAATAAGAGTGGAGAGAGTGGACAACCCTGTCTTGTTCCTGATTTAAGGGGGAAAGCCTTCAGTTTAGTGCCATTTAATATGATGTTAGCTGATGGTTTATCATATATGGCCTTTATCATGTTGAGATATTTTCCTTCTATACCCATTTTGTTGAGAGTCTTAAACATAAAATTGTGTTGTATTTTATCAAAAGCCTTTTCTGCATCTATTGATAAGATCATGTGGTTTTTGTTCTTTGTTTTGTTGATATGGTGTATTACATTAACCGTTTTACGTATGTTGAACCATCCTTGAGATTCTGGGATGAATCCCACTTGATCATGATGTATTATTTTTTTAATATGTTGTTGTATTCGATTTGCTAGTATTTTGTTTAGTATTTTAGCATCTGTATTCATTAGAGATATTGGTCTGTAGTTTTCTTTTTTTGTGCCATCCTTGCCTGGTTTTGGGATGAGGGTTATGTTGGCCTCATAAAATGTGTTTGGAAGTATTGCTTCTTCTTCAATTTTTTGGAAGACTTTGAGTAGAATAGGAACCAAGTCTTCTTTGAATGTTTGATAAAATTCGCTGGTATAGCCGTCAGGGCCTGGACTTTTATTTTTGGGGAGGTTTTTAATGTTTTTTTTCTATTTCTTCTCTACTGATAGGTCTGTTTAGGCTTTCTGCTTCTTCTTGACTCAGTCTAGGAAGGTTGTATTTTTCTAGGAATTTATCCATTTCTTCTAGGTTGTTGAATTTAGTGGCATAAAGTTTTTCATAGTATTCTACAATAATTCTTTGTATATCTACGGTGTCCGTGGTGATTTCTCCTCTTTCATTTTGGATTTTGTTTATATGAGTTCTTTCTCTTTTTTCCTTGGTAAGTCTTGCCAAGGGTTTGTCAATTTTGTTGATCTTTTCAAAGAACCAGCTCCTTGTTCTATTAATTTTTTCTATAGTTTTTCTGTTCTCTAATTCATTTATTTCTGCTCTGATTTTTATTATCTCCTTTCTTCGGCTGGTTTTGGGTTGTCTTTGTTCTTCTTTTTCTAGTTCCTTAAGGTGAGAAGTTAAGTGGTTCACCTGGGCTCTCTCTTGTTTGTTCATATATGCCTGAAGCGATATGAACTTCCCTCTTATCACTGCTTTTGCTGCATCCCATAAATTCTGATATGTCGTATTGTCATTTTCATTAGTCTGTATATATCTTTTGATCTCTGCACTTATTTCTTCTTTGACCCATTCATTTTTTAAAAGTATGTTGTTTAGTTTTCACATTTTTGTGGGTTTTTCCCCCTCTTTTTTGCAGTTGAATTCTAGTTTCAAGGCTTTATAATCAGAAAATATGCTTGGTACAACTTCAATTTTTCTGAATTTGCTGATGTTGTTTTTGTGGCCCAACATATGGTCAATTCTTGAGAATGATCCATGTACACTGGAGAAAAATGTATACTCAGTCACTTTGGGATGAAATGTCCTGTAGATGTCTATCATATCCAGGTGCTCTAGTGTTTTGTTTAAGGCCACTATGTCTTTGTTGATTCTCTGTTTGGATGACCGATCTAGAGCCGTCAGCGGTGTATTGAGGTCTCCAAGTATGATTGTATTTTTGTCAGTTTTTGTTTTAAGATCAATAAGTAGCTGTCTTATATATTTTGGTGCTCCTTGGTTTGGTGCATATATATTAAGAATTGTTATGTCTTCTTGATTCAGTGTCCCCTTAGCCATTATGAAATGGCCATTTTTGTCTCTGAGTACTTTTGCTGTCTTGTAGTCAGCATTATCCGATATGAGTATTGCTACACCTGCTTTTTTTTGTATGTTATTTGCTTGGAGTATTGTTTTCCAGCCTTTCACTTTGAATTTGTTTTTATCCTTGTTACTTAGATGAGTTTCCTGTAGGCAGCATACAGTTGGATTTTCTTTTTTAATCCATTCTGCTACTCTGTGCCTTTTTATTGGTGAGTTTAATCCGTTTACATTTAGTGTAATTATTGATACTTGTGAGCTCCCTATTGCCATTTTATATCTTGCTTTCTGTTAGTTTTGTGTCTTGTTTGATCCTTCTCTTTCGTTTTTCTATCTTTTGTTTTTATTTGGTTGTATTCCATACATCTTTCCTCTGTTGCTATCTTTTTTATCTCATGTGCTTCTGTGGTGGTTTTTTCAATGGTGGTTACCTTTGAGTAATGAAAAGGGTCCCTACCCTGTTCATTGTAGCAAACTATTTTGTGAGTACTTTTGCACTCCATCGTCCTTTGCTACTGTTAATCTCCATCTTCTCCCCCTCTTTCTTTTTGTTGTTGTCACAGTTTAAATTTGGTTTTATTGTGTTCTTCTTGGAGCTTTTACTTGTGGCTCTGTTTTTTTCTGTTCTTTGTATCTGATTGGAGAACCCCCTTTAGTAATTCCTGGAGTGGGGGTTTTCTGATGATAAATTCCCTCATCTTTTCTGTATCTGTGAATGTTTTTATTTCTCCTTCGTATTTGAAGGATAGCTTTGATGGGTATAGTATTCGTGGCTGAAAGTTCCTCTCTTTCAGGACTTTAAATATTGGGGTCCACTCTCTTCTAGCTTGTAGAGTTTCTGCTGAGAAATCTGATGATAATCTAATGGGCCTTCCTTTATATGTTGTATTCTTCTTTTCCCTGGCTGCCTTGAGAATTTTTTCTTTGCTGTTTGTTTGTGTCAATTTCATTATGATATGCCTTGGAGTAGGTTTGTTGGGGTTAAGAAAACTCGGAGTTCTGTTTGCTTCTTGAACTTGAGGCTTTAGTTCTTTCCACAGGCTTGGGAAGTTCTCATCTATTATTTGTTTGAGTATGTTCTCCATTCCATTTTCTCTCTCTTCTCCCTCTGATATACCTATTATTCTTATGTTATTCTTTTTGATGGAGTCAGATAATTCTTGTAGGGCTATCTCATTTTTTTAAATTTTTGAGTCTCTTTCTTCTTCTCTCTGTTGTGCCTCAAGTTGCTTGTCTTCTATTTCACTAATCCTCTCTTCTATCTGACCTGTTCTATTAGCTAAGCTTGTTATTTCGTTTTTCAGCTCGTGAATTGAGTTTTTCATCTCTGTTTGATTTGTTTTTATACTTTCAATTTCCTTGGACATATATTCTTTGTGTTCATTGAGTTGTTTTCTGAGCTCCCTAAATTGCCTTTCTGTGTTTTCTTGTATACCTCGGAGGATTTTTAGTATTTCTATCTTGAATTCTCTGTCATTTAGCTCCAAGGTTTCCAATATATTAAATTTTTTCTCCATAGATTTTTCCTCATCTCGCTGTGTTACCTCTCTTTCTTTTGTATTCATGATATTCGATTTTCTCTTCCTTAATGGCATCTGAGGGTGGTTTTGTTGATAGTATTAATGAGATTTAATAAAGAATAAAAAGTTAAAAAAATAACAATAAAAAAAATAAAAAATTGAAAAGAGTTGTTTTTTTTTAAAAAAATTAATAATGAATTAAAGAAAAATAAAATAAAAATTTAAAAAAAGGAAATTATTCCCCCCCTCCTTTTTTCCTCTCCTCTCCTCTCCCCTCTTTTTTGAGAAAATCTTGTGGTGGACTGTGAATTATAACAAACAATGCCTGCGATGGAGGGCCTGAATTGGGGAAAAGTAATAAAGGGGCAATAAAAAAAAAAAAAAAAAAAGGAAAGAAAAAAGAAAAAAAAAAGAGCGTATGGACCCACAAAAAGAAAATAAGGAAAAAATTTGGGTCAAGAATGAAATGATTTGCTTTTAGGTGTTGGTTGTCTAAGAGTTATGATGAGAGGAATAAGAGGAAAACAGAAAAATGGGGGGACAAATTAAAAAATTACTATTGTATTTAGTGGAACAAGAACTAGATAATATGGAGAGCCAGGGATGAGAGCACTGCTAGTGAGTTAAAAAGGTGAAGTAAAAACCCCCCAAAATGCCACAAACATATGTTTGAGTCCCAGATAAGATAATTTGTTTGTTATTGAGGTTTGAATGAGAGGAGATGTAAAGGAGAAAGGAAGAAACTAATATAGAGGGAGAAAAGAAAGAGAGAGAGAGAAAAAAAGAGGTAACCACTAAAAGAAGAAAAAAGAAAGGAGAGAGAGAGAGAGAGTTAAGGGTTTTGGAGTGCAACCCTCATAGAGAGAAAGGAAGAGAAGAGAAAAGATAATGGGAGATGTAACACTTATGGGTAGTGTAGTTCAAGGAGAGGAGAGAGTAAGACCCGTAGAGAGTTAATCGGCCAAATTGGAGGAGGAAAAAAAAGTTTCAAGAATGAAGATAAGAGAAACAAACGAACAAATATAATAAAATGGGATAGGTTATAAAGTCTGCAGATTATTCTTGATTTTGAGAGGTTATCTTCTTGCTTTTTCTTTTCTCTCCCTCTTCCTGGTCGGTGACTCTGTACCCCGGGTTCTGCCCCTTTGGCACGCTCAGGTAGAGGTTTGCAGTTGATAAGTCTCTATGGCAATGTCATGTATTGTGCTTTAGTCTCGTTGGCAGTCGAAGCTCAATAGCATTTATAGGCTCCAACAGTGAGAGAGTCCGTGTTCCTGGAGACTTTCTCCTAGTCTTTCCTTCCTTAATTAGTAGCCTGATAATTCAGCTATGGGGTTGCTGCTGCCTCTGCCTGGATAGTAAGAGGCTCAAAGAGCTGGCAACTCCCCACTCTATTTCCACTCAGCACAGGGCTCTGGGTAAGGCTCAGTCAGTCAGAGCTGCTAGCATAATCAGGCGGGCTTTCCGCCCACTCAAAGACCTCTGGCTCTGCCACTCTGTCCGGTAACACAAGCGGGCGCCCACTTCCGGGGCGCTTGGAGGAAACCCTCACTCACTGTCTGCGACCAGGATATCCGGCCAGCAGTCTCACGCTCTGAGTGAAACCCCCAACCGCAGGGAAAAGTTGTAGCGTTGGAATTGAGTCTCACTCCGTCCCCGTGCGCGGCTTTTGCAAGGCGCTGGGGCGGCTCGAGATTCCGCTTTGGCCCACACAAAGGCCCCTGACTCTGCCCCTCTGTGCGATAACACGGGCGCGCACTGCCGAGGCACTCGGAGGAATCGCTCACTCCTTATCTGCGCGCGCAAACCAGGATATGAGGCCGGCCGCGGTTCCCTGTGAGTGAAACATCCTCCAGCACGGAAAATCTCCACTGTTGGAATTGAGTCTCGCTCCGTCCCCGTGCGCGGCTTTTTTTTTTTTTTTTTTGCATTTTTCTGAAGCTGGAATCAGGGAGAGACAGTCAGACAGACTCCCGCATGCGCCCGACCGGGATCCACCCGGCACGCCCACCAGGGGGCGACGCTCTGCCCATCCTGGGCGTCGCTATGTTGCGACCCTCCTGGGTGTCGCCATGTTGCGACCAGAGCCACTCTAGCGCCTGGGGCAGAGGCCACAGAGCCATCCCCAGCGCCCGGGCCATCTTTGCTACAATAGAGCCTTGGCTGCGGGAGGGGAAGAGAGAGACAGAGAGGAAGGCGCGGCGGAGGGGTGGAGAAGCAAATGGGCGCTTCTCCTATGTGCCCTGGCCGGGAATCGAACCCAGGTCCTCCGCACGCTAGGCCGACGCTCTACCGCTGAGCCAACCGGCCAGGGCCTCGTGCGCGGCTTTTGCAAGGCGCTGGGGCGGCCTGAGATTCCGCTTTGGCCCACACAAAGGCCCCTGACTCTGCCCCTCTGTGCGATAACACAGGCGCGCACTGCCGAGGCACTCGGAGGAATTGCTCACTCCTTATCTGCGTGCGCAAACCAGGATATGAGGCCGGCCGCGGTTCCCTCTGAGTGAAACACCCTCCAGCACGGAAAATCTCCACCGTTGGAATTAGTTCTCACTCCCTCCCGTGCGTGGCTTTCCCAGGAAGAAATTCTCGCCCACTAACTGCGCACCGACCAGGAGACCGGGTAAAATGGCCGCTCTGCTTTTCTTTCTTTGTTTGGGTTTGGCGCAAGTGTTAGCTTGTATTGCCCGGGTTGCCACAGGATCAGATTTTCCTCGGCTTGGATCTCTATGCCACAGCCTGGTTCGGCCGTTTGTGCTGCGGCGGCCTGGATCTATTCACCCCCTTTGCCCGCCTCAGTTTCTATATTCACAGTTACCAGAGAAAGCCACCCTGTTTAGGTTAGTGAGGAAGGAGGAGCATTTCTTACTCCCTATTTCCTTCGGGGTTTGGTTATATATTTAGCCAATTTTTCACTCAATCATACCTTTGGGTGTATTGCGAAGCATCTGGAAGCTCCAAGTATAGGTTTTTCTGTTTCTGGTTGAAGATCTTGTTGAGTTTTGGGGGAGATTTATCGGTATCGCTTCCTACCCCGCCATTACTCTGACGTCATCTCCATTTTTCTGAGTTTTATAGTGTTAACTCTTATATTTAAATCATTGATCCATTTAGTTAATTATGGTATATGAACTAAGTAAGAGTCCAATTTCATTCTTTCACTTGTGGATATCTATTTTTCCCAATACTATTTTTATTTTATTTTTTATTTATTTTTATTTTTTTCTGAAGCTGGAAACAGGGAGAGACAGTCAGACAGACTCCCGCATGCGCCTGACGGGGATCCACCCGACACGCCCACCAGGGTAGACGCTCTGCCCACCAGGGGGTGATGCTCTGCCCGTCCTGGGCGTCGCCATGTTGCGACCAGAGCCACTCTAGCGCCTGAGGCAGAGGCCACAGAGCCATCCCCAGCGCCCGGGCCATCTTTGCTCCAATGGAGCCTCGGCTGCGGGAGGGGAAGAGAGAGACAGAGAGGAAAGCGCGGCAGAGGGGTGGAGAAGCAAATGGGTGCTTCTCCTGTGTGCCCTGGCCGGGAATCGAACCCGGGTCCTCTGCACGCTAGGCCGACGCTCTACCGCTGAGCCAACCGGCCAGGGCCCCCAATACTATTTTTAAAAACAACTACCCTTTCTCCATTAAATCAATTTGGCACTTTTGTCAAAAATCAATTGACCATGTACATATGGGTTTATTTCTGGAATCTCTAGTCTATTTCATTAGTCTATGTATGTGTCTTTATACCAGTACCACACCTATGTCAGTAATGTAGCTTTGTCGTAAGTTTTAAAATGAGAAACTGAGTCCTCCGATGTTCTTCTTCTACAAAGATTATTTTGGCTATTGGGCCTCCTTTGAGATTTTATATAAATTTTAGAATGGACTTTTATATTTCTGCAAAATACTTATTGGAATTTTAGTATAATTTGCATTGAATATGTATATTGCTTTAGATAGTATTGATATCCTAATAATATAAGTCTTCAAAGCTACAAACATGGGTGTCTTTCCATTTATTTGTGTCTGCTTTACTTCTTTTTAACAATCTTTTTTTTTTTAATTCAGTGAGCAGAGGGGAGGCAGAGAAATATACACCTCAACCAGGATCCACCCAGTGAGCCCACCAGGGAGTGATGCTCTGACCTATCTGGGCATCGCTCTGTTGCTCAGCAACCAAGTTCTTCTTAGTGCTGGAGGCAGAGGCCTGGAGCCATCCTCAGTGCCTAGGGCCAACTTGCTGAAATCGAGCCAAGGCTGCAGTAGGGGAAGAGAGAGAGAGAGAAAGAGAAAGAGAGAAGTGAGAGAGGGAGACGTAGAGAAGCAGATGGGTACTTCTTTTGTGTGTCCTGACTGGGAATTGAACCCAGAACAGCCACATACCAAGCTGATGCTTTACCACTGAGCCAACCAGCCAAGGCCCTTTAATAATCTCTTATAGTTTGGGGTATGCAACTCTTTTGCCTACTTAAGTTTATTCCTAAAAAATTTTAGTCTTTTGACATCGCTGTGCATTGAATGTTTGTGTCACCCCAAAATTTATACATTGAAACCCTAATCTCTAATGCAATGGTGTTTGTAGATAGGACCTTTGGGAGGTAATTTGGTCATTGGTGTGGAGCCCTCAAGATGGAATTAGTTCCCTTATAGGAAGCGAGAGAGAGCTTTCTGCTTTCTATGAGCTTTCCATGTTAAGACACAGCAAGAAAATGGCTATCTGCCAACCAGGAGGAGGATCCTCACCAGAACCCAACCATAATGGCACCCTCACCTCAAGCTGCCCAGTCTCCAGGATCATGACAAATAAATGTTTATTGATTGAGCTACCTAGTCTATAGTACTTTTTGTTACAGCAACTTTAACTGACTAAGACAGATACTATCTTTTTTTAATTTCTTTTTTGAATTGCTCATTGTTAGTATATAGAAATGCATCTGATTTTTGTGTGTTGATTTTTTTTTTCATTTTTTTTTTCATTTTTTCATTTTTCTGAAGCTGGAAACGGGGAGAGACAGTCAGACAGACTCCCGCATGCGCCCGACCGGGATCCACCCGGCACGCCCACCAGGGGCGATGCTCTGCCCACCAGGGGGCGATGCTCTGCCCATCCTGGGCGTCGCCATATTGCGACCAGAGCCACTCTAGCGCCTGAGGCAGAGGCCACAGAGCCATCCCCAGCGCCCGGGCCATCTCTGCTCCAATGGAGCCTTGGCTGCGGGAGGGGAAGAGAGAGACAGAGAGGAAAGCAGGGCGGAGGGGTGGAGAAGCAAATGGGCGCTTCTCCTGTGTGCCCTGGCCGGGAATCGAACCCGGGTCCTCCACACGCTAGGCCGACGCTCTACCGCTGAGCCAACCGGCCAGGGCTGTTTGTTGATTTTGTATCTTGCATCTTTGCTGAATTTATTTGTTGCTATAGTTCTTTTGTAATCTTTAGGAGTTTCGGCATATAAGATAATATCATCTGCAAACAGAAATGTTTTGTTTTTTTTTTCTCTCTCAAGTTTGGATGTCTAAACACTTATTTTTAACCAGAGTTTTGTGGTAAAAATAAAACAATTGATTGCATATTCATTTCAGTTTTGAAGTTATGCTTAAAACCTTACATATAATTGTGAAAAGACAGTCTTTGATATTACCTGTGTGTTTCAAACAAAAGGACAAATCATACGTACTCACTAGTAGCTCTTCTTTTTATCTTTTTACCAGGTTTTGGCTCACACACATGAGTACTACCAAATTCAAGCAATAACATTTAAAGTGAACTGATCTGACCACTTTGACAAATAGGACTGGCCTCTAAATAGAAAATAAAATTGTATTTTACCACCTACATTTCTACCGGCTCTCGCTGGTTCTATATAATTGATTTTTCCACATTGACTGTTGACAATTTGATCAGTTCTTTGTGACAAACATTAGTGACAGAAGCCAAAACAATTTGGCCTACAAATATTGAACTTGGTAGTGTTATGAAATGTAGCTCAGATCAAGCAGCCATTTAACAGTACAACAACAAACCCATTAATGGGCCAACGAAGGAAAATGCCACTAGAAAAAGCCATCTGAGTGATGGACAAATTCTTCCACGTGAACTCTATCTGGAAAGTATTCTTTCTCTATATAAAATCCAGGGTTTCATAAAAATTTTTCAGAGCAACAGTAGAAACTTAGTAATAAATTTGCATAGCCTGGTGAATGTTATGTAAGTGAAAATTATATAAAGCTGGAATTTAAGCATTTAGTATTCCAATATTCCTTTGTTGGGGGGGGATAATTTATAATAAGACCAAAAGTAGAGGCAAGAATAGCAAAAAATTCTGTCCTCTAAAGAGTCTTTGGATAAGTGTGCAAAGAGAATCTAAACACTGTTATTCTTTTTAACCATAGAAAGTGGCAAAAAAGAAGTTTCCTGACCTTAGAAGATACCACAGGCAGTGTGGTGTGTCTGTGTTGTAACCATTAATAGGTAACATAGAGAGAGAGGATTTATGTTTTAAGATATTTTTTAACATAGGAAATAACAGATTATTGCTACTACTCCTGGTCTGGCAGGATTTAACTAATCAGCTTCTGAAATAATATACAGCAGTTCTGGTTTGCATTTTCCAAGTATCACTGAAAAGAGGCTCGTTTATTATAGTCATTATGCTATCAGCAGACATTTAAAGAACACTGCTATGGAAAATTTGATGAAAACAGGCTTCATGCTTTCTTTGGACTCCATGATTTAAGCTTCTTTTTAACAGAGAAATCTACAGAAACCTGAAGCTGCATCATGGCTTTTTTCCATCCATCTGAATTCATGTTGAGTATTAAAGCATTAGTAGAGTTTGAAATGAAGAACAAATAGTCACTTAGACAGCACATACTTCAGAAATATTCCATAAAGATGCGAGAGTCTGCATTAATCATCTGAGTGGGACAATGGGTGACCTTTTCTAATAAGAACTGGAGCATCTAAAGTGAACATTAAATTTCACTGCAGCTGTATTTGCTGTCTATCTGTGGCATTCATCATGGCTGAGATGGAAATGGCCTGAGACTTTTGGAATCTGACAATACTTCATGGAGAGGGAATGTTCTGAAGAGCATAGAAAGCTTGTTCACCCCCAAATGTTGGCGACCTTAGGGCCATTATGGCTTCGTTTCTCTTTCATTATGAAAGCAGAGCAGCTGTTGAGCGAGCAAGGTTAACAAACCTTGGAAAAAACATTAAAGTTAATTTGTTTTTAGGGCTTTCCTAAACCCAGAAGTTGGAAGAAGATTATTTTATATGGACCCATTAGTCTTTCAATAGTCAAATCTGCAGAGCTACTTATAAGATTTACTCTTTGGGTTTTTAAGTAGATATTATCATGGGTGGGCATCTGTTTAACTGGCATTTAGAGTCACCAGGGGCTGATGGTTTGGCCTAAAAAGTGTTTTGGGCTAATGAACCTATTCAGAGACTGGAGAGTCATGAAATCACAGCTCAACTTCTCACATTAAAAAGGCTTTGAAATTAACTGGTGAATGGAGCTGATGTTTATACAGAATTATAACCACTATTTAATTTAAAATAGGTAAATTTAAGTCAACCAAATTTTAGCAGGCAGTGTGGTAACACAACAGCCATGGTCTTTAGGTCACTCACATCTACTTACTTAGATACTTGAAAGCTAGGTAGTCCTCTCTGAACCTCAGTTCCTTCCTCGTGGCTTTGTTATAATGGGGCTGTTTTAAACTTAGTTTACCTCACTATCCCCGACACTTAATAGTCCCAGACATTTTGCTAGGTGTAAAATGACCAGATATTCCAGGACTGTGAAATTATGCTGGGTCTTGTAACATGACACTACTTCTTTTGGACAGGGTATGTAGTAGTATCATGCACACAAAGTTTGTATCACATATTGAATAACACAAATTCAGAGAATTTTACTATACTTAGGATGGATATATTGGAAAGACTTCAGGATTTCCACCAGGCATCTGGGCACTGGCGTGTCTGGGCATCCAGCAAAGTCATGAAGAGATCAGTGCTGAATGTTTAGTGCATAGTATTTTAGGGATTTCCCCAGAGAAGGATCATTAATGGAAACTGATTATCGTTTACTTTTAAATATAAAATTAAAGGAAAAATATGCTTTAAAATATTTTTATTTATTTTCATATTTGCATTCAAGCTAAATGAGCTGGGAAAAGTAGCAATTGCAAATAAAATCGAAACGTAAACTTTGAAATTGCAGATGAATGATACAGGTATCCTGCCGTTCCTGGTTCACAAACTTGCTTTGTGTCAGAAACTGTGTTAGTTGCTTTGATTCATCTAATCCTCTCACTTTAAGCCTGTTAAGGTGATACTGTTACCATCACTTTTATTCAACAGAAAGTTTAAATAATTTGTCTGAGGTTCCAGAGCAAAAGCAGGAACCAAATCCAGGTCCTTTCCCTCCCCTTGTGCCAAGCTCCTTTGCTATTTCTCTTCTATTCTTAATGCTACTTAGTTTCTACAGATTAGAATGTTTCCATACTTCCCTGCTTCATCAGTATTCCCAGGAATATATACAACCATTTGTGTTAAATGGAAGTGAACGTGACTAACATTGACAAATACAATCTACTCCCAACTTGCTGGAATCAATTCATGTAATTTAGACATTGCCATAGTGTCTTTAAAAGGAACGCACTCACCAACTTATCAAATATTCATTGAATTCCCACTCCAAGGCAGGCATTACGCTAGATACATAGTGTGTGTGGTGTGGTAAAGGCCATTCAATAGCCTCATGTGACTCTTTGGTGACACCTCTCAATATACAGCTTCCATACTTTAAAGTTGAAATACTCTGAATTAACAGGTTTCCAATTTACCTAGAAATGATGAACTAGAAAGTACCAACTCCAGGCCTCAGGAGGCTGCTTACCTTTAACAAGAACCAGCCTATATATAGTTTGTACAAATAATACAAGCATACTCATATAAAAGAAAAAATTGATCAACTGAATTGTAGGGGAGGGCTGAGAAATGATAATTGTATGCCTTTCTCATATTTCTACTTGAGAAATAGCAATTTTGGAAGAATGGGCTAACATTTGAAAAGAAAACAATGATTTGGTACAAATCAATCAGCAAGCAAGTATAAAAAGAAACATGGTGAGAGTTTTGGTCAAAGGTTTTGTGCACTGTGCTATCAATGGCCTCCGTAAGCACAGTTATCAGACAATTGGTTGGAGACACAGTGAAGGTAGCAGTACTATTATATAGTAATTTTATGTCAAAAGGAATTAATTGTCCAGTCTCTCTGTGCTCTTGATGGTTGTGGTCAATGAATTGATCTGACACTGAAAATGAATGCCTGCCATATATTTTCTGTGAAATGATGATACTGTGCTCACCAGGTTGTCAAGGCAAGCTGTTACCGTCACTGAGAAATCTATCTCATGATTAACTTTTACAAAAAGATTGAAAAGTCTCTGATTTATCAGTCAACCACACTTTATATTCAGCAGCAAACTTCTGCATACCTAACCAGAAGACCAAATTTATCTTGAGTTTTGCTCCCCGGTAAAACGTAACTGAAGCTGTTTACACATGTCACCATGACGACAGCTGAATCAGAACTAAAGGGAACTGATGAATGGGTCATGCTATCTCAGGCAGGAACCAATACAGAGCGAGTTCTTTAGAAAATCAGTTGGTGCAAAATTGAAAGTTTGTTCAAGTGATTAAACCATTGCAGACCTACGCATTAATAGTTGAATCTTAAGATGAACTCAAGAATTTGGGGTTTGGGGGAGAAGAAGTCAGGTGAAGGTGCTTATCTGCAAAATGTAGATAACACCATCCCAAGCAATATTAAAGATCAGTGAGGTAATATGTCTAAGATAAAATTCATTGTGCCGGAGGGGGAAAAAATCATCTAAAGGTTATGTCAATTTTTACCTGATATTGTTACTGAAGCAAATTAGTGCCATTAAAATCAGTCAACATTAAATAGCAAGTCCTCAGTTGTGAGACACAAAGTGATTTTGGCAAGAATGGAGAAAGAATTTAAGAGTCAGAGTCTGTCATTAAGCAGACAAGCATTCCATTTAAGAGTTTGAAATATAAGTATATATTAACTATGCTTTGTTTTTAATTTGCCTGTATTTTGTTTTTGTTGGAAAATACACAGTCGGTTGAAATAAGAACAATTATTATTTATTACACACTTGATAATCAACATCTATGTAGAAGACAAAGCTTTAAATAATAAGCTAGATATTTGCATCTTCTTTTCCTTAGGTCGGCTTAGGACAGTATATATATATATTCTTGAATAGCATAGCTTAAAATGTGTTAAAAAATTTAAAAACATTGATTACCTTTCAAGAAGCGTGATTGTGTCCTATTTGCATTATGCATTTAAAAATCTTTATACAAGTTGCTACTTCACTAATTACAGATTGGCAAGTGATCAAGGGAACTAATAAGGTCATGCAGATTTTTCTCTAAAAAAGTATATTGTAATGTTAATCAAAGGGGCAAAGTTATTAGGTCAACACAACTATTTTCTTTTCCAAACACTTGATCATAATGAAGAGCTATGCTTGAGGAAGACAAATACTCCTAAAGAACTCATTTTTCCCCCATAATGGTATTTTGAAATCTGTGACTTGTTACAACTATCAGCAGGAATTGTAATGGCCAAGCACGGCTTACCATGTCATTTATTCAATTAACATGGTCGCAGTTCTGTGGGTAACAAAAATTCTCTATGCCTTGTTTCCCCTTGGCTACTATTTTAATCAATGATTACAATGAAAGAATCAAGTTTGAATTTACAGAGGTTCTTTATTCTGGGTAAAGTTCAGAGTCACCTTTTCTCATCTCATAAGAAATGCAATTTGATGCCATCCAGTAAGGAGAACAACAATAACATCACCAACAAGTATACTTACTTTTCTGGGTATGGAAGGTAGGTAACCTAAGATCTAAAAAGATCCTTTTCTATATATGATGGAAGTTCCCCAGAAAAAAAATGTACATATAAAGAAAATATACAAGTTTCCAAATATTTTCAGAGAGCACAGCCCAAATTGTAACCCCTACTATAAAGAAAATGGTAGCTTTATGGAAGTCAGAGGTTACTGTAGAAATTTGCATGAGTTTGTTGCGAGCCTTCAAGACAAGATATCTGCATTAGCTGCTGAGTGTAGTTCATATGACTGGAACTAAAGTTACCAGACTTAAGTTACTGCTGTGAAGAAGAAAAGCCATCGGGAAGGAACTTTCCCCAACAAAGAGCCATTTGACACACAAGTCCTCTATCTTGGTTTTATAGAGTGTGTACACCACTTCTTTTCACTTAGTCCTCCTAGCTCTTCTCTCTTACATCATACTCGATTTTCCAGGAGTTCGTGTGTCCTCCAACCACAATTTCAACAACTTTGTTTTATAATGTCACAGCATACAACTTTTTCCAATGTGTTCTATTCTAGGTCTCCATGAAAATTAAAATCCTAGTATCTTATCAAAATAGCCTGAATAATTCCTTAAATATCTGACAAAGAATAGTGCAATGCCCTTGATTTTGTATTGCTAACCTAAAATTAAAAGGCCAGAGTGAGGGGCAGCAAGCACTTATTTGAAATTCAAAAGCATAGGTATTCCGGAAAAACCGATTCAGGCAGAAACCCAAACAATGTTCTGATTAGGAGGTGAAGGCAAGGGATATAATGTGAAAGGAAAGGGGAATAATTACCACATGAATAGAAAGAAATTTCTGTGGGTGTTAATTAGCTAGTGAAGGAATTTCTATAGGTGCAGATAAACTAACAGAGTGATGCTAGTTCTAAAGAATGTCTTTAATTTTCAGTCCCTAGTTATAATGACTGTTTTCCTGTTAGCTTTGGAATACAGTGTTGCATTAGGCTCGGTCCAAAGGTTATTTTGCCCAATTTTAACATTCCAGAAATTTGAGGAGTAAGACACGCACAGCGGTTCCTCTGGGATGGCAGTTCCAACTCCATTTTGAATTGGCTATATATATATATATATATATATATATATATATATATACACACACACACACACACACATACACACACACACACACACACAGTATATATAACTTGCCAACTTTTAAGATTCATTCTTATTAATGTATAGTTGGCATACAATATTGTATTAGTTTTAGGTGGACCGCATAATGATTTGACATTTACTGGTATATACTCCACAATGTGATCACCCTGTTAAGTCTAGAAACCATCTGGCATCCAACTTACAGACATTTTTAAATGTTCTGTTAGTCTATGTTTCTCTATGGCCTGCAATTAATTACGTAATACTTTCTCTAGGATTTAAAGAAGCCACTGTTACCACTTTGCTTGGGCATCCCTTAAAATCAGTCCTTTCATGTATTTTACCTGTGTCCAACTGCTTCAAGCTTGATTACATTCATTGTTTGAAGTACACAGTCTTTTGAGGGGCATTTCAGAAGGAACTTCTTATACTATTTAAAATGCTACTTTCTTTTGTTTCTCAGTGCTTTTGTTATCTTATTATTATATAGTTTAGGATATAAAAGTGTAAAAGTTTCTTATTTAATTTTAACTTTGAATACAAACCCATACAAAATGGCATGATCTTTCTCAACCTTGATCAGTTAAAATGTAGAGGAACTAGCCCAGTGAATAACAGAAACAAAAATAAAAAACATCAATTTGCTTTCTTGGAAGTAAAGAATATCTCTCTGGGTTCAGGCATCACTCATGCAATATAGTGGTTCATATAGTGAAAAGAGTATAGAGGTTAGATTACCTGGATTCACTTAAATCCTGGCTCTGCTTTTTCCTATCCAGATCACCTGAAGCTAAATTCATTACCCTGTTCTGAGGCTTGGTTTCCACATGTAAATAAGAATGATAATAATATCATCAAGGCCATGGTTTATTGGGAAGTTAAGGGAGACACTACATTAAAAAAAAAAAAATTGCCCTAGCCGGTTGGCTCAGCAGTAGAGCGTCGGCCTGGCGTGCGGGGGACCCGGGTTTGATTCCCAGCCAGGACACATAGGGAAAGCGCCCATTTGCTTCTCCACTCCCTCCCCTCCTTCCTCTCTGTCTCTCTCTTCCCCTCCTGCAGCTGAGGCTCCAATGGAGCAAAAGATGGCCGGGGCGCTGGGGATAGCTCCTTGGCCTCTGCCCCAAGGCGCTGGAGTGGCTCTGGTCACGGCAGAGCGACGCCCCGGAGGGGCAGAGCATCGCCCCCTGGTGGGCAGAGCGTCCGCCCCTGGTGGGCGTGCCGGGTGGATCCCGGTCAGGAGCATGCGGGAGTCTGTCTGACTGTCTCTCCCCGTTTCCAGCTTCAGAAAAAATACAAAAAAAAAAAAATCTCTTGTGTGGAAAAGTGCCATACAAATATTGTTGTTATTGCTTTTGTATTTTTGAATGTGCAGTTTGGTGAGAATAAGGCAATGTAATGAATTTGAATAATTATACCCCAAATGGCTTCTTCCTATGAATTGTTTATATAGCCTTATTCGAGAGCTACTTAGAAAAGCCTCTACAGAATAGAGATGTTCCTTCCAATACATGTGTTTCCCTCTAGTCAAGAAGGTATTTGGATGGAGGTGAGGAGGAGTGCTTTACATTTTAGAATATATTGCTCTGAACACAGCCACCAAAATCTCCTAAATGAGTTATAGACCATTGGCCTTTATTCTACCACCTCTTCTCCCATCTTCTCATTTTCCCATCAATGGAACATCTCTGATACATGACTGAGATCTGATCTGAACTCTCAATCCCATGCATTCTGTTCTTCACATCAGAGTGATACTTCCTAATCATTGCTCACAAGCCTGGGGGTATATAATATTGCTTGTGATGCCCCCCGCTTTTTCTTCACACATGTGATTATTACCACTGCTGTTCAATCTCCATTCTCTTTCATGTGGCTGTGTCACCTGATGCTGTATTCATTAACACCACCATTGGTCAACTCATGGTTTAACTCAAAAGCTTGGTTTTGAGTTTCCTTGAAACACTGGATATGTTGATCATGTCCCTCTTTCACAGGCTCACCTTGATTTGCCTCTTACTTACTCGTATTTCGTCTCAAAGTTGGTCTTCAGTCTTCTTTTCTCATTGCAGACATAAAAACTTGAAACCATCCTCCAAGGGTTGACTGACACTATGCAAAGATAACTTCCAAATACTTGTTTCCAGAGTATTGTCATGGATTCTCACTGTCTAACACACCTACAAATCAAACATAATTCTAAAATTCAAACTTTATTAACTTTCACAAAAGAAAAAGAAAGAGAGATTTGCATTTCTCCTATAATTCCTGTTTTAGTTAGTAATATCACTTTTCACCCAATCAGTTAAAGCAGAAAATTTAGGCAAATCTTTGACTCTCCTATGTTCATTTACCCTCCATGACATGGTAGTGAGCAAGCTTTGTCCATTTCCCTTTCAAAAATGTCTCTTTCATTTATCCATTCTTTTCACTTGTTCTAGTGGAGGTCTTCACCCGCCTGTTAACCATTAGAGCTAACCCCTTACCCATCTCCCTCCTTTAATGCACCTCCCAGGCACAGCCACCTAACTAGCCTGAAACAAAATCCAACTATGTCATTATTTTTCTGCTTAAAACAAACTAATAAAAATGTAACAGTTCTCATTTAACTGAAGAATAAAGACTATCTTTATTTGCAAGATAGTCTCAGCATCTGTCCAGATTCATGCCTGTATGGTTTTGCACATTGTTTTTCTGCTGGATGGCATATGGTTGCGTATTCTACTCACCTTTCAGGCTTTGCTGAAATAATCTCTCTCTAACTTTCTAGCAAGTGAATCACTTCTTACACTATTCTTTCCTAGCACTTTGAACATGCCTCAGTACTAGTGATGTGGCCATATTTTTTGAGGCAAAAATGAAAGGATGTAGCCTCACAGTGACTGTGTTATTAGTAGAGCATGACAGAATCTTTGAAGTGGGTCATATTGCAAGATAAATAGTAAGAATGGGTACTGGAAAGATAACATGTGTCATATTTGGATAAAGAGTATAGTGTTTTCCCCCCATTTCTGTCTCCCAGATTAGACTGTAAACTCCTTTGTAATCACAGTGACTAAGATTTTTTTTTTTCTGAAGTTGGAAACTGGGAGGCAGTCAGACAGACTCCCACATGTACCTGACCGGGATTCACCCGGCATGCCCACCAGGGGGCGATGCTCTGCCCATCCGGGGCATTGCTCTGTTGCAACTAGGGCCATTCTAGCATCTGAGGCAGAGGCCATGGAGCCATCCTCAGCACCTGGGCCAATTTTGCTCCAATGGAGCCTTAGCTGTGGGAGGGGAAAAGAGAGACAGAGAGGAAGGAGAGGGAGAGGGGTGGAGCAGATGAACGCTTCTCCTGTGTGCCCTGGCCCAGAATCAAACCCGGGACTACCACTGAGCCAACCAGCCAGGGCCAACAGTGACTAAAATTTATTCAGGTTGTAATTTTCCCAGAGTTGATCACAGGATCTTTTATACTATATAGATGATCAATAACATTTATTAAGAAATGATTGCCTGACCTGTGGTGGCACAGTGGATAAAGCGTCGACCTGGAAATGCTGAGGTCACCGGTTCAAAACCCTGGGCTTGCCTGGTCAAGGCACATATGGGAGTTGATGCTTCCTGCTCCTCCCCCCGTCTCTCTCTTTCTCCCTCTCTCTCCTCTCTAAAATGAATAAATAAAATAAAAATTAAAAAAAAGAACCGTTTTAAGAAATGATTGCTAAATACATGAGTAAAAAAAATAAACATATTATCAAAGTTGTTTATAAAAGTATGCTAATTTCATGGCTGAGTCTTTATGTGCCTTATATAATTTGACTTAGAAACAAAACTCAATTTTTTTTTCATAAACTATACCAGGTACAAGTTGCCATGAAATATTTAATGATTTTTGCCTTCTTCTCAATCTTAGCTGATAGCCTGTTTCTTATTCCCTGGAGAAAATGGAGAAGAACATTTTTCTACTCTCATATCACCGTGTCTACAAACCTACTTATATTTTTGTGCATAAGTCCATATTCCTTTCTGCTGAAATGAACTTACGTTCATTATTTAGTCCCTTCAGTGGGACACCGGGTAGCTTCCCTTTGGCTAGTCAAGGACAACACTTCTAAAGATGTCCTCTCTCTTACCTGTGTTATAAATTGTTCTACTGGATAATTACCTTTATTATATAAACATGTTAAAATACCATATTAAAAAAAAACCCTCTACATTTCCCACATTCCTCAGAAGGTAACACTCTAATCACCATTTTAGCAGAACTCAAAGAATTACCTGTATTCAAGGTTTCTACTGCCTCTAGTCTTAATTTTACTCTAATCAATATTTCCTCTCCAGCAAGACACTGAAACCTCTCCTGTCCAGCCTCAGGTATGACTTTATGCTGCTGTTCAATAGTATTTTGTCTTTTTCTTTGTTAGCATGATTCAACAAAGATAATCTCTCCATTTTGTAACACTTTTTTACTTGGACTCTGAGCTACCATTTCTTCACGATTCTCTTTCTTTTCTCCTGAAGATTCAACTCATTTTCAGGATTTCAAGTATTTGAGTGCTTGAAGATTCATGCTTCCAAGTTTTCTTTGCCTATGCTCACTCCATAGTTGATTCCATCCATTCTCATTGCAATACATTTCAGAGATAATAAAATTTATACCTTTATCCCTTTTCTTATTCCTGAACATTTTCCTGGACTTTTGTTCAATTGCCTAGTTGATATTTCACTTGGATGTCTAACAGGCTACTTACATGATCAACACTGAGTTCTGCTTTTCCACTACTAAGTCAGACCTGCTCTATTTATAGTCTTCCCACCTTAGCTAATATCAACTCCATTCCCCATTGTTCAAACCAAGAACCATGGAAGCATCTTTGACTTAGATTTTTATTTTATTTTTTGCTCACACTCAACACCCAATGAGATGACTTCTCACTCTGCTTTCTGCTACTTTCCTAATCCAAACAAAATATTCTTACATATACACCATTGTAGTGGCCTCCTAGCTTGTCTCTGTTTCTATCTTTTTCCTTTTTGTTTTTTTCTTAACATAATAGCCTGAGTGATCCTTTAATATATAAGACAAATAATATCATTTCTCTGTTCAAAACCTCCAATCCTTTCTTCTCATTTTATTCAAAGTAAACCCCTAATCCTTACCATGACTTCAAGATGTTCTGTGGTCTTGCTTCTCCACACCTTTTAAAACATGATCATTTGCTACTTTTTTGCATCACTTTTTTTCTAGCATTGACCACACTAGTCTTCCAGTTCCTGGAACATGCCAAGAATGCTGTAGTCTCAGGGCCTTTGGATTTTTTTTCTCTGCCCAGAAACATTTTTCTCACACCCATATGACTTTTTCCTTCACTTTTTCTTCAGGTATCTTCTCATATATTAATTTATCATAGAAATCTTTCACCTAACTTTATGTAACACTTTTCATCATTCTGTATCAACTTATCTTCCTCTAAAGTTTTTATCAACTTTGTCACATATATTTAAGTCCAACTTCTAGCATTAGAATATGAGTTCCAGTGAGGACTAGGACATATCTGAATTTTTGTTTGTTTTTGGTTAATGGTTTTATTTGAACTTAGATAAGTACCTGTTTTTTACTAAGAATAATAAATATTTATTAAATAGACAAATAGTTAACATTGTATATATAGAATTTTGTATGTGGCATTTAAAAAAATAAGAAAGTTATCACAATTTCTAGCAAACTACTCAAAATGACTGAGGGTGGGCTGTTAGTCAATAATCCAAGGAGAACAGCACATGGTATTTCCCTTATGTTTTGTTTAGAAATAAACATTAATAGTAATTTAATTTTTAACAAAGGCTAGTGGCTTCACAAGAAAAATTAACACCTGAATATGAGAAGAGAATTAGCATTAGTGAGACTAGAAAACCAAGAGGAACTTAATGATGAAATCAATATCACTATTTGATCTTGGCCTCTGATCAACATGTACGTGTCAGGTGACCCATGGAGATAATTAGGACAGTGGATTCCTTTGTTCCCACTCTCATAAACACTGGTGGTGGGCATGCACAGACTGAGAAGTGAGTCGTTGATAGCTGAGAATTGGCTCTTATTTTATTAGAGTGGAATAAACTTGAGAGATTAACTAGACCAATGGCTTTCAACCATTGTTATCTCATAGCAAGATACCTACCAGGTAACAATCACCCTAGCTACTTACTTACATCACTCACTTGAGTGCACTGTATAAGATAACAGTCTAGTCTATCGATTCTGTGCATTTCCAATCATTACCTAACTGCCCCTTCCCTAGAGCCTTTTTCCTCTTTATCTGCACACTCACAATATGAGGTTGGAACTGTTTTCTACATAAGCTTATTATTTCCAGCAAGAAAACTGAGGCCAATAGAGAATAAGTGACTCACCCAAGATTACAGAGATTGAAAAATAGAAATTTTATAAATCAGAGACTAAGAGATTGAAGAGAGTAAAGAATACATCTTGCTGCCTAGCTCTTAATTCTCTCATAATGAAAGACTAATTATACAAAGGGTGAGAGGTCATACCACATATGAAAATAAAACTCTGACCCACAGTTTTATTCCTGTAAAATTCAACCCAGGAAGTCAATGTACTATTTTAATAACCAGTTCAAAAAGTCAGACTGCTATCTACAGCAACCAGTTCAGACAGCTAAATATAACCATGTGATAATTGACTCAAAACGACTAGGGCATGATTAATAACTGACAATTTCCTTAATTTTTGTCCTCTCTTCCAAATTAGGTCCAATCAGAAAATGGAAAATACAGACACCTAACCAATCCAAAATGGCACCCAATCTCTATTTAGCTTACCTACAGTGTCTCCACATTGAAAGCCTCCAATCAGGACGTAGTTGAAGCCATCTCTTCTTCCACTAGAAAGCTTTCCCACTCCTCTGCCTACCTTTGAGTTTCTGCCAAACACAAGTGGTCTGGCTGACTTCTTTGCTATAACAAGCTCAGAATTAACAGCCTTTGCTTGCTCTCATTTGGGAACTTTACTTAATTCCACAGTTCTCATGGAGGTTCTATCACAACATGGTATGCACTGCCCATTGCTACATATCCCAGCCTTTAACCAGCTGCTACCAGACCAGACACACTCTGGTGCTTTGCAGCTCAAAACTTTGTGATTCCATGTTGACATAGCAAGTCAGAATTGAGTGAAAATTCTGTTTGTTTTTTTAATTAATTTTAATGGGTGACATTAATCAGTCAGGGTACATAGGTTCAGAGAAAACATCTCCAGGTTATTTTGACATTTGATTATATTGCATACTCATCACCCAAAGTCATATAGTCTTCTGTCATCTTCTATCTGGTTTTCTTTGTGCCCCTCCTCTCCCTCCAACCCATCCTCCCCCCAACCACCACACTCTTGTCCATGTCCCGGAACCTCATTTTTATGTCCCACCTATGTATGAAATCATATAGTTCTTAGTTTTTTCTGACTTACTACTTATTTCCCTCAATTTAATGTTATCAAGTCCATCCATGTTGTTGTAAATGATCCTATGTCATCATTTCTTATGGCTGTGTAGTATTCTATAGGATATATGTACCACATCTTCTTTATCCAGTCATCTATTGATGGGCTTTTTGGTTCTTTCCATGTCTTGGCCACTATGAACAATGCTGCAATGAACACGGGGCTGCATGTGTCTTTATGTATCAGTGCTTTTGAGTTTTGGGGGTATATACTCAGTAGAGGGATTGCTGGGTCATATGGTTGTTCTATTTTTAGCTTTTGAGGAACCACCATACTTTCTTCCATAATGGTTGTACTACTTTACATTCCTACCAACAGCGGATGAAGGTTCCTCTTTCTCCACAGCCTCTCCAACACTTGTTATTATTACCTGTCTTGTTGATAATAGCTAATCTAACAGGTGTAAGTGAGGTGGTATCTCATTGTAGTTTTGATCTGCATTTCTCTAATAGCTAATGAAGATGAGCACCTTTTCATATATCTGTTGGACATTTGTACTTCCTCCTGGGAGAAGTGTCTGTTCATATCCTTTTCCCATTTTTTTATTAGATTGTTTGCTTGTTTGTTGTTGAGTTTTCTGAGTTCCTTGTATATTTTGATAATTAGGCCCTTATCTGTGCTGTTGTTTGAAAATATCATCTCCCATTTAGTTGACTGTCTGTTTGTTTTGTTGTCAGTTTCTTTTGCTTTGCAAAAGCTTCTTAGTCTGATATAGTCCCATTCATTTATCTTTGCCTTCATTTCCCTTACCTTTGGAGTCAAATTCATAAAGTGCTCTTTAACCAAGGTCCATGAGTTTAGTACCTATGTTTTCTTCTATGTAATTTATTGTTTCAGGCCTTATATTTAGGTCTTTGATCCATTTTGAATTAACTTTAGTACAGGGGACAAACTGTAGTCGAGTTTCATTCTTTTGCATGTGGTTTTCCAGTTTTTCCAGCACCATTTGTTGAAGAGGTTTTCTTTTCTCCATTGTGTGTTGTTGGCCCCTTTATCAAAAATTATTTAACAATATAAATGTAGTTTTATTTCTGGGCTTTCTATTCTGTTCCATTGGTCTGAGTGTCTATTTTTCTGTCAATACCGTGCTGTTTTGATTATCGTGGCTCTATAATATAATTTGAAGTCAAGTATTGTAATGCCCCCAGCTTTGTTCTTTTTTCTTAGGATTGCTCTGGCTATTCAGTGTTTTTTATAGTTCCATATAAATCTGAGGATTTTAGTTTCATTTATTTAAAAAATTCCATTGGAATTTTGATGGGAATTGTATTAAATTTGTATATTGCTTTGGGTAATATAGTCATTTTGACTATATTTATTTTTTCTATCCAAGAACAAGGAATATTTTTTCCATTTCATTGTATCTTTTTCAATTTTCCTTAACAATGCTTTGTAGTTTTTATTATATAGGTCCTTTACATTCTTTGTTATGTTTATTCCTAGGTATTTTATTTTTTTTGTTGCAACCATGAAGGGAATTGTTTTTTTGAGCTTTTTTTCTGATGTCTCATTGTTGGCATATAGGAAGGCAATGGACTTTTGAATATTAATTTTGTATCCTGCGAGCTTATTGTATTGGTTTATTGTTTCTAGTAGTTTTTTTGTGGAGTCTTTGGGGTTTTTGATGTACAGGATCATATCATCTGCAAAAAGTGAAACCTTTACTTCTTTTTTCCCAATATGAATGCCTTTTATGTCTCCCTCTTGTCTGATTGCTCTGGCTAGAGCTTCCAGCTCTCTGTTGAATAAGAGTGGAGAGAGTGGACAACCTTGTCTTGTTCCTGATTTTAGGGAAAAAGTCCTCAGTTTTATGCCATTTAATACGATGTAAGCCGATCGTTTATTATACATGGCCTTTATTATGTTGAGATATTTTTCTTCTATACCCATTTTGTTAAGTGTTTTAAACATAAAATGATGTTGTATTTTATTGAATGTCTTTTTTGCATCTATTGATAAGATCATAAGGGTTTTGTTCTTTGTTTTGTTGATATGGTGTTATTACATTAACCATTTTACGTATGTTGAACCATCCTTGAGATTCTGGGATGAATCCTACTTGATCATGATAAATTATTTTTTTAATGTGTTGTTGTATTCGATTTGCTAGTATTTTGTTTAGTATTTTAGCATCTGTATTCATTAGAGATATTGGTCTGTAGTTTTCTTTCTTTCTGTTGTCCTTGCCAGGTTTTAGTATGAGGGTTTTGTTGGCCTCATAAAGTGTGTTTGGAAGTATTGTCTCTTCTTCAATTTTTTGGAAGACTGAGTAGAATAGTAACCAAATCTTCTTTGAATGTTTGATAGAAATCACTAGTATACCCGTCTGGCCCTAGACTTTTATTTTGGGAAGGTTTTTAATAGTTCTTTCTATTTCCTCCCTGCTTATGAGTCTGTTTAGGCTTTCTGCTACTTCATGGCTCAGTCTAGGAAGATTGTGTTGTTCTAGGAATTTATCCATCTCTTCTATATTATTAAATTTGGTGGCATATAGTTTTTATAGTATTCTACAATAATTCTTTGTATATCTATGATATCTGTGGTGATTTCTCCTCTTTCATTTTGGATTTTGTTTATATGAATCCTTTTTTTTTTTCCTTGGTGAGTTTTGCAAAGGGTTTGTCAATTCTGTTGATCTTTTCAAAGAACCAGCTCCTTGTTTTATTAATTTATTCTATAGTTTTTCTGTTCTCTATTTTGTTTATTGCTGCTCTGATTTTTAGTATTTCCTTTCTTCTACTGGTTTTGGGTTGTCTTTGTTCTTCTTTTTCTAGTTCCTTAAGATATGAAGTTAAGTGGTTTACTTGGGCCCTCTCTTATTTTTTCATATAGGCCTATAGTGATATGAACTTCCCTCTTATTACTGCTTTTGCTGCATTCCAGAGATTCTGATATGTTGTATTATTATTTTCATTTGTCTGTATGTATCTTTTGATCTCTGCGCTTATTTCTTCTTTAACTCACTCATTTTAAAAAAGTATGTTGTTTAGTTTCCACATTTTTGTGGGTTTGTTTACCTCTTTTTTGCAGTTGAATTCTAGTTTCAAGGCTTTATGATCAGAAAATATGCTGGGTATAACTTCAATTTTTCTGAATTAGTTGATGTTACTTTTGTGGCCCAACATATGGTCAATTCTTGAGAATGTTCCATGTACACTAGAGAAAATGTATACTCTGGCACTTTGGGATGAAATATCCTGTAGATGTTTATCATATCCAATTTTTCTAGTGTTTCATTGAAGACCCATATTTCTTTATTGGTTTTCTGTTTGGATGAACAATATAGACCCAGCAGTATATTGAGGTCTCCAAGTATGATTGTATTTTTGTCAGGTTTTGTTTTTAGGTCAGTCAGTAGCTGTCTTATATATTTTTGTGCTCCTTAGTTTGGTGCATATATATTAAGAAGTGTTATGTCTTCTTGATTCAATGTCTCCTTTATCATTATGAAATGACCATTTTTGTCTCTGATTACCTTTGTAGTCAGCATTGTTAGATATGAATATTGCTACCCTTGCTTTTTTTTTAATGTTATTTGCTTGGAGTATTGTTTTCCAACCTTTCACTTTAAATTTGTTTTTATCCTTGTAGCATAGATGTGTTTCTTGTAGGCAGGATACAGTTGGATTTTCTTTTTTAATCCATTCTGCTACTCTGTGTCTTTTTATTGTGAGTTCAATCCATCTACATTTAGTGTAATTACTGACACTTGAGGGTTTTCTATTGCCATTTTATATATTGCTTTCTGATAGTTTTGTGTCTTGTTTGGTTCTTCTCTTTTATTTTTCTATCATTTGTTTTTGCCTGGTTGTAATTCATACTTCTTTCCTCTGTTACTTCTTTTTTCATGCCACGTGCTTCTGTGATGCATTTTTCAGGGGTGGTTACCATTAAGTAATGGAAAGGATACATATCATGTTCATTGTAGTACATTATCTCATGAGTGTTTCTGCACTCCATCCTCCTTTGCTACTGTTAACCTTTGTTCTTTCCCCTTTTTTGTTTCTTTGTCACAGATTAATCTTATTTTTTTGAGATCTTCATGGAGCTTTTACTTGTAGTTTTGTTTTGTTTTGTTCTTTGTGTCTGGTCGGAAAATCCTCTTTTGTATTTCCTGATGTGGGGGTTTTCTGGTGATAAATTCCCTCATCTTTTCTATATCTGTGAATGTTTTTATTTCCCCTTCTTATTTGAAGGATAGCTTTGATGGATATAGTATTCTTGGCTGAAAGTTAATCTCTTTCAGAACTTTAAATATTGGGGTCCACTCTCTTCTAGCTTGTAGAATTTCTGCTGAGAAATCTGTTGATAATCTAATGAACCTTCCTTTATATGTTCTATTCTTCTTTTTCCTGACTGCCTGGAGAATTTTTTTTTTGTCATTAGTTTGTGCCAATTTTATTACGATGTGCCTTAGAGTAGGTTTGTTAGGGTTAAGATAACTCAGTGTTCTGTTTGCTTCTTGAATGAGGCTTTAGTTCTTTCCATAGGCTTGAGAAGTTCTCATCTATTATTTGTTTGAATATGTTCTCCATTACATTTTCTCTCTTCTCCTTCTAATATACCCATTATTCTTATGTTGCTCTTTCTGATGGAGCCAGACAATTCCTGTAGGGCTATCTCATTTTTTTTAAAATTTGTGAGTCTCTCTCCTCTTCTCTCTGTAGTGCCTCTAGTTGCCTGTCTTCTGTGTCACTAACTCTCTCCTGTATCTGGCCTGTTCTATTGGCTAAGCTTGTTAAATCATTTTTCAGTTCATGCATTGAATTTTTCATCTCTGTTTGATTCATTTTCATAGTTTCAATTTCCTTGGTGAAGTATTCTTTCCGTCCATTTAATTGTTTTTTTTTAGCTCCCTAAATTGCTTTCTCTGCTTTCTTGTATATCCCTGAGTATATTTAAGACTTCAATTTTAAATTCTCTGTCCTTTAACTCCAAGGTTTCTAAGCTATTAAAATTTTTTTCTATAGATTTTTCCTCATCTATCTGAGATACATCACTATCTTAAGTATCCATGATATTTGATTTCTTTTTCTTTAATGGCATTTGAGAGTGGTACTGTTAATAACACTAATAAAAATAAATAAAAAATTTTTTTGAGAAAATGCAGTGAAAAACTAAAAATTCTATAAATATTTTGCTACATGGAACAACAATACATAGAACAGGGGGTCTGGCTTGCAAGGGAGTGAAAATGAGGCAAAATATGAGGCATGAAACCACAAAATGCCACAAGAAAAATATTTGGATCAAGAATAAAATAATTTGTTTGTAAATGATGGTCAATAGAAATAGTGTAAGAGAAAATAAAAAAGGAAAAAGAGAAAAAATAAGGTGAAAATGAAAATTCTATTGTATTAAGTGGCACAAAAACTATAGAATAAAGAGCTGGAGTTGGGAGAAATGCTAAAGAGATAAATAGCAAAGTAAAAAGCACACAAAATGCCACAAAGAAAAAATTTAAATCCAGAATAAAATAATTTGTTTGTGGGTGAGATTCAAATGAGAGAAAAAGTGAAAGAAATTAAAAACCAAAAAGAGAGAGAGAGAAAAATAATTGAGTTAAGTTTTTTGGAATGTAACAGCCATAGGGAAAAAAAAAGAATGGAAAATATAACACCTATGGGTAATAACATTCAAAATGAAAAAAAAAAAAGAATAAAACGGAAAGAAGATAAAATGACCAAGGTGGAAGGAAAAAAAAAGATATAAAATACTAGAAAGAAATGGATGAAGTTATAAAGACTGTGGATTTTTTCCTGGGTTTGAGAAGTTATCTTCTTCCTTTTACTTTCTTCTCTCTCTTTTTGTCTGGTGGCACTGTACCCCAGATTCTGCCCCTGTGGCACTCTTAGGCAGAGATTTGCTGTTGTGTCACTATGGTGATGACATAAACTAGGCCATAGTCCCGTTGGTAGGTGGGGCTTGTTAGCTTTTGCAGGCTGTGATGGTGGCTGTGGATACTGGCCTTACATCATAAGAAGGAGAAAGAAAGGGTAGAACACAGGAATAGGCCCGAGAAGTTGGTTTTTAAACCTGACTTCAAATAACACTGAGTTTATGGTGAGCACAATAGGCATCATTGAACAAATTTCATTGGAGTCACAAGTAAAACCCAGTGAGGGTCTGCTTTCATCTCTACTTTTCTTTGTCCTGAGAGCTTAACTTTGATCTGAAGGAAGCATTCTTCTCTCTATTAGAGGATAAGTTTCAGACAACTAAGAAATGACTAAGAAATACCTGACACTTGCTTCAAGTTAACATAAAGTAAATTTTGTTAATAGGGATACAGAAGTGTATGGTGTTTAATGGAAAGAAGGCAGAGACATGAAAGGTAGAATACAATCCCTGTTACCTAATATGTATGAACTGGGTATAAATGTTGTTCAGTTATGCAAGGTAAGAAGGTGAGAAGGTGTAAAAGAAATAATTAAGCAATATCAATTTTGTTCATAATAGGGTACCAACAGACACCATCCACAAATGAGAAGATTATGAGTATTTTAAAAGAAATTTATATAATGCTAGCCATTTGAAAAGAAATATAATTCTTCCAAAATTGCAAAATAAATGTAAAAAAAGAAAAAGAAAACAAATAAAATAAACAATAGGTCAGAATTAACACCAAACATATTGCTTATAACAGTAGATGCAAATACATGTTATATTCAATTAAAAGATAAAAATTTTCAGATTGCTAACAAAACAACATTTAATTCTATGTTGTGTATGAGAGACATGTTAAAAAATGAAGTCAGAATAATTTTTTTAAATGCAATGCAAACAAAAGAAAGGAAGGATTGTAATATTGATATTGGACAAGGAAGAATTCAAGCCAGAATGTCTTAACTAGAACAAATAGAATAAGAAAGGATACATTATAATACCAAAGATGATAAACCATAAAAATATGTAATAGTTAACATGGTTATGCCACTGAAAGCTTAGCAATGACTTTTATGAATGAAAATTTATAGTAAATGCTGGGAAAAATAGACAAAAATAATGCTAATTTTAATATACTTCACTATATGTCTCACAATTTAGCACCAAATCAAATTAACAAAAATAAATGAGGATAGAGATGATCTCATAACAAAATCAATAAGGTAAGTCTTATATCTCTATATGGAATTCTATACATCAGTAATAACGTATACACCTTTTGTCACTAAAGAACATGGAGCATTTTACATAAATTGAACACAAATTGTACTTCAAGGAAAGTCTTATAATTCTAAAATATGGACAGCATATAAACAAAATTCTCAGACCACATGCAATATAACAAAATCATAAACAAAAAGGTCCTTATATCTAGAAAAAAAATTTAATGCTATATTCAAGGGGAGTTGGGCCAAAGGAGATATAAAACCAAAATTGTAAACTTTTTTGAAAAAAATTAAATAAAATTTGAACACATCAGAATCTCTTGGCTATTGTGAAAGTAATGTTCACAGTAAAATTTATATCATTGAATAAATATACCAATAAAAATGTCTAAAATAAAAACATGAGTTAAATGACTCAAAAATCTGGTAAAGAATGAAAACATAGGGCAATAAAGTAGATGGACATACCAACTTTTACCTCCCGGAACCAAAGGGGATTATAACTTAATTTTAAGAACCATCATCTGGAAAAACCAACACTGGACTAAAATAAGAGAACTCTTTCACCAAGGAACACTGAAGAAGCCAGAGACTGGTTAAAAAAAAAAAAAGCAGAAATGCAGAGAGGGCTGCCCAGCTTCTGGGTGCATATGGCAGGCCATGGAAACTCGCGTGGTGGGAAGTGAGTTTAGCAGAGAGGGGTGTGTTCTGGGCCCAGGAACAAAGCCCCAACCTGCAGCCCCAGAGACTAGAAGAGGCATATGGTCAGTATTTAGCTGCAAAACAAGCCAAGATACTGTTTGTGAGAGAGATTGCTCAGGCACAGGATATTTCTTAAAAGGACTGAGCAGAAAACCTCTTTCACAACTACTCACCTGGGACTCTGGGGGACAGGGAGAGATGAGAGGACCGGAGTAGCAGGAAGAGAGAGTAATCTAGAAGGCAGATGGAGAAATACTTTGAGGGACAGCCACCCTAACACCTGGGTTGAGTCACTCCCCAAATCTAAAGTGAATATTTCCCTTGGAACCAGTAGTACCAGCAAAGGAAAGCAGGACACCAGCCTAGCAAGTTCTCCCACAGCACTCAGAACTGAGTCAGTTAGAAGGAGGCAGCAATCAGGAATACAGTATGGAGTGCTAGAGTCTGAAATGTATTGCCCCCACCCACACTGCTGAGGGCTCCCTGGAGGGCAGGCAGTGGCAGAAAGCCAGGCTGGAGGCTGGGCATGAGCTCAGTCTCACCTGGTGGGGGTGGAAAGGGTATAGGAAAGCAGTCCAACCTGGCTGCAGGCCTGGTGAGCAAGAGCGGTACTGCCTACAGTCCCACCCTCAGGGGCAAGGCAAAAGCAGGAGAACTGGTGGAGAGCCATGGCTGAGCAGGGACACACAGCCCTGCCCCAAGAGCTGGGGTTTGCAGCCCAGGCTGCGAGTGCAGCCCCGCCATTGGGGGCTGGGCGAAAGCCGGAGAACAAGGAAAGACCCATGTCTGTGCGAGTGTGTGCAGCTCCCACTCCTGGAGCTGGGTCTTACAGCTTTTGGGAACACAGCCCTGCCTGCGGGGCCCAGGTGAAAGCCAGGAGCCAGCAGAGACCTGTGACCTGTGGATGAGCATAGGTGTGCAGCCCTGCCTGCAGTGCCAAGGTTTCTGGCCCAGGTGGGAAGCATAACCCCAGCCAAGGGGGTGGGGAAAAGTCCGAAGTCTGCCAGGGTTTGTAGCCTGGGCACATGAACACAGCTCCACCCATGGAGGAGAGGTAGAAACCACAGTGACTGTGGCAGCAGGCTGGTGCCAGCAATGCTTATACCCAAATGCCTAAGGCAGCCGCATAGGCCGTGGTGGGCCTGCAGACAGACCACACCAAGGGAACACAGAGGCCACACCCATTGGACTCCTGTGGCCATACCGTTCTTATACACAGACAGAATAGGAAGTAAAGAAATGCAACCCAAAGGAATCAATAGAAATCCCCAGAAAAGGACTTGAATGAGTCAGATATAAACAAATCACTGGATGCAGAGTTTAAAATAATGATTGTTAGGATACTCAAAGACCTTAGAACAGTAATAGATGTATATAGCAAGCACCTAAATAAAGAGATAGCAAATATAAAAAAGGACATTGAAATAATAAAAAAGAATCAGTCAGAAATGACAAATACAATATCAGAAATAAAGACCACAATGGAAAAAATTAAAAACAGGATGGATGAAGATGAGGATTGAATCAGTGAGTTAGAGGACAAGATAAACAAAGGCATGGAACCAGAGCAGCAAAAAGAAAAGAGACTCAAAAAGTCTGAGGAAACTCTAAGAGTTCTGTGACAACATGAAGAGAAATATCATTGGCATCATAGGAGTTCCTGAAGAAGAAGAGAAAAAACAAGGGATAGAAAGCTCATTCAATCAAATCATAGCTGAAAACTTCCCTAAATTGTTGCATGCAGGAAAAAGTCACACAAGTTCAAGAAGCACAGAGAATTCCATTAAAGAGAAACCCAAAGAAATCCACACCAGGACACATCATAATTAAAATACCAAAGCTAAGAGATAAAGAGAATATTAAAAGCTGCTAGATAAAAAAAGACTATCACCTACAAAGGAGCCTCCATAAGGATGACATCAAACTTCTCAACAGAAACACTTGAGGCCAGAAGGAAATGGCAAAAAATATTCAAAGTAATGCAGAACAAGAGCCTACAACCAAGACTTTATCCAGCAAGGCTGTCGTTTAAAATTGAAGGAGAAATAAAAAGTTTCCCAGACAAAAAAAAAAAAGTCCTCAAAGAATTCATTACAATCAAACCAATGCTGCAAGAAATGTTAAGGGGCCTGTTGTAAACAGAACAAAATAGGAAAAGAATACAGTAAAAGAGGAAGATAGCTTTAAAGAATAAAATGGCAGTAAACAACTACATATTAATAATAACCTTAGCCCTGGCCAGTTGGCTCAGCTGTAGAGTGTCAGCCTGGCGTGCGGGGGACCCGGGTTTGATTCCCGGCCAGGGCACATAGGAGAAGCGCCCATTTGCTTCTCCACCCCTGCCCCCTCCTTCCTCTCTGTCTCTCTCTTCCCCTCCCGCAGCCAAGGCTCCATTGGAGCAAAGATGGCCCGGGCGCTGGGGATGGCTCCTTGGCCTTTGCCCCAGGCGCTAGAGTGGCTCTGGTCGCGGCAGAGTGACCCCCCAGAGGGGCAGAGCATCACCCCTTGCTGGGCAGAACTTCGCCCCTGGTGGGCGTGCCGGGTGGATCTCGGTCGGGCGCATGCGGGAGTCTGTTTGTCTATCCCGTTTCCAGCTTCAGAAAAATTTTAAAAAATAAATAAATAAAAAATAATAACCTTAAATGTAAATGGATTAAATGATCCAATCAAAAAACATAGGTAGCTGCGTGGATAAGAAAACAGGATCCATACATATGCTGTCTACAAGAGACATATCTCAAAATAAAAGATACACATATACTAAAGGTAAAAGGATGGAAAAAAATATTTTATGCAAATGGAAATAAAAAAAAAGCTGGGGCAGCAATACTTATATCAGACAAAATGGACTTTAAAACAAAGGCTATAGTAAGAGATAAAGAAGGCCACTATATAATGATAAAGAGAGTAAGCCAACAGGAAGATATAATGATTATAAATATCTATGCACCTAACATAGGAGCACCTAAATATATAATATAAAGCAGACTTGAATGGATATAGAGGGCAAGATCAACAACAACACTATAATAGTAGGGGATTTCAATATCCCACTAACATCACTAGATAGAACCTCAAGAAAGAAAATTAACAAAGAAACAGCAGACTTAAAGGACACACTAGATCAACTCATTTAATAGATATCTTCAGAACCTTTCATCCTAACGCAGCAGAATATACATTCTTTTCAAGTGCTCATGGTACATTCTCTAGGATAGACCACATGTTAGGGCAGAAAAGTGGTCTCAACAAATTTAAGAAGATTGAAATCATATCAAACATTTTCTCTGATCAAAATGGCATGAAACTAGAAATCAACCACAACAGAAAAACTGAAAAATACTCAAACACATGGAAATTAAATAGCATGATATTAAATAACAAATGGGTTAAAAATGAAATAAAAAAAGAAATAAAAAAATTCCTAGAAACAAATAATAATGAGCATACAACAACTCAAAATTTATGGAACACAGCAAAAGCAGTTCTTAGAGAAAAGTTCATAGCATTACAGGCATACCTTAAAAAGCTAGAAAAGCTCATTTAAACAACCTAACCCTGCATCTAAAGAACTAGAAAAAGAACAGCAAGGGAAGCCCAGAGGTAGTAGAAGGAAGAAAATAATAAAGATCAGAGTGGAAATAAATGACATAAAGGCTAAAGAAACAATACAGAGGATCAATGAAACCAAGAGCTGGTTCTTTGAAAGGGTAAACAAGATCGATGAATCTTTAACCAGATTCACCAAAAAAAAAAAAAAAAAGAGAGAGGACTCAAATAAAATTAGATTTGAGGGTGGAGGCCCTGACTGGTTGGCTCAGTGGTAGAGCATAGGTCTGGTGTGCAGGAGTCCCTGGTTTGATTCCCGGCCAGGGCATACAGGAGAAGCGCCCATCTCCTTCTCCACCCCTCCCCCTCTCCTTCCTCTCTGTCTCTCTCTTCCCCTCCTGCAGCCAAGGCTTCACTGGAGCAAAGTTTGCCCGGGTGCTGAAGATGGCTCTGTGGCCTCTGCCTCAGGCACTAGAATGGCTCTGATTGCGGCAGAGCGACGCCCCAGATGGGCAGAGTATTGCCCCCTGGTGGGCATGCTGGGTGGATCCCGGCCGGGCGCATGCGGGAGTCTGTCTGACTGCCTCCCTGTTTCCAGCTTCAGAAAAATACAAAAAAAAAAAAAAAAAAAAAAAGAAATGAGGGTGGAGAAATAACAACTGACATAACAGAAATACAGAATATTGTAAGAAAATACTATGAAGAATTGTATGCCAAAAAATTAAACAACTTAGGTGAAATGGACAAATTCCTTGAAACATTTAATATTTCAAAAATCAATCTGGAAGAATTAGAAAATCTAAACAGACCTATTACAACAAATGAGATAGAAACAGTTATAAAAAAAAACCCCACAAACAAAAGTCCTGGGCCAGATGGCTTCACAGATGAATTCTATCAAAGATTCAAAGAAGAACTAATTTCTATCCTTCTCAAACTATTTAAAAAATTTAAGAGGAAGGAAGACTTCCAAGCTCCTTTTATGAGGTGAACATAATTCTGATTCCAAAACCAGGTAAACACAACACAAAGAAAAAAATGTATAGGCCCATTTCCCTGATGAATTGAGATACTAAAATCCTCACCAAAATACAGTATTAGCAAACTGGATCTAGCAATACATGAAAAAAAATCATACATCATGATCAAGTGGAATTTATTCTGGGGAAGCAAGGATGGTACAATATTCACAAATCAATCAATATGATTCATCTCATAAACAAAAAGAAGGAGAAAAACCACATGAGAATTTCAGTAGATGCAGGAAAGCATTTGATAAAATTCAGCACCCATTCATGATCAAAACTCTCAGCAAAGTGAGAAATATAAGGAAAATACCTCAACATGATAAAGGCCATCTATGAAAAACCCACAGCCAACATCATAATTAATGGGCTAAAATTAAAAGCAATCCCCCTTAGATCAGGAACAAGACAGGGGTGCCCCCTTTCACCACTCATATTCAACATGGTACTGTAAGTCCTAGCTACAGCAATCAGACAATAAAAAATAAAAGGCATCCAAATTGGAAAAGAAAAACTATCATTATTTGCAGATGATATGATACTGTGTATAGAAAACCCTAAATTCTCAGTCAAAAAACTACTGGATCTGATAAATGAATTCAGAAAGCTAGCAGGGTATAAAATTAATACACTGAAATCAGAGACATTTTTATACACCAACAATAAACTATCAGAAAGAGAAATTAAGGAAACAATCTTCTTCACTATTGCAACAAAAAAAATAAAGTATCTAGGAGTAAATTTAACCAAGGAGGTTAAAGACTTGTACTTGGAAAATTACAAAACATTGATGAAAGAAATCAAGGAAGATGCAAACAAGTGGAAGCATATACCATGCTCATGGTTAGGAAGAATAAACATTATCAAAATGTCTATACTACCCAAAGCAATTTATAAATTCAATGCAATACCAATTAAAATACCAATGACATACTACAAAGATATAGAACACATATTCCAAAAATTTTAATGGAACCAAAACAGAACATAAATAGCCTCAGCAATTTTGAAAAAGAAGAATAAAGTGGGAGATATCACACTTCCAGATATCAAGTTATAATACAAGGCCATTGTTCTCAAAACAGCTTGGTACTGGCATAATAACAGGCATATAGATCAATGGAACAAAACAGAGAATCCAGAAATAAACCCACAGCTCTATGGACAACTGATATTTGACAAAGGAGGTAAGGAAATACAATGGAGTAAAGACAGTCTTTTTAACAAATGGTGTTGGGAAAATTGGACAGTTACTTGCAAAAAAAAATGAAACTAGACCACCAATTTACACTATTCACAAAAATAAACTCAAAATGGATAATAGACTTAAATGTAAGTCATCAAACCATAAGCATCTTAGAAGAAAACATAGGCAATAAGCTCTCCAACATGTCTCGCGCAATATATTTGCTGAGTTATTTCTACGGGCAAGTGAAATAAAGGACATGATAAACAAATGGAACTATATCAAACTAAAAAGCTTTTGTACAGCTAAAGACAATATGAACAGGGCCCTGGCTGGTTAGCTCAGTGGTAGAGCGTCAGCCTGGCATGCGGGGGACACGGGTTCGATTCCTGGCCAGGGCATATAGGAGAAGCGCCCATTTGCTTCTCCACCCCCCCTCCTTTCTTTCTGTCTCTCTCTTCCCCTCCCGCAGCCAAGGCTCCATTGGAGCAAAGATGGCCCGGGTGCTGGGGATGGCTCCTTGGCCTCTGCCCCAGGCGCTGGAGTGGCTCTGGTCGCAGCAGAGCGACGCCCCGGAGAGGCAGAGCATCGCCCCCTGTTGGGCAGAGCATCGCCCCTGGTGGGCGTGCCAGGTGGATCCCGGTCGGGCGCATGCGGGAGTCTGTCTGACTGTCTCTCCCCATTTCCGGCTTCAGAAAAATACAAAAAAAAAATAAATAAATAAAAATAAAAATAAAGACAATATGAACAGAATAAAAAGACAAACCACACAACGGGAGAACATATTTGACAATATGACTGATAAGGAGTTAATAACCCAAATTTATAAAGAACTTGTAAAACTCAGCACCAGGAAGACAAACAATGCAATAAAAAAATGGGCAAAAGAGGCCCTGGCCGGTTGGCTCAGTGGTAGAACGTCGGCCTGGCGTGCAGGAGTCCTGGGTTCGATTCCCGGCCAGGGCACATAGGAGAAGCGCCCATTTGCTTCTCCACCTCCCCCCTCCTTCCTCTCTGTCTCTCTCTTCCCCTCCCGCAGCCAAGGCTCCATTGGAGCAAAGTTGGCCCAGGCGCTGAGGATGGCTCTCTGGCCTCTGCCTCAGGTGCTAGAATGGCTCTGGTTGCAACAGAGCGACGCCCCAGATGGGCAGAGCATCGCCCCTTGGTGGGCATGCCGGGTGGATCCTGGTCAGGTGCATGCGGGAGTCTGCCTGACTGCCTCCCCATTTCCAACTTCAAGAAAAAAATAAAATAAAATAAAATAACTGTTAAAAATAAACTCCAAATAACTTAATTAAGAATGGGAAAGGTACACAAAAGAAAAATGACAAAGATCCTAAAACTTATATAATTTTATTAAACAATATCACCCTAATAAATTCAATAAAAAATAAAATAAAATGAGGGTTACAATTGTATCTACTTCAGAGGATTCTTGTGAGAATTAAATGATATAGTTAATGCATTTAATATATCAATCTCAATAATAAGCACTTGTGTACAGTATTTTTCATCACATAGTAAAAATCTTGTGAACACACTATGTAATACATATAAAAATGACAAAAAGTAACATAAAATAAAAACAATAATTATAAAGTATAGTTTTATGCATTATATAAAATTAAATTAAAAAACCTGGAAAATTGAGTAACTTTGTAAAAATTTACCTACCAAAAAATGACTCTGACCAGGCGGTGGCGCAGTGGATGGAGCATCGAACTGGGATGCGGAAGGACCCAGGTTCGAGACCCCGAGGTTGCCAGCTTGAGTACGGGCTCATCTGACTTGAGCAAAAAGCTCGCTGGCTTGGACCCAAGGTCGCTGGTTCCAGCAAGGAGTTACTCTGTCTGCTGAAGGCCCCCGGTCAAGGCACATATGAGAAAGCAATTAGTGAACAACTAATGTGTCGCAACGAAAGACTGATGATTGATGCTTCTCATCTCTCTCCATTCCTGTCTGTCTGTCCCTAACTATCCCTCTCTCTGATTCTCTCTCTGTCCCTGTAAAAAATAATAATAATAATAATAATATCAAATGCTTCTTTTTAAAAAAATGACTCTTATAGATATAGAAAGTCTAAATAGACCAAATTTAACAAACAAAATGAAGTAATCAAAGAGCATCCTGACATAAAATGATTATATTCAGTGTTTTGTTTTGGGGCTTTTTGTGTATGTGACCAAGACAGAGAGAGACAGAGAGAAGGACAGACAGACAGGAAGGGAGAGAGATGAGAAGCATCAGTTCTTCATTGTGGCATCTTAGTTGTTCATTGATTGATTTCTCATATGTGCCTTGACTGGGAGGCTAGAGCAGACTGAGTGATTTCTTGCTCAAGCCAGTGACCTTGGGCTCAAGCTGGTGAGCTTTGATCAAACCAGGTGAGCTGAGGCTCAAGGGGTGACCTCAGGGTTTCAAACCTGGGTCTTCCGTGTCCCAGTCTGACGCTCTATCCACCACCTGATCAGGTCATACTCAGTGTTTCAGGGAAACTCTACTAAAACTTCAAAATCAGGTAATCTCAAAGCTCCTTCTACAATGTTAGAAGAAACGAAAGGTAACTTTTTGATTTCACTATATGATAAAGCACAACCTTGATACTGAAACTTGACAAACATGGCACAACAAGCAATCCCAGTTATGAGTCTTGTTACACAAATCATAAGTGAAATAATCACAAACGGAATTCATCCCTGCTACTTTAAACATACTACATCCTAACCAGGTGGAGTTTACTTCTAGCAAATTCATTAATACAACTTATCACAGCAAATGACACATTCCCAATACAAGGCAGATCTGTATGAAAGCACCATAGGAATACCATTGGACTCTAACTTCAACATAAAAACCAATGATAACAAACATTTTGAGTAATAAAATCCGTGAGACTAGGACAAGACTGAGAGAGTAGAAATACTTTTATTTAATTTCAAGTATGTAAAGTATTCTGTTAAAAATGGTGATCAAAGTTTTAAAATGGAAAAAATTACTAAGATAAATAATGTTAAAGAGCATCTTCTGTGTGTGCAGGTGAGCACTAGCATATTTTTCCTGGTTTATTGAGATGCAGTTGATATATTAACATTTTGAACTTTTAAGGCATGCAATGTGATGATTTGATATATGCATATATTGCAAATGATTAGTACAATAAGGTCAATTAATACAGCCATCACCTCACATGGTTACGTGTGTGTGTGTGTGTGTGTGTGTAATGAGAACTGTTAAGCTCTACTCTCTTAGCAATTTTCAAATATACAATACAGTGTTGTTATCTATTTACTGGAAGTTTGTACTGATGAACCACCTTTATTCATAGCCCTCTACACACCAGCAATCACCAATTTACTCTGCTTCAAGTTCATGTTTTTTTAGATTACACATATAAGTGAGATCACATAATATTTGTCTTTCTCTGTTTGACTTACTTAACATAATGCATTCAATGTTTACCATGGAGGACTTCCTTTTTATGGTTGAATAATGTTGCATTTTATCTATTCATCCAATGATGGACATTTAGGTGGTTTCCATGTCCTGGCTATTATAAATTTGGACTAACATCTTTTGAGTCTCTACAAGATCCTGGGAACCGTAGTAGTGCTATATTATACATTCTAAAGTGGCTTTATCTTCTATAGTTCTATACAAGCATAGTGTATGACGTGTTTATTATTTTCAAGAAAGTTTAGATTATTAGTACTATTATTGCTAGTGATTTAATAGCCTCTGCTGATGCTCCTGGAAGACAAATTTGGTTCACTTGGGACATTTATTCAAAGCTGGTTCTGGCTGGCTGGGGACTTTTTGGTTCTGCTATGGCACCTTGCATGACATTGACATTGGATAGGCTTTGTAGACTTATTTTCCTACATGGGAAGAAGAAGAGGAGGGGGGAAGGCAACTACAAAACCTGAAACTGATTTCTATATTTTAATTGATTTTACAATACTTCTGTGTGGTAGATTTGTTACGTATATGTGTTTGAACATGAGAAAAAAAAGAGAATTGGAAAGAGTAAGTAACTTGACCAAACCAGACAGCTAGTAAGTGGTAGATTCTAGATGTATAAAACTATTCTGACTAGTCTCATAGCCTCTGTTCTTTCTACTTTGCCACGCTGTCCCTCAAAGCATACATTCAATCACAGTTTGAAATGTGTGATAAAAGTTGATGAAATAATGTTAACACAGAAGTCTGAATAATAAATTTTTTTGTAAGACTTTTGATTGAGGTGAAAGAATCTGAGATCTTTGTTGTTAGGGCACTTATTCCAAGCCCAGGCTGCTATAGTAGGAAGTCAGCACAACTTGTTCCTAGTTAATGAAGCGTGTCCTGCCCTCTACTGGCACAGACAGAAAGCTACATCAGGCTTTGTGCTGGCTCTGCGACGTTTCCAAACACCAAGAATGTAAAGATTCGATTCTCCTGCATAAATTTCTAGTCGATCTGGGTCCTTCTATTGTATTTTGTGTCAGAATAAACTTATGAACTTCAATTCCTTTCCTTGTTAATATCATTTGGCTATGCCATTCCTATTCATATGTTCAAGATTTAGCAAAGGCATGTAGGAAAACTAAATAAAGCTTTTTCTTCATAAATGTAAATCCAGGAAATTAGAAACTAGCATATATAGTAGGGTCAAGGATGCATTAGTCCCTGTTTTTGTTCTTAATATTTCCCTGGATTGAAGATGACTGATGTGATATTGTTTATTTATTTATTGATTTTAGAGAGAGAAGAAGGGAGAGAAAGATAGAAAACATCGATTTGTCTTTCCACTTTTTTTTATGTGTTCATTGATCGAGTCTTCTTTGTGTCCTGACTGGGGATTGAGCTTGCAAATTTGACATATCAAGATGATGTTCTAATCAACTAAGTTATCTGGCCAGGGAAGATATGATAACTTTTGAATCCATTGTTCTTTTCGGTGCTATATAAAACAGACTATTGATTCTCAGTAGGATAACTTGAATATTGTCATTCATTTATATTCATTAAACAGAAACCCATTTAAGTTTATTTTGTGCCACTATGCTAGTTGTGGGTAAGTATAATAAGATATTTCATAGTGCAGTGGTGGAAATGGCATGTAAACAAATAATTGTAATGCAGTTTAAAAAATGTCATGGTATTTACAAAGGGCTATGGGACCTCGGAAAGAATAACTCATTTTTGCATAAGTGTGACAAGGGGGGCCTTGGAGAAGAGTGTACTTATGTTACAAGTTGGGGAAAATGTTTACATGACTGAAAAGGAGGAGGGAAATTTCAAACGGAGGCAATCTCATGCTCAAAGATGTGAAGACAAAGTGGAATACAGTGGAAGGCAACGCCAGAACATCAAGTGCTGTCTGTAGACGGTGAAGAGCTTTCAGGAAGTCACATGAGTTAAATCTGGGATGTAAAGAGAACAGAGCTGCCAAGGGACTCACTTCTACACTGAAGTCTGGTCTATGTGTGATGTGTACTACATATACGAAGAGAATGAAGGTGGGAACCCACTGAAGGATGCTATTCCAGATCCCTGACTCTTGTTCTGGATCTACCTTACTCAATATAAAGTGAGACTCTGACTACTGTTAAAAGAAACTGATTGATATAAACACCAATTTACTCTAGAAAATGCATGCCCTATGTGAAGTTCTCTGGAATTTTTTTTTTTTTTTTTTGTATTTTTCTGAAGCTGGAAACGGGGAGAGACAGTCAGACAGATTCCCGCATGCGCCTGACCGGGATCCACCCGGCATGCCCAGCAGGGGGCGACGCTCTGCTCACCAGGGGGCGATGCTCTGCCCCTCCGGGGGCGTCGCTCTGTTGCGACCAGAGCCACTCTAGCCCCTGGGGCAGAGGCCAAGGAGCCATCCCCAGTGCCCGGGCCATCTTTGCTCCAAGGGAGCCTCGCTGCAGGAGGGGAAGAGAGAGAGAGGAAGGAGAGGGGGAGGGGTGGAGAAGCAGATGGGCGCTTCTCCTGTGTGCCCTGGCCGGGAATCAAACCCTGGACTTATGCACACCAGGCCGATGCTCCACCACTGAGCCAACCGGCCAGGGCCTGGAATTTTTTTGATTGATGGCCAAATTAAATAGATAAGTACTAGATTCCAGTTAACACTCTATTCTATAACTATAATTAGCTCTTTGACATTAAAGTGAATTTGAGAGTAAGAAATTTTGCAAGTTTCTCTTATATAAGATAAATAAACAATCTTTTTAATTCAATATCTACCTTTTGTGTTCTTCAAAAAACAAAATTATTCACCACACTTTGTTGGGATAAAACAAGTTCTGGCTACATTTTATCTATTAATACTTTATAGAAGTATTATAGAAGTAATATTTGATATAAAAGATACTAAAACTAGAAAGTAGTTTTAAAATATCACTTTATACTCAACTCTTAAAGATTCTCTTTTAAAAAGAAATATGTATTTGTGTAGCCAGAAAGATAACAAAACTTTGCTGTGAATGTTTTTTTCCAGTTACATATTTTATGATAATATTTTATTGTTATGAGCTTCACCTGGTATCTAATTCCAGAAGTACTAAATCATAAATGAATTTGATATTCAAATTCCATGGCCGCTGTAATGTATTGTAATGAACTAATAATAGCCAATAGAAGTTTAAAACAATACTACCTTGCACATTCCGGTATGGTTATTGCTTTACTTCTTCATCATTAATTAATTTTCTATTTATAGGGAACAAGTAAAACTGTTGTAGAAACTCTGTCATCTTAACACATCTAGTAATGAGTTCTTTAAAATGAGCTTTACCTGAACTCTTATTAGAAATATTTTCAATTAGGCAGCAATATTTTACTGGGCACTAGGGTGTGGGAAGAAGTGCTAAGAAGGAAAACCTCTTATATTAACCAAATCACTTACTTACCTTCTATTAGCAGTAGATTCTTGCTCAAATCTTTGTTTTTGAAATTTGTTTTCTTTTCTGCATTTCTGATACTTTTGGTATTATTGCTTATAGGACATTCTTAAATCCCATGAATGTATTACCTGATAATGATATAAATTTCAAACTCACTTTTGGATAGTCACAACCTACTCTCTTACATGTGAAAAACAAAACAAAAACACCCAGAAACATGCCAAAAACTGATGTGCCTTAATTCTGCATTTGTCTCCTTTATTATCTATGACCAGTTCTAGATCCAAAATGCTCCTGTTTTTAAAGGTACCTTCTCTTAGCTGCAATGCAGGTTGTTCGGCAGCTCTTTGGGAAAACTAACCAATGGCTCTACCATTCAGAAATCTGCTTACTAAAAGGCTAGTCTTTGAAACACCACCTCTTCCACATGGTGCATGCCTCTGTTTCCAGAGCAGGCCTGACTCAGAGGGAGAAAGCTCATAATTCATTTAAAAACAGACACAAAGGTGGAAACTCAAATGAGAGGTGCTCACAAGTGTTACCTGCCACGTGTGTTAGGTGAAGGTGTATTCATCTTTCCCATAAAGAACATTCTCTAACCACGTCACTTGGTTAAAGAAATAGATGCTGCCCCACACTTCTTTCTAGGAGTTAAGTAAGCATCAGTGTTCTTTGAAATCAACATACCTTTGAGCAAGGTGAGCTGTGTTGGCTCTTCAGACGTTTTGAATAGCCTTAGTATTCTCTAAATGGTTGCAGACCCTGGTTATTCTCGTTTCTGGTGTAGATAAATATTGGACTTATTATATGACCTTTAGGATATTTTCTACTTTTTGTGAAATCTGAGGAAGTCAAAGGCCAGATACTTGGAACAGTTTTTCTTTGCCTTTCTAGATGTCCTGTTTCCACCTTGCTGTCTGTGTTAGGAGGCTGACTTCTGTGGATTGCATTGGTCTTCATTTATTGCCTCAGCCTTTCTTCAAGGGCTTGCAGTCACATTCACATTCACTGGGGAAGGGCCAGGCGGCAGTCAGAGAAATGGAAGGGAGAGGAGCTCTGGTATTTACTGCCTCAGTCCTCCCAGGGGGCGTGGCTTGGCAGTAGCTACATTCTGCATTTCAGGCCAGAGATCCTATTGTGGTAGCCCTCTCCTATGACTACAAGTCCTACCCGGTTCTAGTAATTGTTCCTCTCTTTCTTCAGTCCTGGGGGTGGCAGTGGCTTTTCATGGTCTAGTTTCCTCACCCCTTTTGGGTTTCCCTCAACTCTGCTAAACCTTTATAAATAGTCCTGTGGCAGATACCCTAGGTCGACACCCCCCCCCCACCCATGATTTATGCCTCTGTGTAATTTGTTCTACCTGATAGAACTTCTAACCAATAGAATATTGCAAAGGTTATGGGATATCACTTCCTCAATTAGCTTATATTATCTGAGGCTCTGCTGGCCTTGAAGAAGCAAACAGTTTATCATGAACACCCTAAGATGGGATCACATAGCAGAGCACTGTGGGTGAACTCTAACTCCTAAGGGAAGCCTCTGATCAGCACATGAGGTCCTCAGTCATACAACTATAAGAAATTTCAGCAAGAAGCTGAGGGCACTTGGTATAGGATAGAGTCAATTCACATTTAAGCCTCTGATGAGACCATAGCTCCCCCCCCCCAACACCTAGATTGCAAACCGGTGAGACCTTGAGCAGAGGACCCAGGTAAGTGGTGCCCAGATTCCCGATCCACAGAAACTATGAGATAATACATGTGTGCTGTTGTAAGACTGGTGGCTGTGGCTATGCAGATTGCATTGAATTCGGGCAGACAGTAATGGAACTGTGGAGCCGGAAAACAGTAAACCACACCAATTTATTGGAGGCTTATAAAGATAGGCAACCCAAAAGAAGAAAGAAAAGAGGAGAAAAAAGGAAAAAGAAAATCTTCTTTCTGCAGTGGATGGCAAGGGATCAGAAAACAAACTGCTCCTCTCACTGGCGGGACGTGATCTGCTCTCATCGCCCCTGAGGGGAAGCACTTATATCTTTACAGTAGTGTTGCCACGTGCTCCTGCGCTAATTACACAAAGGGCTTGCAGCCAGTAAACCTGTGAACAAGCCTAACACAGCTGTTTTCCCCATTGCTGTTTTAAGCCACTGAGTGTGTGGAAATTTGTTACACAATGATAGAAAACTAATACAAGTCCTTTCACTAAAAAATATGCTCTTTTGAGGAGGGCATCAGTTTTTTTTCAGGACACTAATAATACAGGTAGACCAGGAGTCGGCAATTATTTTCTGTAAGGGGCATGGATAATAAAGATTTTGAGCTTTGCAGGCCACAGACAATGCCTGCTGCATATCTCTCTTACATTCCTCCAATTATTTAAAAAGGTAATATGCCAGTCTTAGCTCCTGAGCTGTACAAAAGAATCTATATGCTAGATTGAACGCAGGAACTGCAGTTTGCTTATCTCTATGCTTGACAGATGTACAGTATTTAGTGGATGATTATATAATATATTCATTATATTGCTAAATATGAATTAAAATCTATTTTTCTACTTTCTGAGTGTTAATCTATGCAGTATTTCTCATAATATGAAGTATGTACATGGCCATGTGCCTGGATTTGATGGAGTGGAATGAGGGTGAAAGTGACATAAGGCAATTCCAGGTCTGGTCACGCAAATGTCCTGCCCAATTCTCCACACACTCTCTGATTTCACATCCCGGCTAGAGTGAAAGACTTCAAGATCCTAGTGGATGGAGGTACCACAGGTTAAAGAGGTCCCAGGTACTTGTACCTCGGTAGGAAAGACTGATTACAGAACACTTGTGTTCTTGAGTATATAAGTGAGAAATAACTTTTATTGTGTGTTAAGCCACTGAAATTTGAGGGGTGGTCCATTTCTTTGTATATATCTCAAAACTTAAGGTACCAAAGAGTAGCTCACTCTATTTGTACTTTTAGAAGAGAATTTCCCAGAGATAAATTTTAGCTACACGAATACGAAAAACTTTCTGGATTTTATTTGGTTTAGATGTGGTCTGTAGAAATGAGTAAGAGAAGGAAAGACTGGATAGGGTTAATAGCTCAAAGATACACATCAGGTTAATGGAAAAATTCACATCAAAAGACACACAGTCCTGTGCGGTTGCCACTGTTTTATGCTTTCTCTGTTTTTTTTTGTTTGTTTGTTTTTTCCTGAAGCTGGAAATGAGGAGAGACAGTCCCACCAGGGGGCGACGCTCTGCCCACCAGGGGGCGATGCTCTGCCCCTCTGGGGTGTCGCTCTGTTGCAACCAGAGCCACTCTAGCGCCTGGGGCAGAGGCCAAGGAGCCATCCCCAGCGCCGGGCCATCTTTGCTCCAATGGAGCCTCGCTGTGGGGGGGGGGGGAGAGAGACAGAGAGGAAGGAGAGGGGGAGGGGTGGAGAAGCAGATGGGCACTTCTCCTGTGTGCCCTGGCCGGGAATAGAACCCGGGACTTCTGCACGCCAGGCCAATGCTCTACCACTGAGCCAACCGGCCAGGGCCTGCTTTCTGTTTCTGATACAGAGCTCTTATGTCTACCAGGCTCTCTCCAGGAGAGACCTCTGGATTTCTGGACACACAACTGCTCTACCCCAGCAGGGCAAGAGGCAATCACCATATCCTTCCTCTCCCGACACCTGCTTCTCCTATTGTCACACACTGGCCACTCCAGCTTGCTCTTGGCCGTGGAACTCCATCGACCCTTTCACATTTCTAACAACCCCACTCTGAATAGCTTCTGTTGAATTGGATATAAACATCCCCATAAAATGGATATGAATCTTTAAAGTCATTTAAATCTTACTATTTTAGACCCTTTGAAAGGAAGTTTTTGTGCAGCAAAATAATTTCTTACACAGGAACATTATTGTACTTTGTTTGATCAATTCAATTGGAATACAGTAGTAGGCTTCTTTCTTGGATGTGTCTTGGCTCTGTAATTCAAAATGACACAGTGGTCTGCGGGTATCTCCTGAAGCCTTTGGCTCAGCTAATGCTGACAACATCCTTAGGCCATTTAGAATCAATAGGAATAGAATAAAAAGGACACATTTCTTTTATATAGGGGTTATTGAAGCATACATCTATTAATAGCAAACTTCATCAGTATGGATGACTGCCTTAAGCTATCACATTGTTTTTAGTATTCATCAGTTTATAGCCTTCAAAATATCCAAATGCCAAACATATTAAAGAAACATGTCTGGAACCCAGACTATTCAAATATAAATGAGTCAATAGAAAAATACAAGTTAAATAATTAATTACTAAGATTATTGATAAAGTAACTGATCCTTCTCCCTTTCTCTCTCAATACAAAGGCAAGGCATCACTCTGAGGCAGTGCTTGTCCAGTAACACTAGGTGGCAGCAGTGGGTTTTTAGCCAAGGCATTCTCCCTTTTCCAAAGCGCCTAAGTTACCCTGATAAAGGACCGACTCAATGCATAACTAGATTTTTTAGTACATACAAAGATATAAGGGGTTTTCTTGCACTTTAAATAAACAAATTTAAAAATTTCTTAATGTTATCAGAAGGTGAGAAAGTAAATGTGCTATAAAAGGGGTTATCTGGAATGCTGTGATTATAATCTATAAAAATGGAATATAATACACATAAAATTAAAAGCCTTCCTTTTGCAGAAAATAAACTATTACTTTAGGAGAAGAAATTGTTTTCACAGAAGACTAGCATTTAAAACACCAGAAATTAGCCTGACCTGTGGTGGCACAGTGGATAAAGCATTGACCTGGAATGCTGAGGTCTCCAGTTTAAAACACCAGAAATTGCTACCAGTTATACAATTCTTAGCTATTTGTAATTTGAAAGGGACTGACTTGTTGGACATATGATTGATATTTGAAAGGTAGCTTGAACTTTGGTTAATTTATTTTTGTAATGCTACTCAGTATTTTAAGACTCTGGTGTAAATACTTTTAACATAAAAGAAACCTATTAAACCTTCTGGAAAGAACAAAATTGTGTGTCAATTTCTGAATCAGGAAAATAAAACAAGATTAACAATCTGAACTTAGTCTGGCATGTTTGGGCAAGAAATAAGATTGGGTATGTTCTCAGATTCTAACAAGGTTTTACTCAGCATTTACTCTGAATAATTGAAAGCAAGTTCAGAGTAATTTTGCCAACAGAGGCAGAATAATGTGGTGAAAGGAAGTCTGGATAGAGTCTCAATTTTAGTACTAGCTTTGCCTTTAATTTATTTTGTGACCTTGAGTCAATAATGTAACAATCCTAAGGTCAACTATTCTTTTCAAAATATGTAAAATGTGTACGTTGTTTTAGATCATTTCTACATTCTCATCTTGTTTTGTCATCAAGAATTTTTTTGCCCAGCGATCATTTGGTATATGTATTGAGCATATAGTGTAAAGAATGTGTGTGTGTGTGTGCGCGCGCGCGCACGCGCGCGTGCATGCACGTACTAGAGTATTAATCCTGGTTTTTAAGTCATAGTCAGGACAACATACTCATAAAGTATGAGTCACTTCTTGTATAAAGGCTACACTGTAAATTTATTAATTTACTTTACAAATAGTTCTTGAGAACATTCTAAAAATCACTATGTAATGTTGTAGCCAGGAGAAGAAGAAGGGAAAAATAACAAGCTATTTTTGTTATAACTACAGACAATTATTTACATTTTTTTTTCTTTATTCTCAACTACAAGATGCAAACTGAACACTTTTACATGAAATCTACCACAAGGAATGACTTCACTAAAGTCATTAGGTCTTGGTTTAAGTTCTATAGAGATCAGTCACTTCTAATTCTGCTAAAATAAACAATGTCCTTGAGGCCCAGAAAGGCATTGATGATAAAATTTAAACTATCCAATATTTGTCACATAGATTATATTCCATGACATTCTCAAAATTGCTAGGCTCAAAGTGGCCACTTTCAGGTCTTCCTTTATTACAAACATGTGTTAAGAGAATGATACCATTGTCCAGTTAAATTATGGTTATGACATGTCATGAAATTAGAAAAGGGAGAATTAGAGTTTGTGGGATGACTTAGAGTTCAATGTCTGACAAGAATGAACATTTCTTGAGCATCTACTATGTTCCAAACTCAGTTCTAAGTGCTTTATCACTAATATCTCATTTAATCTTCATATGGGAATATAAATGTATATGATCAATTTATAGATAATGAAACTAAGCTATAGGAAAGATAATAAACTTGTCCAAGGCTCTGGCTGGTTGGCTCAGTGGTAGAGCATCAACCTGCTGTATGGATGTCCAGGTTCAATTTCTGGTCAGGGCACACAGGAGAGATGACCAGCTGCTTCTCCATCCTGCCCCTCCTCTCTTTTTCTCTCTTTTTCCCTCCCTCAGTTATAGCTTGATTGGCTAAAGCACATTGGCCCCAGGCACTAAGGATAGCTCCGTGGAGCCTCTGCCTCCGGTGCTAAGAATAGCTCAATTGTGAGCATGGCCTCAGATGGGGAGAGCATTGGCCCCATACAGGGGTTGCTGTATGAATCCCGGTTGGGATGCATGCAGAGTCTGTTTCTCTATTTCCTCTCCTCTCACTTGGAAAAGAAAAGGAAAGAAAAGAAAAGAAAAGAAAAGAAAAGAAAAGAAAAGAAAAGAAAAGAAAAGAAAAGAAAAGAAAAGAAAAGAAAAGAAAAGAAAACTTGTCTAAGGCAATAAGTGCCAGAACCAGGATTTGAACCCAGAAAGTCTCAGTTCTGTACCTATATTCTAAACTATCATATCAGGTAATTCATCTCGGAGCTGAGTCTTCTGCTGTGTATTTTTGCTTCAGGAAGCAAAAATAATGGTATTTTGTTGAATAATTAATGTAATCAACATGTAGCCATGATCTTTTGGGTTTGTTAATCTGTCTTATTTTGTCTTTTTAAGGAAGAATTGGAGTATTAATATGCAACAAGAACAATCTGTTTAGCCTGATCAGGCAGTGGTGCAGTGGATAGAGAATCAGATTGGGATGCAGAAGACCCAGGTTCGAGACCCTGAGGTCGCCAGCTTGAGCGAAGGCTCATCTGGTTTGAGCAAGGCTCACCAGCTTGGATCCAAGGTCACTGGCTTGAGCAAGGGGTTACTCAGTCTGCTGTAGCCCCACAGTCAAGGCACATATGAGAAAGCAATCAATGAACAACTAAGGTGTTGCAAGGAAAAACTAATGATTGATGCTTCTCATGTCTCTTCATTCCTGTCTGTTTGTCCCTATCTATCCCTCTCTCTGTCTCTGAAAAAAAAAAAAACAACAATTAGTTTGGAAAAACTATTGTTAGAGCTTTGCCTGATATTACTAGCGAGAAGGGTTTATTTTTATTTGTGTATATGTGTATACTTTAGTCCAGTGATTTTCAACCTTTTTTGAGCTGTGGCACATTTTTTACATTTACAAAATCCTGGGGCGCACCACCTACCAAAATGACACAAAATGACACTCTAACACAGTACATATTATACATATAGTTAATAATATAGTTTCTAAATGTATTTATACTCACTTAGTGTGAAACCTGGGCCTGTTTCAATGAACACAAAAGGGATATCCTGGCAGGAATGGTAGAAAGACACACACAAAGCTCTTCCTCAACAGTTCTCAGTCTCTCTCTGTTTTTAGTTTTTATCACAGTCAAGCTTGAGAAGCTCAGCTCACATAGATACGTGGTTGAAAACGGGAGCAATGCCAAAATAGCTTTGTTGGCCAGAATGGGGAACTCCTTGGCAACAGATAACCAAAAACTGTCCAAAGGAAGATCAGCAAACTTTAGCTTTAATGTTAGATAACATTGTGATGCATTGTATATCACCCTCTGTGGGGACCTCTTTTAAAAAGAAAAAGGTCAAATATCTATATACACCATCAAGATAGACATAACTAGCTGAGGCTGAGGCTTCATCTAGTGGTGGCAACATTTACCTCCAGTCCTGACCAGGATTAGAAATCGGGACCATCGGGAGGAGTAGCAGCTTCAACTACTCGCTGCGGCCACACAATGACAAGTGCACGGCAGCCCAGGGGAGGACCTTCCTGGGTGTGGATGAGAGGCGGCCTACTATTGGTTCATCGCTAGTGGTCGGGATGAATCCTAGAAGGTGATTGGTCAGTGAGTGTTCCCAGTGCCTCCACTCTTCCTGTCGCTGATAGCTGGAGGGATTGTGAGGGGAATGTTTATGTTCGGATGAAGGCGGCTGGCGGCGGGCCTGATAAATAGCCTCTGCGGGCCATATTGGCATGCGGGCCGTAGTTTGGGGACCCATGTTTAATTTCCCCATGGCACACCTGACCATGTCTCATGGTATACTGGTTGAAAAACACTGCTTTAGTCAATAGCTCTTGCTTTAAAAACCAACCAAAACCTCAACAATTTTGAAGGACTATTCCATTATTTTAGAATGAGTCATATAAAGAGATGTTTTATAATTTTCTCTACAAAAGAATCATTTTCCATCTCTCTTTATTGTTCATGTCTCTTAATACTAATGGTATCTACCAATCAATAGATCTGTGCTGCTCAGGACCCCTCTATGTCTCTCCTGTTACTGTTCCAACAGAGAAAAACACAGATAATAAAAAAAATGGCATAAGTTATCACTATTAATAATTGCTTTCCCAGGACTACCTGGTTAAGTGTGCAAAAAAAAGTATAAATTAAATGGATTAGCTTCTGACAGCATACATATTCCATAGCTATAAATTATTTGTAATTCTCAAAGGTGCAGGATTGAATAACAAATTCCTGATTCATGGAGAGATGTGGACCCCTGGGAAACCATGTCATTTGACCAATGATCTCATCATTGGGGGCACAATAAACTCTTTAGCTTTCCTGCACTGTAAAAGTTACATTATTCCTTCTCTCAACCAAGAGCTGACTATCACTGTCGATGATCATTTAATTTCACATTTTATTAAAACACTTAATGCAAAGTCATGTTATAACTGAAGGCAAAGCACAGAGCCTGGTGTAAGACGCTCTTCTTCAGAACATGGTAATGAGAGAATTACCACATTAATCTATGTATAAAGGCCCTTTAGAGATTGTCATGCCTCCCGTGGTTTCATTTTCCATGGAAATGTGGAGTAAGAAAAGCTTCAAATAAAATTATTCATTGTTAAACATTTCACATTTACAGGTTCCGCTCTGTCCAGACGCTGCTTCCATGGTGACATGAGGGGACACTTGCAGTGGAGTTTCCCTGTCCTCTGCCAGCGGCGCTACATCTTGATCCAGCGCGCGTGGGTCCTCACTCCACCAAAAAAATACATCTTGGACAAATGGAGCCTCCTCTGTGACTTAAAGGGACACTCTCCAAGTAGCAACTTGATTATCTGTCAGATTATATATTCAATTGATTAAGGCTGGCAAATCAAAGGAACTTCGGGTAGTGTTCCTGTAATGCTATTCATACTTGGCGACCATCCGGCCCGGACTATCACCAGCCTGTTCGGCTCTCTTTGAAGTTTTAAATAGGGAGGAATGATCAGAGGTGAGACTAAAATTATTTTCCTAAGTGTGTGTCGGCCCCAGGAACCTTGCTCTGTTTTCCCTGGTTCCAGAAATCACCCAAGCGGATAATAAAGTGAGTTGCAGAAAGGTAAAACCTACGGGGTGAGAGGAGACAGCGGTTTCACCAGAGCCCCGTCTGCATTTCCTAGTCCCGACAGAGCCCTCTCGGTGACAAGATTTCAGCCCAGGGTTTCTGTTAAGATGACAACAGTCAAATCAAGTGTGGTTAAATGTACGAAGTATAAGAAGTTTTATATGTGGTTAAAAGAAAAAGAAAAAACCTAGGCAGAAATACTTAACCTATTCTGAAGTTTTAGGAAAATGGTGCTAGAAAAGCTTTTAATATAATAAACTAGAATACTGTCTTCTTAGTAACAAAAGATAGTCAGCTTTACATCAACTGAAGCCAAACGTGGCCTGCAGTCCGCACTGGTTGCCAAATGATTCTTGTTGCTATTAAAATGATCGCCAGGGAGTTCAAGGACTGAGGAGTCATTTGAAATGGCCTTGGAAAATATGTTGAAAAAATTGCCTCAAACCATTTTCCCTGGTGCTTATTCTTTGTCCCTGTGCTCTAACATGCAGTACATGATAAAATATATCCTGTGTATTTATAGTGTGTCCAGAAAATGCCAAAGTGCTTAAGGCTCTGACATTGTTTTCATTACAAATGGATACGTTTGGGAATGTAAATGCCAACTTTTCAAATTTGTTATGGATGGAAAATACAAATGGTGCCAGCTTTTAAAAATACACTGTATTGTGTGAAGCTCTGGACCAGTTGCTTTTCACTCCAATGGGGAAAAGCTCTTGTGTAAAATGCAAACAAAGCATCTCCCCCTTATAGAATGCTGGTGGTCAGATTAGCCAAGACCCAGGAACTTTTAAAAGACACTTTAGTTATTTATTGATTTTAGAGAGAAAGGAAAGAAGAGAAAAAGAGAGAAACATCGATTTATTGTTCCACTTATTTATGCATTCATTGGTTGATTTTTGTATGAACCCTGACAGGGGACTAAACCTGCCACCTAGGTGTGTCCAGACGACACTCTAACCAGCTAAGCTACCCAGCCAGGGCCCCAGGAACTTGACTATTCTACTGATCACATCTATCTTCAGACCAGTCAGTAAATCTGAGATAAAATAGAGCTAAAGACTATTGCCTTTAAAACTGCAATATGGCTCACTCCTTCCGTTCTAGTCCATCTGTTCCCTTTGTCATCCATTTGCATGTATCACAGGAGAGATGTTCTTCTAACAGTGTTTTTTAGTGTCCTTGGCATGCAATAGGTCACAACTCGAATGCTGCTGAGAAGTACCAGGCACAGCCTGCCCTCATGTGTGTTTCTTGCTTTTCAGTTGGAAACCATCACATCAAATCATAATGAGGGTGATCCCAGTTCTCTGTTTTTGCACCCTCCATGTCCTCCATCACGTAGACTTTCTAAGAATCCAAGCGAATGCTTTTCAAATCATCCTCTGACTGCCTGTGAAATATGTCCTCTGAAATTTTCACACCGCATGAAAAGCTTAGAGACATCACCCTTTCCAGGTAGGAGGCCAGGTGACTGCATAACTGCACGGAAGCCTCATTTTGTATGCAGGGATGGCAGAGCACCCCTAGTAATTTCTCTGTGAGCAGGGGAGAGTTAGTTATCCTATTCTCATTATGGGGATAATAGAAGAATGATAATACCTATTTCCAGGCATGGCAGAAGATAAGGCTGCGTGTAATAATGATGCCTCTTAAGCTATAGTACAGTGTTTTTGTTGTTTTTAATAAACATTTATTTATTACATAGTTTGTGCCAGTTACTGCATCAGATACAAGAGGAATAAGATACAGTTCCTATTGTTCGAGGGACTCACAGGTTTAATGGAGAGCTAGATTTATAAATACAAAGGTACAGCTCAGGCTTATGACAGCAATGACAATGGTAGCCATGCAGGGGGTGTTCTTAAAAGGCTATCAGTGGGGTCTCCTATCTGAAACTGGGAAGTTTAGGAAAAATTTCTGAAGGGGAAGACACCGGAGCTGAAAATTCCATAATGAACAAAGCTAATCAGAAAGGCATTTGTGTCAGGGACTGGTAACCGGAATAGAGACTGGAAGGAGGGATGGATTACCAAAGGAAGGAGGAAAGGAGTTGTAAGTGGAGGAAGCAGAGCCAGAGATTAAGTGACACGGTGAGAAGGTATCAGTAGTTGTGCACAGGTGATGGTAGATGTATCACGGTGGCAAGCAGTGGCAGCTGAAGATGGGAAGCCAGCTGACAGCTGACCCTGAGGGCCCCGGGGTGCATTGGTGTGAGGGAAGTTGCATGCCGACCTGAAAATTCACGTGGAGGAGTAACACGGTCTTGTTTGTTTTAGAAAATCATGCTGCACTTGGAATGAACTGTGGCCTAAGTATAGTGGCATTTGGAGGTGAGTTGGGGTCAAATAGTAGAAAAAAAACTGCACCTGGCATTTAAAGATATATATATATATATATATATATATATATATATATATATATATATGGAATCCCCTTTTATCTATTTTTTAGTTTAAGATTTTTAAATTTGTATATAAGTATTATTAAGAAAAATACATTCACATTGTCATTAATATTAAAAAAAATTCCCCAGAAGGTGAAAAAGTTTAAGCCAAAGATGAGAAAGAAAAGTCTACTTAAAGTACTCAGTTCTCCTAATAAAATGATCGCTATTGCGGCCCTGGAGAACTGTGCTACTGAGCCTAATATGGAGGTATTGATTCACTGTCCTACACCCTCCAGGTCAAGGAGGCCCTGCAAGCTCTGTATACACTAAGTCCAATAAAGTCTATGGGAAATCAGATTGTATTGGCTTCTTGATCAATAAGTGGTGAGTTTACTGTCTAGATTTAAATTCAAATGGAAACATTTCTTTGTTATCCCTGTAATCCCAGCTATCATTAGTAGCTGTAGTAAAAGTATCATGAAACCGGGTTGTACCTGCATCAGCAGCAAACTGAGCATTTAAAAGCTCATTCAGTGACTCTGGCTTTCTTCTGTGGCAAACTTGATTGATTTGTTGAGTGTTCTGAATTGGTCATCAGAACAACACCAGCTTGGTCTTTTTTACATCATGTACATATGGCCTAAGTGAATAGTTTTTATTTCTAGGCCAATATATTCAAAAGCAAAACTCATTAGTCAGCTTAAATATGGTGTGCATGGTAGACACGTGCTGTTTTCTGGTTACTCAGCACATGATGTCTTCTGAATAGCATCTTTGTTTCCTTTAAAGGACTTACCTTTCCCTCCTCACTTGTCGTCTTGGAAAGCTAGTGACTGAGGTGACCTTTCCTCTTGCTAAGCAGTGGTGGGATTTAAATAATTTAACAACTGGTTCTTTGCCCAAATGACCATTTTAAGTATAAAAAAAACAGTATACCGAAAGATAGTTTATTATTTTATGCATTTAATACTTAAGTAAGAACAATAAAAGAAGTACACAAAACTAGATTATGTTATGTTTTAAAATAGTAACGAAAAAATATTAAATAATACCTGACAAAAACCAATAAAACTGTTATTTAAGATATTTCCACATTGCTTCTTGATTGGCATCCTCACTTGCAATTTTCTTCACCTGTGGATGGAATGAATATTACTGTGGGTGCTTAGAATACGCTGTTGCACAGATGAGTGTTAAAAAAAAAGAGTAAGGAATGTGAATTTGTGATTTCTAAATTGGGCGGCTGCCCAGGCGCCCACCTTAGAGAGAACCCTGATTACAAGTGCTATTTTAACAGCTGGTTCACTGAATTTAACAAAAAATTAGGTATTGGTTCTGCCAAACTGGTGCAAACCTCCTGAATTCTACCACTAGTTTTGAAGGCTCTTTGTGATAGCTTTCTCTCACTCATCAATTTGTGGGGGCAGAAGGAGTGAATTTGTCATTAACCTGAGCCATTCATTCCTTCCTTCTCCTCTGTCGGATCCCCTGTGGAAGGTGTCAGTGTGGAAGGAACAGCCCCAGGGGAATCATTCCAGCGCTGGCACCAGGTGAGGCTGTGGAGCTGTTCCCATGTCCAGTGCCGTCTCTAGCATCGTCCCTACCACCGTCCTTCTCATCTGTGCCAAGCCAGTTATCCAAAGTTCCCTTGCCACCTCTGAGCCCCTTTATCATTCTGGTCAATTTACTTTTTACTTAGGTGAGCTGCTTATGTTTTCTGTTGACTGCCTCAAAGAATCCTGACTGAAAAAACAATAATGAATAATTTGCTTTTCACAGAGGCTAAAGGGCATTGCTCACGACTCACACAAAATCTATTAATATGCTTATGGAATATGGAGGGACCAGGGGGTTTTAACTCCATTTTATAACAGAGGCAGCTAAAATACCAAGAAATTTGGTATTTGGTTTATGTCATGAGTGTCATCAGAATCATAATTAAGAATAAAATAGAGACCTATTGGCTTCTAACTCTGCCAATAATTAGCAGTGTAACCTTGAATAAGTTACTTAACCTCTTCCGGCTTTAGTTTTTTCAACTGTAAAATTAAAGGATTGGGTCAGACAATCTCTAAGACCTCTTCCATCTCAAAATAATTTGGATTTTTATCCCAGGCTCTTTCTAGAGACTTCTGCTCTGTGATTGGAGACCCTGATGTGTGGACAGAATATATCACTAGCTTAGATGTCGTGTTTCTAATAAAATATATTTTAATCATCTACAAAAGCAAAATATAATAGATTTCTTATTTGTATTTTCACAGCCTCTGTGGCCATCTCTCCCTAATATCAAAGTTTCCTTCTTCTGTCAAACAGAAATTTTGAGATATTCTAAATGTTTTATTTTTAATCAATGAAAAAATCAGTGAACTTATTAGAACCCAAACTGAGGCTTTTGAGCTTTACTTTGTGATGTATTTACCTATTTTAAATAATTTAAAATATTGAAAGGCAAAAATTAATTGGAGTCAATGTTTCACTGATGTTATTATACATGTTATCTTTTTCCATTTCTGAGAGATATCTTTCTTCTGCTTACTATGTTAATAGTCAGAATTATAATTTTTTAAATCTCAATTTGTTTTATTAGATTGTGCAACCTAAACCTTTAGAGAGCATATTTTCAAAAAAGAAAATCCTGAACTGTCAATTTGTATATACCATGACTATGATTGTTTTTTTTCTCTGTTCTTTATAAGAAAAGAGAAGCAAATGAAAGAACTGAAGTAAAATTAAAAAATGAGAATATTTAATTGGAAAAATTGTTATCTGATACTGAATAATCTATTTCACTCATAAATGATAGAAGTAAAAATGAAAGTATTCAAAATGGTTTTTGATATCAAATTCTTCTGATGTTTTGAAGCACTCAGAGGTGGAATGAGTAGCTTCTAATTATATGAGAAATAACCTCATAAATTGACTTTTTCATTCTTGAAGTTAAAACACAGAAAAGTTTAAGCAAATCTTATATAAGTAAAAAATTACTGAATTATATTTAAAAGCTGATATATTTTTAAAAATCAAAGATTTATATCACTTTAAAAAATTAAGACTTAATAGTTTTTATATATTATTTTTGTTTGTTTCAGAAAAAACACAAGTTAATACATAATATATGCATGTATGTATACATATATGCATACATATGTACAATATGTAAATGTGCACTGTGAGAATCAATTAATCATGTAAATTAGCAATTATCATTTGAAGCATACAGGTCATCAATGTCCTGTATGATGGACATTAACTGGCCATCAATGTCCACCATAAGACAGCTATTAAATTTTTAGAAAGTGATTTAAAAGGAGAAAACAATGTTTTACTTATAGTTTTTAATACTCAACTCCAGAAAATATGAACAAAATTTACATGTGTCTTGTATTGTTGTCTTGGGTAACAGCCCAAATCCCAAATTAATTTAATGAGGGAACAACAGTTTAGTAGTTCACAAATCTGAAAATTCTTTTTTTTTTTATTTTTAGTGAGAGGAGGAGAGGCAGAGACTGAATCCTGCATGCACCCCAACCGGGATCCATTTAGCAAGCCCACTAGGGGGCGATGCTTGGCCCATCTAGGGCCCTTGCTCCATTGCAACTGGAGCTATTTTTTAGTGCTTGAGAGGGAGGCCATGGAGCCCCTCAGCACCCAGGGCCAACTTGCTCCAATTGAGCCATGGCTGCAAGAGGGGAGAAGAAGAAAGAGAGAGAGAGAGAGAGAGAGAGAAAGAGAAAGAGAGAAGAGCAAGATGGGAAGAGGTGGAGAGGCAGATGGTCACTCCTTCTGTGTGTCCTGACCCAGAATTGAACCCAGAACATCCACATGCAGGGCCAGTACTCCACCACTGAGCTAACTAGCCAGGACTTGAAAATTCTAAATGTAAATGGAGCTATGGATGAAGCTCTGTCCAAGGCTCACAGCTCACAGAATATTGTCAGGACTAATTTTTCTTTCCTGTTTCTCTATTTGGCTTACCAGTAGTTCTAAATCCCCATGCTTATAGATTTAGGTTGAAATGTGAAGAATAAGAATCTTTTCCAGAAGATTTATTAAAAATACCTTTGTGACTTGGTGGCTCTGATTGTATAGAATCGTAAACCTGAAACCTATATGTTATTAATGAATGTCATCCCAATAAATTCAATTAAAAATAAATAATAAAAAATTAGTCTTCCAAAAAAAAAAGGTACACAGAATGGGGAGTGGAAGAGTGAATATCCATGAGAAAATAGCAGAATAGATGCTAGCCAAGGAGGAACGAAAGTATCTATTCATCTTCCTCACCACTATGTTATCCCAGTTCCCATGACAATATGGTGTTTCCAAAGTGCAGTTGTCAACACACTATTTTGGGCTCTTCTCATTTGAGGAACTCATTCTCTTTCAGTCCTCAGGTATTGACTTTTAGTTAGACTCTTGAACTTAGCTCCATAGTCTACCATTTTTTCTGAGTTCATTGTTTGCTTAAATTTTTTCAAAATTTACTCCCACAATGGAGACTTGGAAGTAGTGTACATAAATATTGGGACTATGTAAAAAGCATTTCATAGGGTATTTTTGAATAGAGAGTAAGAGTACTAATTTATAGATTCTCAACTTCCATATATACTTTCTCTCCAAAATAGATTTGCCTGAGAACAAACCTATATTCATTTAGAAAAGAAAAGCGAACATTTTACTCTTTCCAAATTATATTAGGGTCATTAGCGTTGGACTATGAAAATTTCCTATACATCAAAATAGCCGTAATTTTAAATCCTGGTTTCAAAAATACCTCTATTATTGATTTGTTAAAATATCTTAAACTATCACGGCTTTCTGTTCTTCCCTTTTACTCATGCCTTTTAAGAGAGAGGTTTGCTCTACCTTAGAATGTTCAGAATTCAGCAAAACCAAAGCAGTATAGGATATAATTTTGATTTTTAAAAATATAACTGGAATGTTTTCTGGTTACCACATTTTTCAAAAGGACACACATTAGATCAAAACCTATTGATAAAATAGTTACGTATTTTTTTCTCAAATTTTGTGGACATTAGTTAATAAAGTAGTTAAAACCTAAATTTTTACAAATGATAATGTGACCAGGAATAAATATGCTATATTACTGATTTACTGATAATTAGTCTGACTAGCCATAAAAAACCTGTACCCCTCTGGCTGATGCACATCAAGGGTTAACATCCAAGCAGGAAGAATAAGATAAGCTTCCGTCCTTCTCCTCACTCCCACTGCACTGAGGCATGCAGTTCTGATTCCGTCTTGCTTAAGGTCAAGAGAACAGCTTGACTGTGGGAATCTGTAGACACTTATTATATGAAACAAAAATCCTTAGTCTCTGAGTTACTCGCGAGCTTCACTTCCTGTTACAACCACAGGAGGGAATGGACTCCAAGTTTCAGATGTGCCAGCTCCAGAAGATAAGTGGCCTTGCATCTGTTACCTGAACTCTCTGAGCTAGCTTGCACTAGCACCTCTCCCCACACTTACACACACATACACACATTCCACAAAGAAGTCTCAACCCTCTTTTTCTGATTCTTATGTTCTCTTTTGTTCATTGCCCCTCCTTCTTCCTCCTAATAAAAACTTCTGCCTGCAGCAGTAGGGAATGATGGGTTTTTGAGACAGGAGTTCCCCACCCCACCCCACCTCATCTTCTCAGGGGGCTGTCACTTGAATAAACCTCTTTGCTTTGCACCAGCACCTGTGTCATGTAATTTGTTTTCATGCTGGACCTGAGGGTCATTTTTCTGGTTTCAATAATATGTTACTTAATAAGGTAATCAAACCCACTTTTAATATATATATGTGTATGTGTGTGTGTGTGTGTGTGTGTGTATATATATACACACACACACACTATTAGAATAGATAGTTATCATGTTTTAGCTTACTAAATTTAATTGCTTCCCTCCAAATAACAATTAAATAGTAAACTGATTTAAAATCACTTGGTAATATTTCAAAGACAATTTAAAATGGGTCAGTGGTACATCATTTTTCAGTAAGATGGTATATGAATTAAAATACTTGAAAGCCACAGTTAAGGGTCTGTCTGGAGAGATTATTTTGTTAGAGCATATGCCAAGGTGTGGGTTCTATGCCCAGTCAGGGCACATACAAGAATCAACCAATGAATGCATAAATAAGTGAACAACAAATCAATGTTTATCTCTTCCTCTTTTACTCTCTTTCTCCTTTCTTCCTCTGTTTTTCTCTAAATCAGTAACTTAAAAAAAAGAAGGAAGGAAGGAAGGAAGAAAGGAAGGAAGGAAGGAAGGAAGGAAGGAAGGAAGGAAGGAAGGAAGGAAGGAAGGAAGGAAAGCAAGCTACAGTTAGAAAGCTAGAAAGCATAGGGATGTTAGTCTGGGAGCCCTCAGTAGATTTGACGGGAATATAAACCTGCACAATCTGGTCTAGATCAAATTGGGGGGAGAGTACCATGTCAGCCTTTATTTATCTATTTTTCTTAATGTTCAGGATTTTTGCGTGTCTGGAACTCCCTTCTGCAGCAACATTTTAAACATGGCCCTCCAATTTTTCTGAATTTTTAAGATACTGTTTTTTATCAAAAACAGCTCACCAATTCCAGGTGGTTCTTTTTTTCACATGAAAAAGTTGGCAAGTCAATTAGACTAGTTGTTTAATTTACTATTTTCATCACATAATAGTTTTAAATTTTAATGAGAAAGAACTTTCTGGAAAACTGCTGCAACTTGAAAAAATTTCTTTGCTTATGTTAGTTCAAGAAGTAAAAAACTTGGGGGTTGCATTTTATAGTATCTTTATTTGTGGGCATGAAGCTAAGCTTGAGACATAGTAAATGACCATCATATATGAACTATAAAATGCTTTGATATATTAATAAAACAATGATGAGCAAAAATACAAGACTTTTTTTTTTTTGTATTTTTCTTAAGTGAAAAACCGAGAGGCAGAGAGACAGACTCCCGCATGTGCCTGACTGGAATCTACCTGGTATGCCCACTAGGGGGTAATGGTCTGCCCATCTGGATCATTGCTCCTTTGCAACCAGAGCCATTCTAGCACCTGAGGCGAGGCCTTGGAGCCACCTCAGCACCCCGGAAAACTTTGCTCCAGTGGAGCCTTGGCTGTGGGAGGGGAAGAGAGAGATAGAGAGAAAGGAGAGGGGGAAGGGTGGAGAAGCAGATGGGTGCTTCTCCTGTGTGCTCTGGCTAGGAATCGAACCTGGGACTTCCACATGCTGGGGCGACGCTCTACCACTGAGCCAGCCGGCCAGGGCAATACAAGACATTTTTATTGACTATAAAGTTCTTATAAATTTAATACATTCTTCAGAAAAGGTAAAAAAAAAAGATTACTTCTATCCTCTGTATTTTTGTATGACCTCAAAATTCATATGTTGAAGTCCTAACATGCAAAGGTGACAGTGTTTATTAATGAATGGAGACACTTGGGAGGTGGTTAAGTCATGACGTTGGAACTTTTATGAATGATATTAGTGTTTTGCAAACTTTTTTTTTAGGATCCAGAGAGATCCTTATCCCTTCTGCCATCATAGGACACAACCAGAAGTCAGTGACCCAGAAGAGGACGCTCATGTGACCACACTGGCATTCTGATCTCAAACTTACAGCCTACAGACTGTGAGAAATAAATTTGTTATTTACAAGCTATCCATTCTGTGGTATGTTCTTATAGCAGCCCACATGGAGTAATACAGATACCTGTATTTACATAGAATACATTCTTTATCTTAGCTTTAAGCAACTCTAAGGGAAGAATTTTGTGAATTATCAAGCTTTGTCCAGCATAAGCTTACCAACTTCCTCCTAAACATTCATACCAGAAAAACATGAGTGAAACTCTATGCTCAGACCCAAGATACTTTAAGTTATCCAGATGCCTGGAATTACATTGTTAAAGCATTGGGATATTTAATTGAACTTTAAAAATTGTCTGAATATTTTGGCACCATATAAACACATACACAAAGAGTGTAGGTGACTATGTGTGTTTGTACATAGTGGGTAGCCTAGCCTCACAGCAGTCCTGTAAAAAAGATGTATATCTTCTCACAATTAAATCTGTGACATAAAAGGCATTTCAAGCCTTTTTTACTTGCTATCACAGAATAGCAGTTATTCTCTATTTGGGTTTAAAGGTGATGACAGTTTTTATTAATCTTTTTTTTTTTTTTTTTTTTTTTACAGAGTCAGAGAGAGGGATAGATAGGGACAGACAGGAACGGAGAGAGATAAGAAGCATCAATCATCAGTTTTTCGTTGTCACATCATAGTTGTTCATTGATTGCTTTCTCATATGTGCCTTGACTGCTGGCGTTCAGCAGACCGAGTGAACCCTTGCTCAAGCCAGCGACCTTGGGTACAAGCTGGTGAGCTTTGCTCAAATCAAATGAGCCCGCGCTCAAACTGGCGACCTCAGGGTCTCAAACCTGGGTCTTCTGCATCCCAGTCCGATGCTCTATCCACTGCGCCACTGCCTGGTCAGGCAAATCTTAGTGTCTGATAAATATCTGAAAAATAAAATTTCTTTTTAGCTTAAAACAAAACAAAACAAAACAATAGCAAAAAATAGTCCATGCAAGTCTACTTGCTTTAGGATACATGTGAAAATCACCTGGGAGAGGTAACCTGCTACCCACTTGACTAATGATACTTCTTTCAGCACCCTTAGTTCCACCATTAAATTGTAAAAGAAATAAAATCGCCATGCAATGACTGGGTGATTCAGTAAAAGGTGAAAGTTAACAAGAGCCAAGACTATTTGTAAATAAGCAAAGTTCGATCCCTGACTCACATTGTAATCAACATAATTCCACATGGTTTTGACATTTAAATATATATTTAAAAATGAAATTGTAAAACTATTTTCTAAAAGAAAATGTGAGTGATTATTTACATATTTCTGAGTGGCAAGATCATCATAAACCCACAAACAAAGGCATAAACCATAATGGAAAGAGCACCTTAAGTATACATAAAATGTATGTGCACACAGACAGACTCACACGGGCACACACATTCATTCACATACACACAACTATATCTGGCTAGTAAAATGCCATAAAAAAGGCAAAGAAAAACTGGGGAAAATAGCAAGCTGGCAATATACTCATATTTTCAGCTATAAATAGCTCTTGTAGACCAATGGAAATAAGGCAAACGTTTCCAAAAATGGGCACTTAAAAAAAAATAAAATGACTAACAGAAAAATATTAAAGTATATATATATATATATATATGAAAATTTTGATTTTTTACATAAAAATTGGCAGAAAGGACCAAAAAAATGTCAACATTAGAATGAAAAATGTGCATACTCATACGCTAGTGAGCACCTTGGTGCTTTGCTCTAAGAGCCATAAATATGTGCCTGCTCCGTGACACTGCCTTCTCTGTCCATCATGCATTGTAGAGGAAATAGTCTTAGACATGTGACAAATGAGGAATATTAAATAAAACCTTACTGCTAATTCTGAAAAATTAGAATTGAACAAACTGATAAAAAATAGTGTTTGATATCCATATGTACCTCTCTATTGTTATAAAACTATATTGAGTAATATTTAATCACTTGCTGTTTTTGTTTTTGTTTTGTTTTATTCAGTGAGAGGAGGGGAAGTAGAGAGACAGACTCCTCCTGCATGCGCCCCAACTGGGATCAACCCAGCAAGCCCACTAGGGGGCGATGCTCTGCCTATCTGGGGCGTTGCTCTGTTCCTCGGCAGCTGAGCTCTTAGCACCTGAGGAGGAGGCTAGGGAGCCATCCTCAGTGCCCAGGACCAACTCACTTCAATCAAGTCATGGGTGCAGTAGAGGAAGAGAGAGAGAAGCAGAGAAAGAGAGAGAGAGAGAGAGAGAGAGAGAGAAGAGGGAGAGAAGGGGTGGAGAAGCACATAGCTGCCTATCTTGTGTGCCCTGACCTGGAATCAAACCCAGGACAGCCATACACCGAGCCAATGTTCTATCATTGAGCCATCAGCCAGGGCTAGTCACTTGTTTTTAGTGAAGTCATTTAGTGCATATTATTGCTAGACACCCTTTGAAAAGACTTGGCAAATGCATTTCTATATCAGCATCTTGCTTTGTTAACTAACTTTGCCATTCCTGTTTTAATGGGACAGGAAGCACCAGCTAACTACTTTGTAGCAAACTTTTTCAGTCCTGGAGTTTCTAGGTTCCTGTGTTCTTTTCTAAATGTTATCATCTACTGCTCTAGCTACATAAGGTCTTCATTGGTTTGTTCTTTATCATGGGAGTTGAGTAACTAACTCTATGATATCATTTTTACTGATGTCCAGCTACAGTTGATTACCATTAATCCTTATGGTGCTTTGTTCCTAAGTACAAGTTGTACAGAAGTTGTATGTTTGTAACTTGTGGACTTACTATAAATCCACTCATTTCCATTTTTTTTCAACCTGTTAGTTCTTGCTACCCTTTCTCATTTTTCCCAGGATGCTTTTTCATTTTATTTTTTTTCCTCACCTGTTAAAGAAAACAAATACTTATGACACTTTGTTAAAGAGGGTAAGGCAGACTTTACTCAGGGGGACTACTGCAGGAGGGGAATTTGAAGTAAGTGAGAGAGATTGGGCTCAACTTGGAATGACAGGACAAGATAACATTTACAACCAGGGAATAGGGTGGGATCAGTGGGTGGGATATTATTAAGAGTGAACATCAGGCTATTCTATCAGGGGATTCTTGAGAGACCAACTACAGGATTCTTTTTTTTTTTTTTAATTTATTTTTTTTCCGAAGCTAGAAACGGGGAGAGACAGTCAGACAGATCCCACATGCACCCGACAGGGATCCACCCGGCATGCCCACCAGGGGGCGACGCTCTGCCCACCAGGGGGCGATGCTCTGCCCCTCCCAGGCGTTGCTCTGCCGCGACCAGAGCCACTCCAGCACCTGGGGCAGAGGCCAAGGAGCCATCCCCAGTGCCCGGGCCATCTTTGCTCCAATGGAGCCTCAGCTGCAGGAGGGGAAGAGAGAGACAGAGAGGAAGGAGAGAAGGAGGGGTGGAGGAGCAGATGGGCGCTTCTCCTGTGTGCCCTGGCCGGGAATCGAACCCAGGACTTCTGCACGCCAGGCTGATGTCTACCACTGAGTCAACCGTCCAGGGCCCCAACTACAGGATTCTTGCTGAAGGCTAGCCAGAGGCAAAAATACCAAGGGCAGAGGATGCAGAAATTTGATCCAATATGAAGGGTGGGTTATTATTATTAAATTGACTCAATTGGATACTTGCTAAAACTGAGCTGAATGAGACAAAGACAGAGCCTAAGACTGACACGTTGAGAATTTAAAGGAGACCGACTAGTGTTCAGTTCAAGAGAGTGTCTTTATCACTACCTAAAATAAAGCAAATGTTTCCCATATCCCTGCCATCCAGTCCTCGTGGGAAGGCACTCTCCATCAGATTCTTTTGCATACATAAGCCCTCATGTCATCCTTAATGTCTGAGATTGGTCAGTCTAAATCTACAGATTGGTCAGAGTCTCAGATAACACTGCTATTCCCAATGTAAGGGACAGTTCTTGTCTTATTTTTTATTTCTGCCATGTTATTTCAGCAGAAACCTAGTCATTTTTATTCTTTGTTGTCCCCACCTCCAACTGATTAGCCATTTCTTTACATTCTACCTCCAAATGTATTCCTAATACTATGCTCATTTTTCATAGTCACTCTCTGAAATCACCTCACCATTTCTCTTTTCTGGATTTTTTCAACAGTCTTTCAACTGGTCTCCCCGCTTCTCTTGTTCCCTTCATTCCCTCCAAAATTTTCTACATAGAGGTGAGAAAAAAAATAACATTTTGAAAACAAATTGAATCAGATTATTAGAAAAGAAAACCATTTATTAGACTTTCCAAGGCATTTAGCACATAGCCCGACTCCTTATTTTGGTCTATAAATTTGTGCAGGACGTGACTGTTTCTTTAACTCATCTTGTTCCATTCTTTTCTCTAGTTCATTTTGATACAGCCCACCACATAACTCCATGTCTCCCTTACTTTTCCTTTGAGTCTCAGGGTATATGTCCTTTCCTCAGTAAACATCCCTAGAGTAACCTCTGCTCCTCTTCCTCTCAGCCGTTAGTTTGCTTCTTTTATAGCACTTACTACACTTGAACACTTTTTGTCTGTGTTTTACTTGTGTTTGGCTCCCTCCTCCAGAAACATTTAGCTCCAAGAAGACTAGCAACTATAAATAATAATATGCCAACAAATTGGACAACCTGGGCAAAACCAATAACTTCCTAGAAACATAGACTCTTCCAAAACTGAAACAGGAAGAATCACAAAATCTGAATACCAATGACAATGAATAAAATTGAAACAGTAATAAAAAAAAACCTCTCAGCAAACTAAAGTCCTGGACTGTATAACTTCACAAATAAATTTTTTACTAAGCATTTAAAGAACTAACACCTAGCTTTCTCATACTATTTCAAAAAATTCAAAAAGAAGAAAAACTTTCAAGCTCATTTTACAAGACCAGCATTATCTTAAATCGATAAAGACACTGTAAAGGAAGAAAGTTACAACACAATATCCATAATGATTAGAGATGTTAAAATTCTCAATGAACTATTAGCAAACCAGACCCAGCCATATATTAAAGATATCATAAATCATGATCATGTGGGGTTTATTTCGGGAATGCAAGGTTGGTATAATATCTTCAAATCAATAAATGTGACACATCACATAAACAAAACAAAGAATGATTCAACAAGCAAGTGTTGGTGAAGGTGTGGAGAAAAGGGAACCCTCATGCACTGTTGATGGAAATGTAAACCAGTGCAACCACTGTGAGAAATAATATGGAGTTATCTCAAAAAATTAAAAGTGGAACTACCTTACGACTCAGCAATTCCACTTCTAGGAATATATCCAAAGAAACTGGAAACATAAATTCCAGAGAATATATGCACCTGCTCTGTTCATTGCAGTATTATTTATAATAATAGTTAAGATATAAAAACAACCCAAGTTCCCATCAGTAGATTAGTGGATATAAAAGCTATGGTATGTGTACATAATGGAATACTACTTGGTTGTAAAAAAAAAGATATCTTACCTTTTGTGACAACATGGATGGATCTGGAGAGTATTATGCTAAATAAAATAAGTCAGTCAGAGAAAGATAAATACTATACACTTTTACTTATATGTGGAACCTAATGAACAAGATAACCTATCAAAATAGAAACAGAATCTTAGATCCATAGACTAGACTGACAGCTATCAGAGGGAAGGAGGTTCGGGGGGCTGGGTAAAAAGGTTGAAGGGATTAAGCAAAAAATATACAATACATAGACACACACACAATATACTAGCACTTATTTGTCTTATTATTGTTTTCCTCCTACTTTGAAAATTGTCTGATACATGATAGACACCAATGATGACTTTTTGAATGAATGAAAGTCTCCAATGTACTTCCCAAAAGTTCCTTAGACAAGAATTTCTAGTGAGAATATAGTAGTCTTATTTGAAAACATTGTCTTTGGGTTTGAAGTGATTTAAATTATTTTTAACGAATACCATATTTTCAACTCAATTTATCCAACCATATTCAAATTAAGTTTATTAATGACCATTGATCATTAACGAGGCATAAATGGCATCAATAAATAATGAAGAGGTATAGGTCCAAAGAAATCAATTTTTTTTTTTTTTTGTATTTTTCTGAAGCTGGAAACGGGGAGAGACAGTCAGACAGACTCCCGCACGTGCCCGACCAGGATCCACCCGGCACGTCCACCAGGGGCGATGCTCTGCCCACCAGGGGGCGATGCTCTGCCCCTCTGGGGCGTCGCTCTGCCGTGACCAGAGCCACTCTAGCACGTGGGGCAGAGGCCAAGGAGCCATCCCCAGCGCCCGGGCCATCTTTGCTCCAATGGAGCCTTGGCTGCGGGAGGGGAAGAGAGAGACAGAGAGGAAGGAGGGGGGGGGGTGGAGAAGCAAATGGGCGCTTCTCCTGTGTGCCCTGGCCGGGAATCGAACCCGGGTCTCCCGCACGCCAGGCCGACGCTCTACCACTGAGCAAACTGGCCAGGGCCAAAGAAATCAATTTTTACAAAACTATTTTAGCCTGCTTTCCATGTTGTGGCTCAATTTGCTAACAAACAGAAAGATAGTTTGAGTAAATAAAATGAAAGTCCTATGCTTATTGTTACAACCAGAGTGACTCCAGGGTTACCTGGGATCTAATAGTTACCCAAGAGTGAAGTACACTTGCCTTTCCACAAACTCAGATGTCATTAGGGGTGAGCCTGCCCTGAGGTCGTGTCCATTCCTGCACAGTTCCTACCAGAGGCAATGATCAGTAGTGAGGTATCGTCAACACAGGGCTCAGAATACTTTGGAAGGCCATGAGGCAATTTGGCCTCGGATAGAAGAATTGGCAGGTGTCTGAGACACACAGAGCGTGTTGGATTACCTTCCCTTGCCCCAAATGAATTAAATGCTGATCAGCATTTCTCGTGGGATAATCCTGAAATTGGACCTGTGATATTGTCATCAAATACCCACTCAAGAGAATCGAAATTACACAACCTGCTCCCCTGTGGAAGGCTCAGTCATGTACACATTCATGGCAAACGTTCCAGATGAGCCTCAGCAGCTGCTTCCTAAAGAACAAACACAAAATTTACAGGCAGATTTATGTGTTCACGTTTTTGAAGGTCACACAAGAATTTCTGTTGTTAATGAAAAATTCTATGTGATTTTTCTTGGTAAGGGTGTTGGTTCCAATGTGAGTAAATTGTGCTCACACTATAAGATTTTACTTCCATTTGCAGTCATCTCTTTAGAATAAAAACCTTACTTGAATTAATTGTAACAAAAGTACCACTACATGGTTTATATGACAATAAGGTTAGTGAACACAGTTCATATTTTCAAGCACTTTAAAAAGGAATAATACATTAAAGTACTTTCTGTAGGATTATTTTTAGTAAATGATGCATATGTTCATTTTCTTATCTGCTCAGTTTTTTTCATATTAATTCATCCCAGTTATTATTATAATTGTTTCTTATACTCAATTTTAAGGACTTCATTTTTCTCTAACTCCAGTTTAGTCCTTTTAAATATAAAATGCCACAAATTGAATATGATAATAAAGATTTATTCTTAGTAATATAAACTGAGACTATGGCCCAGAATAATAAAGGGAAAATTAGATATAAAACAGAGCTATATTCTTTTTAAATAAAATCCCAAGTTCTTTGCCAGGTCTTTGTGTTACTGTCAAAGAAATAGATGATTCTTGCATTCACCTAAATGCTGTCATTGGTTTGGGGGATCCTGGAGAAAGTTTGAAAGTAGTAGCAAAAGAAAGACCGTATTGTTCTTCCAAATAGACTGAGAAGAATTTGGAAGGGAGCAATCTAGGGAAATTAAAGAAGAGAGATGGAAAAGCAGAGAAGAGAGAAGAAATGGAAAATAAACAATGAGCAAACAGGAAAAAATTCTCAAGTGGCAAGGTAGTTAAAATCTTTTTAAAAAATATTTAATATGCAAGCCCTGGCCAGTTGGCCCAGTAGTAGAGCATCTGCCCAGCATGTGGAAGTCCCGGGTTCAATTACTAGCCAGGGCACACAGGAGAAGTGCCCATCTACTTATCCACCCTTCCCGCTTTCCTTTCTCTCTATTACTCTCTTCTCCTCCCACAGCACCCAAGGCTCCATTAGAGCAAAGTTGGCCTAGGTGGTGAGGATGGCCCCATGGCCTCCACCTTAGGCATTAGTATGGCTCCAGTTGCAACAGAGCAACGCCCCAGATGGGCAGAGCATCACCCCCTGGTGGGCGTGCCGGGTGGATTCTGGTTGGGCGCATGCAGGAGTCTTTCTGCCTCCCAGCTTCTCACTTCAGAAAAATACAAAAAAAAAAATTAATATGCAATTTTAAGTTTCTTAAATTTTTTCAAGGCACAGTAAAGGTTTTCTAATTTCTAAATTTTCATTAAAGTGTTCTATAATTCCCTCTCTCTCTCATATATGTGGGTGATCTCTCTGTAAATCAGAGTAAGGTCTAACTCTATCCACCCTCCATGTATCATAACATGAACAAGGGCACCATACTTAGGACATCAAAATAACCCATTACTTGTGTTAATTAAATTAAAGTAAATCCCAGAGCCAGAGGTGAGTATAATAACATAATCCCTCTCTGATGTAACAATCATTTCTAAATCATGCTCAACGTGAATAAAATCTAAAGGGAAGCAAATACCTTCTATACTACACTTAAGCTGAGAACAGACTACTGGCAAACAGAGAGAAGGCCATCCCTGAGCAGTCTCTGTGACTGAGGCTGGCATGTCTGGAGGGAATATATTACAATGTTGAAATTCCTCAGACACAGTAAAAAGGGATACATCGCAGGAAAGGAGATAAATTAGTTTCTGCAAATAGCATTAAAACTCCAGATAAAAGCAAGAAGCCATCTAAATAAAGACTCATTTGCGATGTGGGCAAGAAGGATGCAGGAACAGAATAATGAAAGCAGAGGACCTGAACAGGATGACAGTAAAGATCAAGGCCCAGGAACATCTGACTATACAGCCTTCAGGGTCTTCATGAGTTCTTTTGTGTCGAGTAACTGGGATTTAATCTGACCAGCTCAGGGGTATTATTTAAAACTGTTGAAGTCAATAAAGTAAATTATATAGTTAACCCAGAGCGTGAGCTCATTCAAGTTGAATAATTCTCCGTGGTTTTTTTTTTTTTTTTTGAAATCCTGGTTCTTTAAAGTTCTCAAAACATGATGAAACCCTATCTGGACTGGAAGACCCCCATCTGACAATTCTTTGCCTGGTTCTGGAACCTAGAGAAGGCAAGCCAGGTTAATTAGATCTGGGACCAGGTACTGTGCTAAGAAGGTTCTTCTTGTAGAGGTTTAACATGTGATGCTAAGTTGGTACACACAGTGGAAAAAAAAAAAAGACCAGGAAGGTGCATAAGTTTAGTACTCATCCAACAATTTCTCTGACTCATAAACAGCAAAGATGATATAGTGGCATTTGGCAGAACCTACGGTATTGATTGATGCCTTCTCTAAAACCCTGTCAACTAGAGTTGCATAAAAGCAAAGTTAAGATGCTTCTTTTGAAGCATTACTTCATGAAAAGAACTGGTTGCTCAACCAGTAAGATATGAAAAAGGATGTGATTGAATAATGGCCCTACATTTTTTGTTTTGTTTTGTTTTGTTTTTTAAAAAAGCATCCACCCAGGTAATGAAACAACAACTACAAAACAAACAAACAATAAAACCAAAAAAAAAAAAATCCAGAGAACTCATCACACAAAGGGATAATTCAGGTATATGTTCTTGTTATGGTTCTAAGTGATGTTCTTGTCTTCTGTCGCCATGGAAATTGACGTCAAATTATTTTCAATATATTTTTCAAAGGAGAAGGAGCCCTTCTAACACATAATAGACGTGTTCATACCATATAATGAAACTGACCGCTATGGTGATGGAAATCTACTTGCGGATAAATGGTATTTTAAAAAATCTTTATTTCCTAAAAGCAAACTATATTGCTTGGCTTTGTAAAAAAAACCTACTCAACAACCCCACAAGAAGTTATGAGTGGCAAAAAGCTAGTTCAAGCCTAGCTCTTACATTCAAGGGTAAGGTAGTGAGATGAAAAAATCATTGTTTTCAATTTTAGTTTATTTCATTTAAAAGGAAAGGAAAAAGGATATACTACGGGCCTCAAATGTAACAGTACCTTTCTCCTTCCAATCATGAGCCTGAAATGGTGTGTAGAGGGGTGCGGTGAGGGCTGTTTTTTACTTTATTTATCCTATGATTTCCAGAAGACTGATGGAAAGGAACTTTCTCAATGACCCTAATCTATCACATGTAATAGATTACAGATTGATAACCCAACAACCAATCTTTTTTTTGCATGTCTATTTCACTTGTTATTCACAGAATATTCTATTTCCCTGGATTACAGCCATGGACAGACTTGGTGTACTGAAACTTTAAATAAGGCTGATGATGCAGAAAAAATCTATTGCGGAAGTTCATATCTATGGTAAGGCAGGAGATGATGGACTCAGAACACAGATGTTATGTCCAGGTGAGGTGGGGTGATATAGATTCACTGGACCACCTCCTTCCTCACCTTAAAATTATTTTCAGTGGGTTTGAGCTCTTTGAAGCTGGCAGACTCTTCATTCCATGCAAGGTCCTGAAACTATGAAAATCCCAGCCTCCCTCCTATAGAGACAAGAGTCTCTAGAGAAAAGGTCTTCTTATAGTTGAATTCCATGCATATTATTTGCACTGTATATTTGCTGATTCAATAGCAGAACAAAATGAAAAGATATTTTCTGCCAAGTCCCAGTTATCATTTCAACTAAATCTGAAGGAGAAATAAGACTTATAAGACCTGACCTGGCCTGACCAGGTGGTGGTGCAGTAGATAGAGTGTCAGACTGGGATGCAAAGGACCAAGGTTCGAAACCCTGAGGTCGCCAGCTTGAGCGCGAACTCACCTGGTTTGAGCACAGCTCACCAGTTTGAACCCAAGGTCGCTGGCTTGAGCAAGGGGTCACTTGGTCTGCTGTAGCTCCCCTGGTCAAGGTACATATGAGAAAGCAATCAATGAACTACCAAGGTGCTGCAACAAATTGATGCTTCAAATCTCTCTCCCTTCCTGTCTGTCCCTATTTGTCCCTCTCTCTGTCTCTGTAACCAACAAAAAAGAAAGAAAAAACTGACCTGGCTCACCACTGTCTGCCCCTTTTCCTCTGGTGCAGCTTGCAGGTAACAACGCACCTCTCAGATCTGGTGCCTGAGCAGAAAGTGCTCGCAGTCTAGGACCGCCACTGGAGTGCACAGCCTTTCCACATGGTTGGCATCCTTACGTCCTGGCAAACTCATGGGAGTCAGACTTCTTTCATGGCGGCTCAAGACCCCAAGTGTGGGTGTTCTGGTACATAAGAGACTCACCACCTCCTATGGTTTACCCTTAAAACGTTTTGCCACTCAGTCCCACTGCATACTATGATTACAAGCAAGTCACAATTCTGCCCAGATTCAAGAGCAGGGTAATCAGATTCTATCTGTTGGAACAGTAGCAAGGTTTAGAAGAGCTTATGAGATAAGATATATGTTTGTGGCCATCTTTGAAAAATACAATCTCTCACAGTATGTATATCACATCTGACTCCCCTGATCATGGATCAAAAGCCTCAGGAGAGAACAGAATAAAGATTGGCAACCTTGAATTTGCATTCAGAATCACCTGGAGTGTTTGCTAATACATAGATTTTTGCTGGGCCCTATCCCCAGAGTTTCTGATTTAGAAAATAGGTCTTAAGATTCTGGAGTGAGGCCTGAAACTTATATTTTTTATAATTGTCAGGTGATGTTGATACTGCTGGTTTAGAGACCTGGCTTGGAGAACATTTGGAAGAGAACAAGAGGGAAAAGAAGGCTAGGATAGAGACTTGAAGAAACCCAAGTAAAACAGACTAAGGCAGTGAAGTTTACTGACAACCAGCACACGGCGATGTTGGTGTCACAGAAGCCAAAAGGAGAAAATGTTTTGAGAGGTCAAGGAGGCAGGAGTTTTTTTCTAGTTAATACCATTACTCAAACCTCATTAACGTTCTTTCATCCTATTGCTCTGAGAGTTTGTAATTTAATTCACATCAGAAGATAGGATTTGCTTTTACTTTATTTTGACCCGAATTCTATATGTAGACCCTTCTTGTGGCAGACACATTTCAAAGTCAAAAATTAATTTAAATCAGACATATAAATCAGTCATAGTATGTCATAGGTAGAGAGGTTAAAAGTTCTTAATTTTCCACTACAAAGGTCGGTAATCCATGATTTCATCAGATCAAAGATAATCTGTATTTTACATGGTTTGACATGATATTGCTTGAATTTGATTATAACTAATTCTCTGGAAATCTACATGTAAAATAAAAGAGTGAAGTCAAACTAATATTCTGACTAAAAGTTAACCAAGGAATTTTCTGGTTTTCTTAACTCTATTCACCCATCTTTATGCACCACATTGTCACTTTTCATTGAGTTTGAGATATAAATAAAGCCTAGTCTAAGCAAAAGAAATATTTATAGACAAAACTCTTGGAACCATACCTTCCTTGAGAGAATGGAAAGAAGACTTACAATTTTGAGGGAAGTGTTTAATGTAACATTTAAAGAAGTCTATTGGTTTAAACACATGGAAGTGAAAACAAAGAGATAGGAATGAGATCAATATAAAACATAAAGTCAAAAAATCTTTTTGTAACTGTCTCTACTACAAAGTGAAGCATTTACATTGTTTGCATGGAATACAATAGGGTACACCAGGATCAGCTAAGATCTAGCAGTGACACACTGCACTCTGACGCGGCTTCTGAATTTTCTCGTGCTGTTTTTGTTTTTTTGTTTGTTTGGTTTTTTTGTTTGTTTGTTTTTTGTATTTTTCTGAAGCTGGAAACGGGGAGAGACAGACAGACTCCCGCATGCGCCCCACCGGGATACACCCGGCACGCCCACCAGGGGCGATGCTCTGCCCACCAGGGGGCGATGCTCTGCCCCTCCGGGGCGTCGCTCTGTGGAGAAGCAAATGGGCGCTTCTCCTATGTGCCCTGGCCGGGAATCAAGCCCAGGTCCCCCTCACGCCAGGCTGACGCTCTACCGCTGAGCCAACAGGCCAAGGCCACTGTTTTTGTTCTTGTATTTGATATTAAGTCTTTAATGTAAGTCTCTATAAGAAAACTCGTTGGTATCCTATGTTATCAGCCTTTTTTCTTCTACATTTCCAGAGATACGCCTGTAAGAAAGGCATTACAATGTTTAAAAATAAGGCTTAACTTTCTCCCCCACTACACTTCTATAATATTTCCTTTATTAACATGTTTAGATCCTCTTCTAAATTAATTTACAGTTTATTTTAGTGAGAAAGCCCATCTCCAGTCTTCACAAGTAAGAGTTACTTGCTCAAAGGCTAGAACTGTGCTCTAAGAAAAAGCTGAGGACCACTCGTAAGCAGAGTTCCTACTGATGCATCACCATTAGCATGCCATCATGCTGACCAAATCCATTCCCTTCACCACTGGCAGAGAGTACAGATGAGAACTGAGGCCCCTAATACTCAGCTTTTCCTCCTCTGATTGGCCCAGGGACTCCCAAAAAGCAAGGTATTTACACAGCGGATGTCAATCATTGCCAGCCATGGATTGGGAGTGGGAAGGGAGGGTGAGGACAGATAGACAGGCAGTGGTGGGAAAGCAGGGATGGGCAAGCACTTACAGTTCAGTAAGGACAATGAGATGTATGGAAAAAAGTTGTAATACATGGTTGAAAAGGAGCATTCCTGACATGTTACTAAACACTAGGGAGTTTAAAAGGTGAATGATAAAAACAAATAAAAGCAAAGGATTTTGCAAATAAGAAAAAGAGAAACTTTTGGTATTATTATTTCCCAGTTACGTTGAGCTGTACTATTTTCATTTAGCCATTAGATTATTTTTCTTTCTCTCTTTTTAAAAATAATGACATCATAATTGTCTTTTGTTCTTATAAAAGTCACACACAAGACTGGAAACTATGAATTTCCCCATACTCCCTAATAGCAGTCAAGCATTTTTGTGTCAGCCAAAGGTGCCTACTTTGCAATTTCTCTCTATACACTTGTGCAATTACCCAATTCTTATAAGAAGGCATGAAGACAGATAAACACGTAGTAGCTATAGAGTCTTAAGAGAAAGTAAGAGATCAGCACCATCCCAAGTACAACATAAAAAAGAGTTGTCAGACTCCCAGACTATTCCATCCACTTTATAAAAGCAATAAGGTAGACAAAGATATGCTCATTTCTATTTCAGTAATAATATGTGCCAGGATCGTTTCCATGAAGGTTAGCAGAGCTATCCATCATTTCAGCGGAAGTACGTATTTGTTGTTCAGCATTGATGGATTTTTATTTTAACCTTAGAAGTTCCTCTCGAGGGACACTATTAGGGCCACTGTCATTTTTTATTCTGCTCTGTTACTTCTCCTTTGTAAACTCTGATGCATGTAGACAACACATTCTGGCTAGGGAAATTTAATTAGGTAAGTCTACAAATTAATTGTTGCAATTAGACTGCCTCTAACTTCCTGGTGTTATGAATTTATTTATGCAGTAATTATTATCAGATGTCTGGGATAAAAGCCTGCAGAGCTAAAGGTGCTACCTTTCAGATGTATACACAGCACTTAACACTCACATTAATTAGCCACAAAAAAAAATAAAAGCATGCATTTAAAAAAAATTAAGAAAAAAGAAAAGTTGCCTTTGTGGTCATATGTGCAAACCAATTTTGACAAGCACTCATTAACAGAATCTAAAGAAGAGTGTTTTCTTTGTATATTGGCAAAATTCAGAATGTTAAACATCACATGAATCACCATTAAACAATTTGTGAGCATATAAATTACATGAAAATGAAAACTTCAAGTCTGTCCTATAAAAGGCATTGAGCTCTTTTGTTGTTGTTTGTGGTGATGATTGCAAAGGCGTAGTTGAAGAAAATGATGGTTTTTCAATAATTTTTTTGTTTAATCTTTAAGATCATTTTCCATGACAAATTTTACAGAAATCCCCTAGGGTAAGGAAGTAACAATGGCTCTTCAAGTTGTTTTCCCAAATCTTTTTTCTGTAACAGGGGGAATTGTGGCTTTTTAGTAGAAAGACAAATCTAATACCATCACCTGAAGTCAAGAAAGCAGAAGAGGCCACTTCCTGGGAAGACAGAGCCTGCACACAGAAGTTTGACAGTCAAACAGTGAAGTGAGAATGAATCACTGGGAGGAATGCAAACTGATGTAATCTTCTTGAAGGGCAATTTTGAAATAGATTTCTAGTTACTTTAAAATATTCATTTTCTTTGACCCAATAATTAAAAAGATAAGGTTTGATCTTAAATAAATACCAAATTTAAAATAAAGATACTCATCTTAGCATCAATGACAGTAACTCTCAATTATAGCAAATTCTATAGTTATTATTATTACAATTATTATTGTTATTTTATTTATGTGGTTTTTAGATTTTATATATTGATTTTAGAGAGGCTAGAGAAGAGAAAGAGAGTGGATGGGAGGGAGGAGCAGAAAGCATCAATTCTTAGTTGCTTCTCATTTGTGCCTTGACCAGGCAAGCCAGGGGGTTCAAAGCAGCAACCTCAGCCTTCCAGGTCAATGCTTTATCCACAGAGCCACCACAGGTCAGGCATGTTATTATATATTTTTAAAACATAAATAAACAATTCTTCAGTTCATTTACTGCCACATTCATTTAACAAACATTTATTAATTACTTACTGCATGCAAGGTATTTGTCTATGCATTGGGGCTACAAACTGGAAAATTTCTACTTTCAGAGAGCTTAGATTTCTTTAAGGGGAGATATATAATAAACAGGTTAAAAATAAAATAATAATATTTTAGAACAATATCTAAGTGGTAGAAATTTAAGCAGAGTGAGGTCCTGAGAGTTCCTGGTATAAGAGTGTGAAATGTTCTTTTTTGGACAGAGTAGACTGAAAGGCCTTTCTGAGATGGTCACATTTGATAAGACCCAAATTAATGATTAGTCAATGACATGCCGAAAACAGTAAGACACCCATATTTCATCATTTATTTTACATAATACTGATGTACTGGTATTTTGTGAAATAATAATAAATAAGTTCAGATTATATAAAATTATATAAAAATTCATGAAGCTAAATATTTAATAATTTCAAAAATAAAAATGTATAAATGTATTATGACATCAACTAACTTACACATTTGCAAATAAGCATTATTTATGGTCAAACAAGCATTACCATTTAAGTATAAACTGTTAGCTGATAAAATAATAAGAAAATTATTGCTTAAAAAAACTAAACAGTCCACAAAATGAAGACTTTTTTGGTAATCTTGAAAATTTCAAAGGTAACATTATGCAGCATATTTACTAAAAAATAAAGTTCAGTAACACTGTCATTATTTTATACCAAAGATTATTGTATATAAAATTTTAAACTAAGTTTATTATGACAGTCTACTAATAAAGAAGACAGTGAGAAGGAATTTTGAGCTAACTCTAAATATTTCCTTCTGAGTCTTGTAAAAATTCCATTTTTGTTAGAAATATTTGAAGAGAAGTTGTGAAAACCCTTTTTGTATGTTTATTCTGGAACAGTTAAAGGTACTATACTGTTTTTATTGATAGAAAGCTATAGTTTTTGTTATAAAAAGGTTGTGGTTTGTCATTTCTTGAGTTTTACAACATTCGATAAAACTGCCTGAATCGATATCAACACCTTCAACATTTATATTCCACACATTCGAAATATCTTTGAGCTGAAGTGAGAATTATCACTGAAATAGAAGCCCTGTGGTACCATGATCTGTTGCCGTTTGTAGGCATGGTCCACTCCAGGTGTGTACACTGGGCTTTGTTTCCTTTTGATATAAATGAAATAATTGAATTTTGATTCTGATTTTACAACACCAATGATTTAAACTTTATATTATTTTTATGGGTGCCATGACAGTGTCACATGAACAAAAACACCAGAATTTTACAGGCTGTAATCTTGGAGTGCAGAAAATCAAGTGGTAAAGCTCTGATCTGGGCACGAGCAAGAGCACTGAATGCCCAAAGAGTTACCAAAAAGTAATACTGGAGTATGAACAGGAGACAAGACATGGCGAATTCTCAAGAGGCTTAAGTAAATAGTTTGAATTTTTATTCAAACTATTGTGTTTGCGCAGAGTTTGTAATCTAAGTGAAACCTGATATTAAGATGTAAGTTGAAATAAAGATTCAAACTTATTATGTAGAATGATTATAATTATGACTTTCTATACCAACAGACAGGAATTTTTATTATTTTATTTTATTTTGTATTTTTCCAAAGTTAGAAGCAGGAAGGCAGTCAGACAGACTCATGTATGCGCCCCACTGGTATCCACCCAGCTTGCCCACCAGGGGGTGTTGCTCCGGTGCAGCTGGAGCCATCCTCAGCACTTGAGGAGGAGGCCATGGAGCCGTCCTCAGCGCTGGGGCCAACTTTGCTCCAATGGAGCATTGGCTGTGGGAGGGGAAGAGAGAGATAAAGAGGAAGGAGAAGGGGAAGGGTGGAGAAGCAGATGGGCACTTCTCCTGTGTGCCCTGACCAGGAATCAAATCCAGACATCCACATGATGGGCTGACGCTCTACTGCTGAGCCAACTGGCCAGGGTCAACAGATAGGAATTTTTAAAACCGGAAGAAATTAAGCCAAGATGCAGAGGAGTGTTCTATAAGTGGGGGACTATACATGTCCATAATTGTCTGTACTTTTCTCATGGTAAAATTTTTTTCTGATGCATATGTATTGTTTTATAATGGAAAAATAAACAAAAAATGCATAAAACTTTTACTCAAATCACGTGCAAAACTTTTAAACAGATTATACTATGACATGGTGGGGTTGTCCTAGGAATAGATTGCCATGAAAGCTAAGTGGGAAATGAAAGAAAAGGAAGATGAGGCAACAGAAAGAACCCAAATAAGAAGTTTGTTGAATGGTGCCCAATAACAGCTTTCCCCATGTGTGCCCTACAGAGCTCTCACTCCGAAGGTAAGGCATGCTCCATGAAGTGGCCTTCTTATGGTCATTCTCTTCCAGAAACGCTATGTCATAATATAGCCCCCTTTTGGAAATGCCTAAGATATATTTCCTATACAAGTTGTTGAACAATCCAGAAGTAAAGAACACTGAAGAATATTAATTAACCCAGTTTTTCCTAAGCTTTTTCCAAAAAAAGACTTGGAGGACCGTTTCTGAGAAACACACATTGGGAAACATTGCTCTGAAGAAAGTTTATGTTCTCTTGAAACCTACATTTTTAGGTTTCAAGAGAAAGTAAGCTACATTTTTAGCCTGTTGGGTGAAACTAAATGAAGATCAAGAAGTTGATTACAGCCATTAGCTTGATCAGTGATGGAGGCAAGTCTGTACTAAAACTAGATCTTTATCTTTAGTCTCTTAAAGCAGTGATCCCCAACCCCCAGGCCGCGGACCGGTACCGGTCCATGGGCCATTTGGTACCGGTCCGCAGAGAAAGAATAAATAACTTACATTATTTCTGTTTTATTTATATTTAAGTCTGAACGATGTTTTATTTTTTTTAAATGACCAGATTCCCTCTGTTACATTCGTCTAAGACTCACTTTTGACGCTTGTCTCGGCCACATGATACATTTATCCGTCCCACCCTAAAGGCCGGTCCGTGAAAATATTTTTTGACATTAAACTGGTCCGTGGCCCAAAAAAGGTTGGAGACCACTGCCTTAAAGGACTAAGATGGATCTAAACTCAAGTTGATGAAAAGTATTTGAGTTGGAATCCCCTTTCTCAATACTGAAAACCCAACACAACATTAGAAGTAAAAGATAGGGGAGTGGATTCAATCAAGAAAATGGAAATTGGAAATAAAGGAGTAACAGAATCAATATGTGCTTTAGTCATCTCATATCAACACCTGCTTTTCCCTGACTCTCAATTCCCTGAAGTTATAACCCTCCCTTTACTGTTTATCTAATTCTGGTTAAGCTTCACAGGTTACAGAGGTGCTTATGCTTCCTCCCATAAGTTCAATAAATTACCATGAACCCTTCAATATCTGCTGGTCTTTTCCTTCTGTTTTTAACACCTCACCCTATGTTCCATACAACTCTCCCCCCTCCCGCATCCCACTCACCCTCACACGTATCCTTTCATTTTAAAATGCACAGAGATACTCATCATTGGATTCCTTAGGGCAGGGCTGGCACCAACATTTGCTCATTGTGACAAAACTCCTGTCACAATTTTACAAAGGTAAAATACATAGCAGAAATTGAGGTCAGATCAAAATAAATAATATACAGTACAGAATAGTCAGTTCAGAATAGCACTTCATAATGGTTCCTCTCTGAAAAAAAATTGCACTAAAATTCATTGGCCAAGAATGCACAAAACAGTCTGATACTGCTGCTCTAATTCTCCTGCTTCGGATCATAAGATAGCACTCTAAGCACAGAGGATGGGGAACTCTGTGTGTGTGCATGTGTGTGTGTATCGAGATGGACTGCTTTATATGTATATAGTAGAAAATCCTTCAGAGAGGAAGTAATTTATCCTGAATGAGCACTGTACATGAACTATATACAGAAATGGTGTCTGCACATGCTTGAAAATGGTCTTATGGTGGGATGTTTCCAAGGTTGATTTTGTTCTCTCTGCACCCTCCTAGAGTGATACATACTGAAATTCAGCCCTTCATCAGCAAAGAACACAATTCAGAGAAAGTGTAGTTTATTTACATTATATTCTGAGAGCCTAACTCGGACCCTATAATCCCAGAAATTAAAACTGCTACTAGCCAAAATACTAATAGAAGGTAACCAGTTCAGTCAGTATTACATGGTCAGGTGGTCCAGCTCTACCATGTACTGGCTGTATGACCTTGGCCTTGTCAATCATTGCTCAGGGCTTTAGTTTTCTCATTTGCAAAATAAAAAAATTATAGTAACTGCCTCAACTCATAGAACTGTTACTAGGATTGAATGCATTTGTCAAGTCTTTTCAAAGGGTGTCTAGCAATAATATGCACTAAATGACTTCACTAAAAACAAGTGATTAGCCCCGGCTGATGGCTCAATGATAGAGCGTTGGCTCGGTGTATGGCTGTCCTGGGTTTGATTTCAGGTCAGGGCACACAAGATATGCTTCTTCGCCCCTTCTCTCCCTCTTCTCTCTCTCTCTCTCTCTTTCTCTGCTTCTCTCTCTCTTCCTCTCCTGCAACCATGACTTGATTGAAGTGAGTTGGTCCAGGACACTGAGGATGGCTCCCTAGCCTCCTCCTCAGGTGCTAAGAGCTCAGCTGCTGAGCAATAGAGCAACACCCCAGATAGGCAGAGCATAGCCTCCTAGTGGGCTTGCTGGGTTGATTCCAGTTGGGGCGCATGCAGGAGGAGTCTGTCTCTCTACTTCCCCTCCTCTCACTGAATAAAACAAAACAAAAACAAAAACAAGTGATTAAATATTACTCAATATAGTTTTATAACAATAGAGAGGTACATAGGGATATCAAACACTGTATTTTTTTTTAATTTTTTATTTATTTATTTTTATTTATTCATTTTAGAGAGGAGAGGGAGAGACAGACAGAGAGAGAGAGACAGAGAGAGAGAAGGGGGGGAGGAGCTGGAAGCATCAACTCCCATATGTGCCTTGACCAGGCAAGCCCAGGGTTTTTTTGAACCAGCGACCTCAGCATTTCCAGGTCGACGCTTTATCCACTGTGCCACCACAGGTCAGGCCTCAAACACTGTATTTTTTATCAGTTTGTTCAATTCTAATTTTTTAGAATTAGCAGTAAGGTTTTATTTAATATTCCTCATTTGTCACATGTCTAAGACTATTTCCTCTACAATGCATGATGGACAGAGAAGGGCAGTGTCACGGAGCAGGCACATATTTACGGCTCTTAGAGCAAATCACCAAGGTGCTCACTAGCGTATGAGTATGCACATTTTTCATACTAATGTTGACATTTTTTGCTCCTTTTTGCCAATTTTTATATAAAAAATCATATTTATATATATATACTTTAATATTTTTCTGTTAGTCGTTTTATTTTTTTTCAAGTGCCCATTTTTTGAAATGTTTGCCTTATTTCCATTGGTCTAGCAAGAACTAACAGGTTGAAAAAAATGAAAATGCGTGGATTTATAGTAAGTCCTCAAGTTACAAACATACAACTTCTGTACAACTTGTACTTAGGAACAAAGCACCATAAGGATTAATAGTAATCAGCTGTAGTTGGACATCAGTAAAAATGATACCACAGAGTTAGTTACTCAACTCCCATGATAAAGAACAAACCAATGAAGACCTTATGGAGCTAGAGTAGTAGATGATAACATTTAGAAAAGAACACAGGAACCTAGAAACTCCAGGACTGAAAAAGTTTGCTACAAAGTAGTTAGCTGGTGCTTCCTGTCCCATTAAAACAGGAATGGCAAAATTAGATAACGAAACAAGATGCTGATACACAAATGTTCGCCAAGGTTTCCATACAGTTATTGCAGACCTGAGATGCGACAGGGCCATTTATGGCAGGAAAAAGAAAAGCTCTGTACAACCCTCCCTGGTGCCTACTTCAGGAAACTGACTCCAGCAGCCGACTGAAACCCTGACCATCTGACACCAGTCCCATTATCTCCAACAAGTCCTTCTTCTTCTGCATCATCCAAGATGGTATGGATCCAAGTTTGTATTTGAGAATGTTTATTATATGCACAGAAAGATAAAAATAAATAAATACTATGTTACGACAGACATCTGTCTAAGCTGCATTAATAGGTTCCAACTTACATACACATTAAACTTAAGAACAAGCCTATATAGTACCTATCTCGTCTCAATCAAGGACTGCTTGTATCATATTTACATGTCAAGGGAGACCAGCAGAAAGAAGTGATGAAGGTACCTTGGACTGAGCACTGTGCGACTTAGCCCACGGGAGAGATGTCTCAGCATTTCCTCACAGGTTTGGAAACTCTTCCTGTTTCTAAGAAAAAGAAAAGGGAAAGTCTCCTGATCTCGGGGCCTTTCCTTCTCCTGTTCGCCGGCGATTTCCCTTTTAAATCCCACCAAGCCTCACTAGGACAATTCTGTAGAAATGGAAACAGTGAGATAACATTTGTTGAGGAAGTCCCTAAAATGGTGTCTTCTAAAAGCCCCTGCAGTGGATTCATGCATGCTTGGGCGGAACTGAGTATAGCTGTGCAAGGGAAACAGCATGCTGAGTTCATTAGTATCATCTTCTCAAGGGCACTTGACTATGTTGAATGCATCTTTTCAGTGTCACTTAAAGCAGATCGGTTTGAAACCTTAAAAACGCACACATTTATTAAGGGGTATATGTAATATAAATCTAAACTACTATGGATCTTGACTGAGTGTGATGTGTTAAATTCCGAATTTAATCCCCAAAAGATTTCAATATTAATCTGAATGCATGTTTGGCTCAGTTTTCAGTGTACATCTGTTTGAAAATGGTTAATGCATTGACAAAATCCATGCAAATTATTTTAGCATTGATTGTGTCCTGAATTAGAATGTCTTTGAGTATACTGACCAAGATCAATTCCTTAAACAGTTTCACTGCATATGCATTTGACATACACCTAACAGTCCAAAAAGAGACATCTTTAGAAATATGTGATTCAGGTGAAGTGATTCCTATCTCCTCTATAATATTCTCTTTCTTTTCCTCCTGATTATTGGTGGCAATCTGTCCTCAGAGGTAAAAAAAAAAAAAAAAAAAAAGTCAGAATATAGGATATAATTTCAATATCTTTGGACTCTGGAGTTCGATTTTTCATCTAGAAGTCACAATGGGGTTAAGGCCAAATGGGTCTTTGGTACTGGAATTGCAGGCACCTCATTGAGAGTTTGATCAAACCATTTCATAAGGCAGACCGCTGAAATTGCACAAGAAGCTTTATTCACATAATGCAGTCTACCACTTTCAATCAATTCTCTAGGGTTTTGCACACTTGAATAGAAATAATACCCAACTACAGCATTTATCATCAGGCCCAAAGTACTTATCAAGCACGAGTATCCCTTTATAACCAAATCAGGATAAGCCAGTAAAATGAGTTGTTTAAAAAGACCCAGCATCTTTTTTGTTCTTTAAGTCTTGAACAGAAAGGAAAGGCTTCCTTCTAAGAGTCTGCAGCCCACTCTGCGCCTCCGGTTGAATCAGAAGATAAGACAAAGGATAGTAAGAGCTCTGAAACAAATTCATGAACACCAAAGTTTATGTTCTAGGAATCTATTTTTCAGTTTCAGACCTCGGAGGAAGCCACAGTAACGATATTTAAAACTGTTCCAGACTCTGATACTCTAAGGGGTTCCTAGACTGTCTGTATTTTTCTTTTAATGGCAAACAGCCCTGAAACACAAAACATAAACCCTTTCCAAATAACCCAAAACTTCTCTCACAAGGAAGATGAAACAGAAATTTGACGACCCTAAACAAAATTAGAAGCAGGTGCAGAAAGAATCTGGGAGAATGCAAATAAACTTTTAATCAGCTTATAACAACACCTCTTCTCAGGTATTGTTCATAGTCGCATTTAGTTCTACTGTAACTTGAAAGTTTGTTTTTCTCTTTTTATAATTTATCTTTTCTACTTGGCTTCTCTTCTATATTGTGGTACTCCTCTACTTCAATATCTCTTCCATACTTTCCATACTCACAGCTTCATAATTTGACAATCAACTGATCTTGTATGTGTGTGAGTAGGTGAAACATACTGGTATCTTTTATGCAGCAACATTAATGTGGTCACATATTACAGGAGTCTGTTTGTTATATGGAAGGAATTAAACAGTGGTGGCAATTTCTTGTTCTCACAGAGCACCCACATGGAATTTCTTCTCAAATCTTAAAAGCAAACACAGAATAACACCTTGCGCACAGTGTGTTTGAAAATTCTTCCACACTGGCTGAGTTGCAATTTATTATTTTCTGCAAGCTGAGTTGCCACCCCTGTTGTATGTGTGAGAGTCTATCTGAGCAGAAAGGCTAACATTCCCTCCCATTCCTATTGTTTATATAAGGATCTGCCTAGAAGAGATGCAGTTTGCATTCATGAATGATAAAATACAAATTAATTAGATGCTTGGGGAAGTAATTATGTAAATAAACTTTAAGAATTCTATACATGGGCTATAAAATAAGACAATTTACCTTGTACTGGGTTTGGATCTATAAGTAGAATGCAGACACTGGACTCATTTCTAAGAATTGTAAATAAATAATTAAAAAATTTAAACCTGAGACCATCTTATACAATTTAATGAAGTTTGAAGGTGTTTGAAATAATTTATCATAATCCTGGATTTTTTTTAATTTTCAAAACTTTGCAGCAAAGAAAAGTAAATGGGAATCCTTGGGTAATTCAAGGTATAGTCTGTTACTCCCTGATCCAAGCATGAAATTTCTTTGAAGTCCTGTGATTTCTCAGAAATATTCATGAGCATTTTGCATTTCATACATGTACTATACATATTTATTTCAATACCAAATTAGTATGTCCCCATCTCCTTGAATAAAATGATGCTGGAAGATATTCCCATCTTGTTCTGTGGCTGTCAGCAGCCATGGGGGTTCTGTTAATATTACCAGTGTACACCCCTAGGTCAAGAGGAATGCAGCGAGCTGACTGGTTTGTCCCTACAGCCTCGCACAGTATTCTAGGAAGGTAGCTCTTGTTATCCTTAGGGCAGGAACAGAGGCTCAAAATTTCTAAGTAACCTGATACAGGTAAGCTGCGGTCTCCTGATGATTCTAAGCCCCATCACTCTGGCTGTACTGCTCAGCTGCCTGAATAAATAAACTTCTATCCTCAGCGCCCTCAATGGAGCCCAAAATAAAATCTCTCCTGTCAGCACCACAGTGTTTCTCCACCTCCTCACCTCAGCCCAAGAATTTCAGAGACATATTTTCTAGCTGGACTATGTTTGCTGCAAATAAGGTCTGAAAAATGGCACCAACAATTGTCCATTTTCTGGGTGAGAAGCATGGATAAAAAGCATCATGCAAACAGGGGCTTTTCCTTTCCAAGTTTATTCACTAAGTTACTTGCTCACTCTGCAGGTATGGACACCTTCAGCAAAATCATAGGCACCGCGTGCTAAGCACTGTGCTATGAGATTTAGTTGCCATCCCCAGATAAATCACAATTTAGTTGTTCTTTCTACTTAGTTTTTCTTATGTTTCTTTTGTAAAGTAATGAGTGGGACAGATTGAGAGCTAAATATGGAAGATAATTAGCATAAATAGCTCTTTCACTGAAGTATTTCCCAGGTAGTATGAGAACACAGAATTAGAAGGATCAGTCAGGGAAAGCTTCCTAGAGAGGTGGTAAGTGAGCTGAAATTTGAGGAATCAGTAAAAGCTGGCTAAATTAAAACAGGTAGGGAGGGACAATGGTTAAATGAATCAGGGAGGGTAAATTGGTTTCCTTTTGTTGCTAATTCTAATCTTACAATGGAGTTAATCAAGGAAATGCAAGGAGGAGGATTTAGAGACCAGGTCTAGCCTCTGGTAGGAATGGCCCCCAAGTGGAGCTATGATGCCTACAGTCAACGGGAGGAGAAGGCCACCTATTCTCAACTATAATAGTTGTTGGATATGAAACAACAGGAAAATTCAATTTTGGTTCAGGTGACTTGTGTTAAGCATGGAAAGAAGTAAACTTAATAAATTACAACACTGGAAATAAACTGTAGAATCAACAAGAAGTTAGATATTTGCTCATCTCTTTTGCGTATTCTTATCAGTCCTCATTTAATGGAGGAAAGATGTCATTTTATTTTTTATTTCCCTGTGAGATTCTAAAACTTTTACATGTTTTTATTTGCACATTTACTTATTTAGTTGCTTCCTTGGTCACAAATACTATTATCTTTATTTATACAAAGTATTTTAAGAAACCTGAGATATAGGGAGACTATGATCTCTTTGTTAATATATTATACATAGGGATGGTTTTAATCTGTTTTATCTAAGCCTGGCACCACCTATTCAACTCTGAGTTTGCATAAAGTAGGTAGTTCTCTTGCCCTTACAATACATGACATTTTATCAAACGTGACCCATGTGCTCCTGTGTGTTTCTCCAGGAATGATTACCTCCTGGGTTTTTGTGACAAAGAATTTCAAGCTTCTGAAAAGTTAATGTTCTTTCTTTTGAAGACCGTGAGTTTGTGAGATCACACACTAGGTAACTAAAACCTGAAACATCATAAAGGTATTTTCAAAACTCAGGCATTCTGTGAATGAGACATGAAATGAATTTCATGCACATCAACTCCCTAGAGCCTTGTCACAATAGATAAGGCCAAATCGAAGGATGCGGCATTACTTCTCGTGGGCTACTGAGCCGCAGAGTTAATAACTGAATCATAATTTCACCCCAGGACATAGAAGCTGCTACATCCTGTCCTCTTTTGATCCCTTTATCCATAATAGCAAAGGTGGAAATACCTATATTTCAAACAAAATGATGATTGTTCTATATGAGCTCTCCTATAATTTGACTTAAACATTTACTCAAAATCCCTTCCTCTGAAGAGATTTTATTTACATAGTACATTGATTGTATTCATGATCCCAACTCTTGACCTCCCCACTGCTACCCATATCTGCAGCCTCTACAGCGTTATTTTAGCAGTCCTTAGTATTCTTAGGGAGTCTATTGCCCTGACCCTTGATTCTGAGTTGGACCAGATGATTTGATTTAGTCACTGCATATTCACAGCTGTGATGCATGTAGAGGCTTGTAAAAGTCCAGGTCATTTTTATCTCTTCTTTTGTCCCTTTGACTTTGCTGCAAGAACATGTCTAGGCTAGCCTGATGGAGAATGAGAGACAAATGACCCTGATGTTCCCACTGTCCCAGCTGACAGCCAGCTGACCACCAGACGTCCTTATTGTGGCAATAACCCACAGATTATCCATTTGCATGACCAAATCTGCCAATTCTAGCCCACATCTGCTGAACCTTGAGTTAATTTCATGTTTATTGTCTTATGATGCCAAGATTGTGTGTTTGGTATTGTCTCACTCTATTCTGACAATATGTAACAAAGTAATTCATGTCATTGTTTATGTTTGTTATGCTTTAGAAATTACATTTATTTTATATAGTTTATATGCTTTATAATTTATTTATGGTACAAATATATATTTATATTATGTGTTTTTCATATGTACTAAACCATTTCAATTTTCTTCCCCTGTATCCACCAACTTTATTTTAAAAAACTTTCTCTTGAGGGTTCTAGAGAGAGCTACCACATGGTCCTTCACCCCCTTCTGTCAACATGACTCTTTGGATCAAGAACAGGTAAGCTATAAGCAGGCTGGCAGCTAACTATGTTCTAAATATTATTTGAGGAAAAGAATTTGAATTTAGACAACCGAGGCACTTACTGAAGTTGATACAGTGACCAGAAGATCAGGGATGGTAATCATGGTGGACCATGTGCATAGTTAGTTTATAGCTAAATGAAGCAGATTGCAAAATAGAGGTCAATGTGCCAAAAGAAGCACAGATGAGAGTCCTATAGCTGCTGGAAGATGGAAAGGGCAACCTGCTCCTTATTCCTCTCTCTTCCCCACTCTGGTTTTCATGGCTGTGATCATGAGAACTACTTCAGATTCTAAGAGATTCCCTTTCACTTTCAGTACCAGCCAAAGGGATCGCTTGAAACATGTGTCATATGTATCATATCATTATCCTGCTCAAAACCTTTGTATCTGTATTATATTGCTACTATGAAAATTGTCACGAACATTGAGCTTGAAAACAAAACAAATTCATTATCTTACATTTCTATAAGGCGGAAATATAGCAGAAGTCTACTAGGCCAGTGGTCCTCAACCCTTTTTGGGCCACGGACCGGTTTAATGTCAGAAAATATTTTCACGGACCGGTCTTTAGGGTGGGACGGATAAATGTATCAGGTAACTGAGACAAGCATCAAGAGTGAGTTTTAGATGGATGTAACAGAGGAAATCTGGTCATTTTAAAAAAAAATAAAACATCGTTCAAACTTAAATATAAATAAAACTGAAATAATGTAAGTTATTTATTCCTTCTCTGTGGACCGGTACCAAATGGCCCATGGACTGGTACTGGTCCATGGCCCGGGGGTTGGGGACCATTGTGTACTAGGCTACAATCTAGGTGCTGGTAGGGCTGCATTATTCTTTGGAGCCTCTAGGAAAGAATCCATCATCTTGTCATTTCCAAGTTCTCAATTCTGCCAACATTCCTTTGACTTGTGACCCTTATATCTTTATTATATGCGGCTTAAGTGTCTGTTTGTCACCGATAGCTTATTGGTTGCTTGCATAACTATACTAGCCAATGGGGTGAAGTTGCCACGGCTGAATGCAAATTGAGCGGGTTAGGGGGAAGGTGAACATTTGTTTGCATTGGCAATCATCTGCTTGTGAAACAATTTAAGGCTGAACGCAAATTGAGCATGTCAGGGGGAAGGTGAACATTTGTTTGCATTGGCAATCATCTGTTTTACATAAAAACTACGTCTTAACGTAATTTCTTTTAAGAATGCCTCCTAGAAAATACAGCACTGAAGAGGAGAGAAAAGGAGCTAAAGCTGTACAAAAATGGCTTTCTCGACAAAAAGAAACCACTGAGCAGAGAAAGACAAGTCTTGCTTCAGTCACAGAGCAAAGGCGTCTTTCTCAGCAAAATGAGACTGATGAGCATAGAGAAACAAGGCTTGCCTCAGATGCAAGACAAAAAAGCCTGTCTTGACAAAATGAGTCCCTTGAACAAAGGCAGGAGAGAAATGCAAAAAAAGGACAGAGTAATGCTGACTGAAATGCAAAAAGGATTAAAACAGTTTCAAATGGAGAAACTTTAATTTTTGAGCATTCCTTTCTTGTAAAACTTGCCTTTGCTATGACCATCAATAAGTCTCAGGGCCAAATGCTTAAGCGTGTTGGCATTTTTTTACCTGAGCCTGCATTTGGACACAGTCAACTTTATGTTGCCTGTTCAAGAGTTCATGAAAGAACGGATGTAAAATTAAAAATAATTGATGGTCTTCTGCAAGGCGAGCTTAAAAATGATGGAAAGATCTATACAAGAAATGTTGTGTACAAAGAGATCTTTGACATGTGAATTAACATTTTATTATTTAAATCACCTTTATTTATTGAGCTAGCGGTGGCTCTTAAGAAATGTACCACCAGTGATTTCCTTCATTGCACTCTACTTTAAGCAATTAAGCAAGTAGAAGGGGGAAACCCCGTGGGGCAGTAAGCAAAGGGGCGTCCTCGCCGCCTGCCCTGGGTAATTCAGTTTGAATTAGCAGACACCTTTGCACAAATCATTTTAATTACAGTTTATAATATCTAGAACAGCGGTCATTTTGTATGCCCGCCGGACTTTCTAGTTCTATCTTTAAAGCCAGTATCATAGCATCATTTTGACTCAGCTTCTCATATCATTGTCTTCAACTGACCATAGGTGAATAAATTCTTTAAGATCTTATGTGATTGAATTAGGTCCACACCCAGATAATCCATGATAATCTCCATATAACAAGACCCTTAATCATGCTTACAAAACCTTTCCCCTAGCTTTGTTCCTCTCCAACATTTCCCTGAACCTTCCCATGTTTTATCAGGTATCTATTCAAGTATCACTTCCTTGGAGAAACACTTCCTAACCATTTTGACTAAAAAACATGACCAACTCATAAAAAACAACTATCCTCAGCCAGATCAAACTCTATAGACTTAACTTTTATTATTTTTCTTTATAGAATCGATTATTTTCTTGAATCATATTAAATAACATTTTTTGTGTTTATTTACTATTTATCTTCTCTAAGAAGATATAAGCTGTGGAAACTCAGGAACCTTATCTTCTATCTCATTTTGAATTTCTAGCACCTAGATAGTGTAGATGTGCAATAAATATCCTTTGAATGGATGTGTGATTGAATAATATTGATACATATAATGTTGATATAACAGAAGTTGACTTGGTAATTCTGACCATATTCAACAAATGGTAACAAAAACTTAACGGTATTGTGTAAAAGAATATGTTTGCCCATGGATTACCTATATCCATTTTGACCATTACCAAATAGAATTCTTAAACTAAATTAACTCTGTTGACTATAATTTAGAGAGAAAATACTATAACCTCATGATTGCTTTTAAAGATAGAAACTATATTTACTTACTGTATTATGCAAACTTAGGTATATAATGTTATATTTTGTGAGACTAAAATATTCTTTATTTTTATTCAGTGAGGGGAGGGGAGTCAGAGACAGACTCTCACATGTGCTCTAACTGGAATCCACCCAGCAAGCCCACTAGGGGGCTATACTCTGCCCATCTGAGGCATTGCTCCATTGCTCAGCAACCGAGCACCTGAGGCAGAGGCTATAGAGCCATCCTCAGCACCCAGGGCCAACTTGCTCATTTAAGCCGTGGCTGCAGGAGGGGAAAAGAGAGGGAGAGAAGCAAGAGGGATAGGAGTGGAGAAGCATATGGGTGCTTCTTCTGTGTGCCCTGACTGGGAATTGAAGCCAGAACATCCACACTCCAGGCCGATGCCCTACCACTGAGCAAACTGACCAGGGCCAAGGACAAAATATTCTAATAAAAGCAAATGAAGCAAACACTTGCATGCCATATAAAAACTAAATTTATCTTTGTTTTCAAAAGTAAATTTAACATCTATTTCTACTAATTAAAATTGACCACTAGATCATAGCAGAAGTCCCCAAATTCTCACTTATACCTGTACATAGAGTAACAGATCAATTGTTACCATGACAATTTACAAAGCCTATCACTAGCAGACAAAGTTTGGATTCTCTCTCTTAAATACTTACAGAGTAGTAAGATGTTTTCATACTTTCACAACTTCATGTGTCTACCACATATTCCATATTCTAGATTATAAACTATAAAACAATTAAAACTTAAATGAAGCATGGAATAGTTATCTATTATATTACTAGGCACTGAAGCATTTACAACAGCCTTTAATAGATGCACTTGGTAGTCTTGAAAAGAACCATTTTAGTAATTGCTTCACTTGACTAACTTGATAACTGCTGGTCAGAGCTGTATAATTTTTTCAAGGTTTAGAATAATGATTATTTCATAAAAATACCAAAAGGCAGCAGTCAATTAAGAAATAAAAAATGAAGTATTGTCATGAATACCTCTCACCTGTGCATTTCCCCCTGTTTACTCAACATTTTATATTATACTAATGTTCATGCTGGTGACATGAACTTTCTAATATTATGGACACTAGGTTGAGTGACCACACATCGTGTCTTGTAATAGAACTGGTTTATTTTGTTCTGGTTGTCTCAGTGAATTATTTAATCCCATTCTTTTTAACTCTAAAAGATGTCTTGATTTGGATGATAAATTATATACTCACTCTAACACTTGTCTGTGCACGCTACACAAGAATACTAGTAAGCAAATGTTGCTGAGAAAATAAAGACAAATACTTGTCAATGTAAAAATTTAATAGTACAGTTCATACTTTTCCATGAAATTATAATAAACTTTGAATTGATTTAAGATGTTGATGGCTTTTGCAAATATGACAATTGAGTTTCAGATTTATTTACCTAGAGAAAATTTGTGGTAAATTTTCACGTGGCATGTTGGTGTATGTTATACACATAAACATACACAGACACACACACGATTGTAAATATAATTATAGAAGGAAGGCTCAAGTTGTTTATACACTGTGGGTTCAGACATGAGAATGCTTCTCTAGAGAACTAGTGGAATAAGCTTGTCACTGGAGTGATTGCCTTTTGCATGATGAACCAAGAAAAGTTTATGAGCCTGATAAGAATGTAAAATGTGACGAGAATGCAAAGGCTCAGAAACTTTGTCAAAGGAAATGGACACACTCAGTGTGATTCTGTGTTAGTGAAAGTGTGAATGTATGTTGTCTTCTTACACATCTGTTGAAGGGTGTTGAAGGGTGAAAAGTAATTATACTTAAGCTTTTTCACGGTTCTGTATTTATTCACTTTGACTGCTCTATTATAATGCCTTTTTTCTCCCTTAGTTCCTCCTTCTGACTTTCCTTCACTTCCTCCCTTCTGTCCTTCCTTTTTTTCTGTCTCAGCCTACACTTATTTAATCCATGTATGAATGTAAAAATGTATAAATGTATGAATGTAAAAATCAAACTTTCCAGATTGTTCTTAGCCAGAAGTCTTACCCTCATCTAAATAAACTGAACTTATCACATATACCCAAAACTTACAAATTCATCTCATATGCACTTATGATAATCTTTTAGTTTGTCAATAACATGTATGTATGTGTATGTAAAATTTCCACATATTTAAATATAGTTTCAAAAATAGAGTGTAAGTTTCTTTTAATCAAGGATCAAGTCTTATACATGCTAGCACAAAAAGTTATCAATGAATATTTGTTGATTAAGTTTCATTAGTGTTGGTACACTGGGAGGAACCATGGATCAAAGCCAGAAGGACTGGATTCTAGTTTCAATTGTGCTTCTTGGAGAAATCAATACTTTGGAGCCTACTTCTTTATGTATGTGATAGTATATAAATTAACAGGGAAGGAATGCAGGCTGGCTGACTTGAAGAGAAACTTGTCAGATGGCTTATAATAAGCCTTGTTGTTTTTCTCTGTTGGGTCTCACCTCATGAAAGGATGCTGTGCCCTAAAAGCAGAGCCAGCAGGCCCATGCTGCCTGCTGCTAATCTGGGTATTCCAGATGCCCCACCATCTCATCAAAAGCGTGTAGATGAGGGCTACAACATTGTGGCAGCCTCGCTGTCAGAGACTATGGGCCTCCTTCTCTTTAATCCAGGAAAGAAAAGATTCCATTTACCTTCAACCTCCCATTTAAACTATAGCGATCCAGAAGCTCAAGTCCTACAGAACAGAACCAAAGGTTTAAGACACAATTGTAAAAAGTAGAATGTTTACTAACAATGTAAAGCAAGGCTGAATAAGAATGGTACCCAGCCTAACATAGAATAGAAACATGGAGACAAACAAAGCACCCCTGGATCCATAAATTAATTTATGGACCCAATTGTGAGAACAGTATGGTCTTATAGCCACATAAGGGACAGAAACCACAAGGGTATTGACTTTTTATGATTGCCAAAGGGTATTGGCTCATATAATAGCTTTTTATGATTGCCTATATTATGAAATTATAGTTTGGAATCCATGTGGACAGTTCTCATTTAAAGAATGTATAAGTTCAGCATACCTATATTGGTTGACCAGATAAAGGGGGAGAAAATTATTTATTAGATTTAGAGGATGAAACCTCTTATTGGCAATGGCAATGTATATGTGCCTGCAGGCTACAAATGGAAGTGGGTGCCCAGGTTGAAAGTAAGCAGGAAGTCTGAGAAAGCCATGAGTCACAGACAGACATTATTTAGAATCTGGGTAAATGAGGTATTATGTTATCAGTCAATAACAATATTTGGGTTCAGAGAGCTTTTTGTAGCTCAATAAGCATTTCCACATACATTTTCTTAGGAAATCCGGGTACAGTTTTGTGAGTGGCCTGTTATTATCCCATTTCATTGATGAAGAAGCCAGTTCAGATTAGATTAATGAATTGCCATTGATTCTAACTCTGCTACTAATGAGCTTAAATGTATCCTAACCTGCCAGTGTTCTGGGCTCTTTAGAGGTAAAATAGGGATAATAATAATAATAATAATACTTAATTTCTATTGTTGTTGTGAGAAGTATATGAGTTAATGCATGTAAAGTGCTAAGAACACTGTGTGCAGTAAACCTTCATAAATATAAGCCAAAGATTGGTCTGATTGCATGAGAAAGGACTAGCATTTAAATGTGGGTCTTCTGATGTCAGGCCTAGTGAGGGTCCCACTGTGGTGCAGCTCTTTTTTTGAGTAGAAGAATCTAAAGTTGAACTAGAACTCCTAGATTCTAGAAGTGTGTGCATTTGTGTGTGTGTCTGCAGGGAAGGGAAACGAGAAAGAGAAACTCAAGTTCAAAGATAATATTTTTACTATTGGACATGACATGAAAGCTAGAATTTGATATTAAGTTAGCCTCTTTTCTAGTAGCTTGATCTCCCCTGCCTTTTAAAGTTGAGACTATTTCCAAGGAACAATGAGACAGATCTGCAGGCAGCGATGAGAGGTTGGCCACTGGACTATTCGTGATATCATGCAGGCTGATTTGGATGTCACATAAACTGAAAGAATGGATAGCCCACTGTTTTGTCCTGATTCTTGATAACAGTAAATATTAAAAACTGCTTTTAAATTGTGCCCTAGAAACTTTGTGGCATATAAAAAACAACAGTGGGAAACCATGAATCAAATTCATACTGTAATTAGAAAAAAAATTGAGAAATACATATAATCTCTACTTATTAATTTAATAAATTCTGGTATATTTAGGTCTCACAGCTTATTGTCTCTAATATGGGGAATAAGGATTTGAAGAAATAAAGGACCTATTTAATAATTGCTACTTTCTACATTGTACTCTGATGAATGTTATTAACATTCAATAGTTCTGTAATTTTCACCCAGAAACTTACATTTCTGAGTCTCATCTGTCATTAAAAATGGATTCCTTTACAGAGTTGTTGTAAAAATCAAATGTAAAAATAATTTGAGAACTGTATAATGTATAATGATTAATCGCCGACCAATTTATCATAAGCTTGTTCTTCTACTTATTTTTTTAGTTGTCTAAAACTAAACATTCCAGGTTCATTAGCTGAAGATGATGGTGACCCACACAACTCAAATATCCATTCCAACTACTGATATGAACAAAACTGTTGTTGCAAGAGCACTTTGTTATCTATTTATGGGTTATACCAACATTTGAAGAGATGGGAAGACTAAAGGCTGAGTGACCAGGTGTGTAAAAGGCCACCTTAGAGGAAAGGTATTATTTATAACTGAGATGATGATGACAGACTCGGAAGGAAGAGCTGTACTTGTGAAGAGGTGTTGAATTCAATATCAGATGTGTTCAAAACCCTGCAGCAGAACCTCAGAGTATTTACTGATTTATTCATCTCTACTGCCATTTCAAGTCATTTACCAAGTCCTGAATTTTCGTCCTTCTCAATACTTAACAAAATTCATTTCTCTTTTATTTTTGCTGCAAGACTCTAGTCATTTCTATACTGACAACTGCCACAGGCTCCTCACTGGTCTGTCTGCCTACACTCTTGGCTCTTTCCATTTCCTCAGCTGCATTATTGGCATTTAATGTGCTAAATACAAAGAAATAAATTCTTCATCACTCAACTTCCAAATCACAAGCATTTGTAGCCTGTTGATCTCCATCCTTTTGTTTAACCCCATGAACCACAGGGCCCACTCTGGGAAGTGACTGCTGTACGTACGCAGGACCTCATCACTCCTCCAGTTCAAATTGTACATGAAAACTCTAAGATTATTTTGTGACTTCAGTCAAAGGACACATCATGAAAATAAATGTTATACTGAAATTGTGACAAAACCTTCAGGGAAGTGATGTTTGAATACTGTGAAATGTGTGAATAAGATTTATTGAGTGATCAACTCTTCATTTAAATAAAGTTGACAAGTGGTCATGAAAAGTTTCTATAAACTTCACAAAACAAAGCTTATACTTGCCTAAAATAGCTTTAAAAGTTCTACTGGGGAAAAAAGAAAGGAAAAGAAAACGGCATGCTGAACATTCTGGCAAATTCTAGATGAGATAAGAGCATTGCCTAATGCCCCAATGATAGCTAGAAATGTTTTATAAATAGTTACAGAGAGAGTATAACAATTGCAGTTTGATTGTGAAATGAAAATAAAATCAGGTGAAGGCTCCTGAAGGGTTATATAATTGGCAGTAAAGACAGTACTTACAATTCTTTTTTTAAGATTTTATTTACTTATTTTGGAGAGAGAAAATAAAATCAGGTGAAGGTTCTTGAAGGGATATATAATTGGCAGTAAAGACAGTTCTTACAATTCTTTTTTCTTAAGATTTTATTTATTTATTTTGGAGAGAGAGAGAGAGAGAGAGAGAGAGAGAGAGAGAAGGGGGGTAGGACCAGGAAGCATCAACTCCCATATGTGCCTTGACCAGGCAGACCCAGGGTTTCGAACCGGCAACCTCAGCATTTCAGGTCAAATGTTTTATCCTCTGCGCCACCACAAGTCAGGCTTAAAATTCTACCAGTAGAAATTTCATAGACTTCTAGAGTGCCTAATATCCTTGACTTTTTAAAAAATGTATGGGCCTTTTATAAAGTGAAATATCTTGATTTTTTTCTATGATTTATGAAATCCAGCAGTTCTTAATGATAAGATTATGAACAAATAAAGTTTTGAAGGTCATTCCAATCACTATCTTGCAAGATATGCCTGTATGCTCTTGATCTTTGAGCATTAAACCAATGGTTGAGCATCACAGTGTTGAAGGTCATTAACTGTTATGGATCTATGAAATTAAATAAGATTGAGAGAAAAAATGCTAAAAGCTGTCAGTAACTATAAGGTGCTCTCTCTATATAAAGTTACTAGATACTTAGTAAAATTTTACATCAGTATGTGTATATATAATACATATTTTGTATAATATTTGTGTGTGTGCGTATGTATCATATTCTCTGTGTGGAAATGTTATGCAGAACTTGGTCATCCAAGAACCTCTTGGTCTTAGATAAATTACTTTAATTCTGTGTCATTTATTTCACCAATTTGAAGTCTCATATAATAGCTACATCGCAGCAGTAGAGTTGCAAGTTGTAGAGTTGTTTCTTTCTCAGAGGTGTGAGGATTTACGGTTCCTTATCTATGGAAAATATATCCTTTCTATTGTATACACAGACAATTAGCACATGGCATTTTGTTGTTACCTATCTCTCCTGTTTACCCTGTGAGCTCTTTGAAAGCAAGAGTCAATTTACTTATCTTTATATTTCAAACAGTAACTAACTCATAGAAGATGCTCAATAAATGATGATTGAATTCAAGGAAATTTAGATTTTTATCAAGAGTTTATGCTACCCTAAAAGTCTATTTACCCTACAAATTATTTAGTGCGGTAAGTTCAAAAGCAAATTTTTATGCAGAACTATCAGCAAACCAATAACTATATTTTACGTAAAATTTACAGTATGAGATTTCTTCTGTAAAGAATTCCCAGTCCTGGCCCGTTGGTTCAGTGGTAGAGTATTGGCTTGGCGTGTGGATGTCCTGGGTTCGATTCCTGGTCAGGGCTCCCCCTTCGCTCTCTCTTTCTCTTCCTCTCCCTTAGCCATTGCTCAGTTGGTTCTAACGCATGGGCCCTAGGCACTGAGGATAGCTCCATGGAGCTTCCACTTAAGGTCATAAAAATAGCTGGTTGCGAGCAGGGCGGCAGATGGGCAGAGAGAGCATCAGCCCCAACGGGGGTTGCCGGATGGATCCCAGTCGGGACACATATGGGAGTCTATCTTTCTACTTTCCCTCCTCTCACTTGGAAAAAGAATAAGAAGAAAAAAGAAATTCCCTAACAGTAAGACACAAAAGTAACTCAGGGATACACAGGAATATGAAAAAGGCTTGTCGTAATTTTACTTTCAATTACGGTTACTTACTAAAATTGAAAACTATTCCTCTAATCCAGACATTCTGGAAACTGATCAAATTACTAGTGATGACAACAAGGAAACAGTACGAGGCAACTATATTTGTTTTGAAGAATTTATTCTAAAAACTGATCCTTATAGGCCTGTAAGCATGATAGAATATGGACCGGAGAATTACTTAAGTTTCAAGGGTAACGGAGTTGGACAGAGCCAGGTACTATTTGAGTTGGCAACAGTCTATTTGGTCTCATTATCATTTCAGCAATGGACACACAATATATTGGATTTACTTCCATCTCTCTCAGTTTCTTTCCTCAAACTTCACCGCCCTAGGCACCGACAAGGCCCACAGGAAAGCTGCAGTGTTATACACAGAAACAGAATTTTTAAAAACTGCTGTGGAGCAAGCGGCACAGCTTGCCTTCCTCACAAGGAGGCGGAAAGGATTGAACTTTAAATCAAACTCCCCCGGCGGTGCGCGGGCTGGCTGTACGAATGCCCCAAGGGAAGAAAGATCAATTCAGCTTTGTCGAGTCATGTCAGCAGTGGCTGTCTTTTAGATGCTGACAGGGCCCTAGTAGACAGTTTGCAGAAATTTAACTGCTTTGATAAGGTTAAAGGGGGCAACCAAGCACGAATTAGAAAACAAACACAAGGCTGCTTAGAGGCTTGATTGCATGCTAGAAAGGAGTTGTCAACTGGCAATAATACCAGCACCCATTACCTTCTTTTCATTATTAAAAAAAAAGAAAGAAAGAAAAAATGGAAGCAAAGAAAAGAGGAAAAGCAGTCTTGTAAAAACTATCCCACTGACTTAAAACATTTACCAATTACTCTGGCTGATATTACACGCACACACACACACACACACACACATACACACACACACATTGGGCTGTGCCAGTTAAAGGCACATAATGTCTATTCTTTCTAACCCCTTTGAGAAGTGTAATAGTACTAATTAAAACTCTATGTGAGATTATGGGAAGAATGCTGGCCATTGTGTATCTGCTGGGAAAAATAACAAAGTCTAGAAAATAAAAGCCTAAAAATAAACAATCACTATTGATGTTCATACAACATAAAAAATGTCCAATAAAATTTAGTGATATACACCTAAAGATGACCTATATTTTCATACTTTAAAATCAAGTGTTAGATTAATTTATGTCTTGACATTGTTCACGGCGGCTTAACTTTAGTTATAAGCAACTCAATTTAGTAACATGACACAGAACACAATTTATTGAACAGGTTATCAAAATATTCCCCAAGAACCACAAGAGCTATTGCATAAAACAATAAAATACCTAGTTGGATATATTTATTCACTTTTTTAAAAAAGAAAAAGAAATTATATTTGTGCTACTCTTAGGATCTAAATATCAATCTTATAAAGATATACTGTATCTGGTAGAGTTAATCACACAGCATAAACTTCTAATTTCTGCTTGTAATATTAATGAATAAAGGGTACCAATCTATTATTTTGTTGAATATCTTTTCATTTGAGTTTGATGTTTTCTCATGTTGAAATGAATATATGGCCTGACCTGTGGTGGTGCAGTGGATAAAGCGTCGACCTGGAAATGCTGAGGTCGCCGGTTCGAAACCCTGGGCTTGCCTGGTCAAGGCACATATGGGAGTTGATGCTTCCAGCTCCTCCCTCCTGTCTCTATCTCCTTTCTCTCTCAAAAAAATGTATGCATTTTTTTCAAGAATAACACAGAAATTACTTTCTTCTCAGTGCAAGTGGTTCATGATATTGATGTCTTATAATTGGTGATGTTAACTTTAACCACTTGGTAATGTTGGTGTCTTCCAGATTTCTCCACTGTAAAATCAATATTTTTATACATGTAAATCTGTTTCTTTTCAAACATCTCTCCACTAATTTTAGTATCTAACAGTGGATTTTGTCTGCAACAATTACTATTGTGGTGTGTTTGTCAATTATAATTTTCTATTTCTTTTCTAACCGTATTAACTATTGTAAGGAAGAGTGTTTCTTCTCCCCTATATATTTATTTGTAGGTTCACAGGGTTTTACTTGTCCATTTTGTTTTGTTGGTGTGAAAAATTCTTATAAACTTTTCAGTTTTGTAGTTGGTTTTTTTTTGTCTTGAAGGTCTTTAAAATTATTCCCATATCCCACTCCTCCCACTTCATCATCAGATTTCTAAAAAACACTTCTTCCTTTTTGTCTTTCTCTCCCCAGAAGCTATGCTTTTAGAAGACTATCTTTTCATATCATTCCTGTGCTTTTTAAATGATACCCAATCCTTAAATCTTCTTCTTCTTTTTTTTTTTTTTTTGTATTTTTCTGAAGCCGGAAACGGGGAGAGACAGTCAGACAGACTCCCGCATGCGCTGGACAGGGATCCACCCGGCACGCCCACCAGGGGGCGACACTCTGCCCACTAGGGGGCGATGCTCTGCCCCTCCGAGGCGTCGCTCCACCGCGACCAGAGCCACTCCAGCGCCTGGGGCAGAGGCCAAGGAGCCATCCCCAGCGCTCGGGCCATCTTTGCTCCAATGGAGCCTCGGCTGCAGGAGGGGAAGAGAGAGACAGAGAGGAAGGAGCGGGGGGGTGGGGGGTGGAGAAGCAAATGGGCGCCTCTCCTATGTGCCCTGGCTGGGAATCGAACCCGGGTCCCCTGCATGCCAGGCCAACGCTCTACCGCTGAGCCAACCGGCCAGGGCCCTTAAATCTTCTTTAAGTGGCACACCCGGACCTTAACAGACCCTATTGCCTTTGGGTCAAGTGTACTTTGAGATCCTTTACTATAGTGAATGCCGTGATCTACTTAGTTACCTTTTTCAGAATTCGGAGTTTGTGTATGTTTCATTTTTCTGATGGCCATCCTAACTCTCAGATTTTGCTAGCAACTCTCTTTTATTCTCTTGACAGTCTTCTCTGTCTGCCTTTGTTTACTTCAAAGTTTTATGGCTGAGCAGGAGTAGGCAGAAATGGGAGAAATTAGAGTTCTGGCTTTTGTTAATTTTTCTCTTTCTATTCACAGTTATTGTGAATTTTCTATCTTCTCTGCTTCCAAGCCGTGTAGAAGGTTTTGTTTTGTAGAGGATTATTGTATTTATGAAATTATTGAGTATTATTTTGGGAGGAAATTTGGGAAAGTTGATTAATATATGACCTTCATTTTTCTTTAGCTATCAGGATGACCTCTGGATTTATTTTTTGAAATATAGCCAGTATTATTTGATGCGAGTTAATGAATGAATTCAGAATGATTCTGAGGTTTTTAGCTTAAAGAACTGGAAAGGTGGAGCGGCTTACAAGTTATATAGAGAAGACGTTAAGTGAGAAAGTTTTGGAGGGTAGATAAATGTTATTCTGGACTATATAGTGATTTTTTTTTTTCAGAACAAAGACAAAACCAATATTTTATAGTTATTCTATCATCTTGTGTTATGTTAAGTAAATTTCAAGTGCCCTTTTTTTTGGTTTTCTTTATATTTTCTATACATATATTGGATTGATTCTAATTTTTATTTTAACTTCTGTTGGCATTCTTTTCCATTCAGAATTATCTCTATTTTTCATCTTCATGGCTCCTTTGTCTTCTGCATCACCACTTCCCTTTTCAGAGACAGTCTTTCTCAAACATAGAAGTTAATCAAGTAGCCTTTCTAGCTACTTTAGTCAACTTAAGTTAAATATACTGTGATAATAAAGAACCCTAAAATTTCAGTGCCTTGTATCAACAAAATATATTTCTCACTCAAGTCTATGATGTATTGACTGAAGTTTTCTCTGGATTGTCTTTGATTTTGTAGCCTGAATGATGGAACAACCTCATCTGGACATTGCTGATCTCATGGAAGGAGGAAACAACGTGGTGAGTCATGCTTCTGCTCAGAAGTGACACACATTGCATTGACGTAAGCAGGGCATAAGGATAAGGCTGACTTCAATGAAGAAAATAAACTTACTCCTCCCACAAGGACTGTCTCATGGGAGTGAGGGTGGTGGCTCACAGACATAAGTAGACAGAAATTCAAATCCATCGATCACTCTTGCTTACGTCCTCTCTGAAAGGTCTCTGTTCTAGCATTGTGGGTTTTACTACCAGTACCAGCTTTGTCATGAGATATTTCCAGCTACAACTCCAGGCCAGTCAGATTAGATAACTTTCTTCTTCAACAAAGTCTTGGATAAGATAAATTATTTTGTGACAAGGTTCCAGCCATAACTATATCCTCAAGCTGATTTGTGTCATTCACATCTCTTCAGCTTGGGGATAGAGGGTCAGCTATTTTCAATGCAGTTTTCTGGTCTTGGGAACCCCTGACTCAATCTTCTACCAGTGTCTATGCAGCTAGTTACATGGCAGGACTATGACACACACAGTTCAGAGCAATAGAGGGATATACTCAAAGAGCATATTTAGGGACTATAATAAGGGTATATTTACTTAAAAATATACTTTAGGTTGCTCTCCAATTTTATTCTTAAATTTGATCTGGTAGAACTGGTACCACTTTATGAAAGATAGACTTAAACTCAGGCAAATACTGTTGAAAAATTAAGTTTAATAAAGTCTCAGTTATTCCCCTGTCTTCAAATTAGTTTGGATAACACATTATTTAAAAAAGAGAGTAGTACTTTAAAACATGTTGCACTTGCCATTGAAAAACATTATAGGCATTTGATCAGTGATATAGTATAGCTTTCTATTTCTGTATCTTTTCTCTGATGCAAATATTAAAAATAGTCGGTGTTCCATTTATTTATCCAAAAGTATTTCCTAATATGATACTGAATTATGTGTCAGGGTTCTGAGCAAGGAATAAAGAAATTTTTGACTTTCCAGAATAATTTTATCATCTAGTGCTGAGATAAATATTAAATAAATATTAAATATTAAGTAATTTTTACAAGTAGTGAACTACAATTTTAAAGAACATGTTGAACCTACTAGTTGAGTGCATAAATAGGAATTTCAATGGTATAAAATTCCTTATGAAAGACCACAAACTACAAGCTTACAAAATAAAAAGGAAATAGTAAAAGAGATTAAAAGCCTACTATGAATACTCCATGATGCATGAAATTTGGAGGAGTCATTAAATTGCACAAATAGATATATTATAAAACTGTCACATATCAGGTTCTTCTAATGCTATGTTCCACCAAAGGTGAGATGCTCAATCAGGAAAGACAATGCCAATGTTGATACAAGATTTAAAGCAAAAATAAATAAATAAATAAAGTCTAGTGTATAAGACATGAGTTAAAATGTGTAGATTTTAAAGTTTGCTTTGTCTCTAGGACTTTTAGTTAAAGTATTCAAGAATTTACAGAGTTAGTATCATTCTGGATGAGCTGGATATTATAAAAGAAGACATTTGTACTTCTAGGGGAGTTATCAATTAAGTTGGAAAGCAAATAATCTCTTTGGATGTCAGTTTTCTCAGCTCTACAATGAACAATTAAACTGGAGATCTAAGCTTCCTTTTAGCTATGCTTGCTAAATGCTTCAAATAATTGGAGCAAATAGAAAGGCAGTACCTACTATAACACACACACATCTGTAAGACTCTGTCCTGAAGAAAGCACAGGTGCCATTTAATGTTTTTTTCTGATGTCTTTTTAATATACTATCATTTATCAAGCATTATTAAAGCAATAAGGTACCCATATAAAGGAAACCACCAGCTAAATTAAATAATGATATTTAAATGTAAAGTTTATATTGAGAAAAAAATGTCAAAAAGATCAATATAACATGAGGTGATACTGGTAGGTAAAACTAAGGGAATTTTATATGTACATATATATATATATATTCATTTTTCTACACACAAAGTGACCATTTTCCATGATCCTATACTTTGCTACTCTAAGAGAGTTCTGAGAGTTTTTGTTATTGGGAAAAAAAAGTTTGTTTTGCTAAGAATATAAAGTCACCTTTTCCTCAGAAAAATAATTTCGACACTTGCATACCTTGCTAAGCCCCAGGATGTTAGATGCTCAAACATTTCTATCAGTCACAGAGCAGATGCCATTCAGTAAGAATCTTGGCTCTCTTCTCTGATTTTCGAGATTGAATGGAGGGTTTTGGAGTCAGTGCTTTGGTGCCTAGTGGGCCCTCTCACCCATACAGGGCGGTGACCTGATGCTGTTATATCTAACAGTCAGGTTTTCCTTCTTGCTTGGGTTCCAGAAAGCTGTAACTTAGACGGATATTCAGAGACCACTCCCAGACCACTCTTTTTTTTTTTTAATTTTTTTTAAAATTTATTCATTTTAAAGAGGAGAGGGAGAGAGAGAGAGAGAGAGAGAGAGAGAGAGAGAGAGAGGAGAGACAGAGAGAGAGAAGGGGGGAGGAGCTGGAAGCATCAACTCCCATATGTGCCTTGACCAGGCAAGCCCAGGGTTTCGAACTGGCGACCTCAGCATTTCCAGATCGACGCTTTATCCACTGCGCCACCACAGGCCAGACCACTCTTTACCACTCCTGAAGTTCATAAACATTTAATTGTTCCTGGAAGTTCAAGAAAAGGAGTCTGACTTACAAGCTGAAATTCTAGATTTGATTCAAACCCAGAATTCTAAGAAATACTCAATAAAACCTGAGTTCTTCCATAGGAATTTGGAAAAGCTCCTGGGTATTTTACCTGAATCCTGTCGGGAAGCCAGTCACGTTTCCACGGTTCGGGCACGTTCAGTTGCTAAATGTTTTGGCTGATATTTATTTATTAAGTAGGTATATGTGTTAAGTGTAGAACTGTTTCTGTGTGTCTTGGGATGTAATTCTCACAAAACTACTTTAAAGTGAATGTTCCTAGTATTCACGTTTTGCAGAGGAAATGAGTTTTAGAGAAGCTAAGTAACTTGTCCAATCTCCCAAGTACCATAGGCAGGAACCTAAACCCAGAATTGGCTGACTTTAAAGCTCTAATATGCTGTTCACAAAAATTAGAAGGTATTTTACCGCTTCATATTCATTTTGAAATATCCCCTAATTTTTGTGAGCAGTATGTAAACCCCGAGCTATTCTGCCCTTATTGGAATTTCAGTTCCTCTCTCCCTTCATTCTCATGGCACAGGAGATGATCAGACACCCAGAAGTAGACTTAGAGTTACAGAAAGAACTTTGGACTTTTTGATACGCTTCTGAATTACACAACACTGAACAAAATCCTGGCTCTGTCAGTTACTAGATATGTGATCCTGTACTTCTCTGAATCCTAGTGTCCTTCTTTGTAAAAAATTTAAAAAAAGGATTATAATGTTTGTTTAATACATTTATTACCAGAATTACATATGTTAATGTATATAAAACTCTTAGCAAGTTACTCTTATCTTGGCATCAAACTTGATAAATAAGTGTTCCTTTTCTTTTCTTTTTTTCCTTCTTAGAAGCCAACTAGACATTCTTTGGGAGTTTTATGAGTTTAGAGATTATTTGGAGGACTTTTGCTTAGACTTTTTTTCAGAAATTAGTTGCTTGTGAAGCTTTCCCTGGTGCTTAAAGCAAAGGTAGTTTTAATTTTCTATATGGTCCAGGGATTATGATGGTTATTCTCATGCTTATCTTCCCCATCAGATTAGATTATTTGAAAACATAACATAGATTATGTTTTATTCTCACAATTTAGTACATGCCACAATATTATATGCCTAATAAGTGAATGAATAAATTCTTAGAGCGATTATTTTTGCTTTGGGATTTTTCACAATAGTTTTGACAATCTGCCACCAGACATCAAATTTTAGAATCTAACATTTTGATACTCTTTAATTCTGTGAGTGATGAAAAGATAAATGTAGAGAATTTTAAATCTCTACTAATATCCAGGTATTTCTTATTGATAAACACCCACAAAAAATGCTTTGCCATGGAATCAACTTCATGCAAATTATTAAAGAAGACTTATCCATTGAGCCACTGTAGAGCCTTCTAAAGCAGGATGGTATACCCTGAGAAATGAAATACATTCCATTGTTACCTAGTAGGACATACTCTTGGACCAGAGGGTGAGAAAGAAATGGTGGATATCCTGTTTGATACAGGATATTAGAAGCATCAGAAAGCAATGCCCCCCAAATGGATTCTTTGGAGGAACATTGCACTAAGTATTTTATCTCTAACCATATTCCGATATCCCCTCTTGGTGTTCATTCCTGAGCATGAGCTCAAGTGTAATAGCCATTCTAAAGGAATTATTTGACTAGTTCTTTGCTTTATTTAAACTTTATAATACAAATCTAAAGTAATAGATTAACATGGTGAAATGGGTTCTTCTGACTTTATTAGAAAACAAAATAAAGGCTTTTTATCATGACTCGTAATCAATGTTATGAAAAATGACAGTGTAATTCTGAGCTTCAATTTTTTAATATAAATAAGAGGACTGTTAATTATTGTGGCTAAGTGATAAATACAAAATGCCAAACAGACAATTCATTTCCTAAAACTCTTCTGGGAAACTGAATTGCCTACTTTTGCTCTTTTTATAGACAGTTAAATCTATTTTGTATGGCTTAACCTTAAAGTAATGAAGAAAAATATATTTACTTTAAACTTTTTTTCATATAAAATGAATGTTAGGGGCGTTTCAAAAAGACAATTGTTTTTCTGTCTGATGGTTAAGATTCTATTAATCTTTTCTTTAAAAATTGCCACTAATTAATAGCATTAATTTATAACAACTTAAAAGTTCAAATATTAGTTTTCTACATTAGAAATATTAAAGAATAAGGGAGGTTATTTTTTACTCTTAATGCAAAAAAACCTTAGGCTCAAAACACTTTTAAGTGTACAAGTAAGACTTGAATTTGGCTGTCAAACATACCACTGAGCCTGACTAGGCAGTGGCGCAGTGGATGGAGTATCAAACTGGGATGCAGAGGACCCAGATTCAAAACCCAAGGTTGCCGGGTTGAGCGTGGGGTTACTGGCTTGAGTGTGGAATCATAGACAAGACAGCATGGTTGTTGGCTTGAGCCCAAAGTTTGCTGGCTTGAAGACCAAGGTCACTGGCTTGAACCCAAGTTTGTTGGCTTGAGCAAAGGGTTATTTGTTCTGCTGTAGCCCCCCGTCAAGGCACATATGAGAAAGCAATCAGCAAACAACTAAGGAGATGCAACAAAGAATTGATGCTTCTCATTTCTCTAAAAAACAAAACAAAACAAAACAAAAACCACCATCAAAAGTGATATATATATACTATGAGCAATAGAAACTCTAGTGTAGTGAGTTAAATAAGAAAACAGTCAGGAAGCTCCAGTATTATAAGAAACTAGTTATTACTTCTGCATCCTAGCTCTAAACTTCATGGTTCAAGAGGGTTACTAGATGATCAGCAGTATTTTCTAGATTTCATTCTAGGAATAAGGAGGCTAGGTCAAAGGGGGCAATGTTGCAATCTTCCTTTCTTATGAGGTATGTTTTTAGAAGTCTGTGTACCACTTACCAAAACTTAGTCACATAGGTCACATAGTTTTTAGCTAGTTCTACTTCCGGGAGGGAAATGGGAAATGAAATTAGGAGCCTTTGTCACAGATATAATAATTTGGATTGTGGACCTGGGCCATAGCAAATGAGGAAGTGAAGTTCAGAGATGTTAAATAACTAGTCAAGGTCATATGACTGGCACTACCAGATCTGAATCCAGATTATTTCACATGGTATTGCTTTGTTAAAGTAATAATAGATTGGTAGAGCAGAAAAGAGAACTTATAAAATAATTTAAGATAAAGCTTTCATCTGATTCATTAGGGAAAAAAATACTATAGAATTTATGATATGGAGTAATTGCTTTACTGTTTAAGAAAAAGCCAAGTTTGCTCCTCAACTCATAGCATACAATAAGATTAATTTAATTTTATGAGTTTAAAAAACCCAAACTATACAGCCCTGGCTGGTTGGCTCAGTGGTAGAGCGTCGGCCTGGCGTGCAGAAGTCCCGGGTTCGATTCCCGGCCAGGGCACACAGGAGAAGCGCCCATCTGCTTCTCCACCCCTCTCCCTCTCCTTCCTCTCTGTTCCTCTCTTCCCTTCCCGCAGCGAGGCTCCATTGGAGCAAAGATTGCCTGGGCGCTGGGGATGGCTCCTTGGCCTCTGCCCCAGGCACTAGAGTGGCTCTGGTCGCGGCAGAGCAACCCCCCAGAGGGGCTGAGCATCGCCCCCTGGTGGGCGTGCCGGGTGGATCCCAGTCGGGCGCATGTGGGAGTCTGTCTGACTGTCTCTCCTCGTTTCTAGCTTCGGAAAAATACAAAAAAACAAAACAAAAACCCCAAACTATAAAATACTTAAACAAAATATATAAATGATCTATACTGACTCAGCAAGAAACTTCTGATTATATGTGTGAGAAATAAAATATAAATAAAAAATTGATTTGACCTTAAAATCAGTGTCCAAAAAAAAGTAAAGATGAACCTACAAAAAAAATTTAAGACAAACAGAATATTCAGAACACATTTTTTATTTGATACATAAAAATTTTATTCAAATCTTAGCACACTAAATATTGGCAGAAATTATAAAAAATCAGCAGAAAACAAACACAAATATAATAAACATAAGAACACATTAAATATAAAAAACTGCCCTGCTATTTTTAAGCTTTCAAAAATTAACAAAATTATCAAGTTATCTTGGTTAGGTTGAACTATTTATATGTTTAAATAAGACTATTCTAAACAAGCAATTGAGCATTATGCCTCAAGCCTCCTTGCAGAAACTATAATTTTTTAAATATTTTATTTATTGATTTTTTTAGAGAGAAAGGAGTGAGAGAGAGAGACAGAGAGAGAGAGAAGGGGGAGGAGCAGGAAGCATCAACTCCCATATGTGCCTTGACCAGGCAAGCCCAAGGTTTCGAACCAGCGACCTCAGTGTTCCAGGTTGACGCTTTATCCCACTGCGCCACCACAGGTCAGGCCAGAAACTATAATTTTTAACCTAAAACCTTTACTCTTTACTCCTTCTTTATAAGTCTACTCTAAGAAGATAGTGAGGGATATAGTTAAATATTTATTTCCAGCTGTGTTTATCATAGCATTCTTCATGGTCAGGGACACAATAAGAATATATATATTATATATTGGCAATATAAACAGTATAATGTCAGCAAGATTATAGTCTACAGAGATAGAAATAGAGTTCCACTACTTGCCAGTTATAAGAGTTTGTGTGTCTGACCCCTCTGTGTCTTTGTTTCCTTAGCTGTAAAATAAAAATAACAATAATATCTTATACTTCGTGCTCTTTGTTTGAGAGTAAACTATTAATATATGTAATAATATTATAACAGTAATCAGTACAAAGGATTATTGCTTCAAATATTTTAATTATTATTATTTTTATAATATATGCATGGAATATACTTTTTATTCAGCCAAAATAGTTGTTTCTTAAATAACTTGAATAATACAAAATAGCTCATAATAAAATGTTAAGAATGAGATATATAAATACTATTTTTCTGTTTTAGTAAACAAGTTATATTTATAGATTAAAGACTGGAAGGAAACTTATAAAAATGCAAACAGTGGTTATCTCTGGGATTGGTAGGATGAGGAGTGATGTTATCCACTATCTAACAGACTAAAGAAGAAAAGTCTCTGCGTCATCTCAATTGATACAGAACATGCATTTGGTGAAACCAACACTCACTGATAATAATAATTCTCAGCAAACTAGTAGTAAGAAGGAAACCCTCCAACCTCATGTATTGCATTTATTGAAAAACCTACACTTAACATCATACAGAAATTGTGAAATACTGAATTGTTTTTCCCCTAATTGAAAATAAGGCAAGTGTGTCTGCTCTTACCACTCCTATTCAACATTATAATGAAAGTTCTAGACAGTACAATAATCCAAGAAAAATATGTAAACGAGAAATAGATAATGATTGTCTATGTAGGAATTTTCAAGTAAATTATATAAAAGTTCACCCAGATCTATTACGTGATTTTTTCAGAGTTGCAGAATATAAAGTCATCATAGTTTAAAAATCTATTGTGTTTCCATGTGCTACCTATAAATAATTGCAAACTGTAAATTTTTAAAAAAGTTTCATTTAAAGTAGCAATCCCCAAAAAGAAGTATTTAAGGATAATTTAAATTAGATATCCATATGGAAAAATACAAACCCTGATCCATATTTCACACTATTTATAAAAAATTAACTAAAAAATATATCATAGACTTAAGTATAAATCCTAATCCTATAAATATATCAGAATTCAACCTTGGCCAGATAACTCGGTTCGTTAGACTGTGTCTTAATGTATGAAGGTTGTGGGTTCAATCCCTGGTCAGGGCCATATACAGGAACACATTGATGTTTCTGTCTGTCTGTCTCCCTCTCTTCTTCTCTCACTTAAATCAATAAATAAAAAAACTTTAAAGTATTAGAAATCAGGCCCTACCTGCTTATCTCAATGGTAGAACATTGGCCAATGTCTACCTAGTGTGTGGATGTCCCAGGTTCGATTCCTGGTCAGGGCACACAAGAGAAGTGCCCATCTGCTTCTCTACCCCTCCCCCTCTCGCTTCTCTCTCTCTTCTCCTTCCCCCTGCAGCTAAGGCTCAATTAGAGCAAGTTGGCCCTGGGCACTAAGAACGGCTCCATGGCCTCTACCTAAGGTGCTAAAAATGGTTCCAGTTTCAATGAAGCAAGTTGCTTATTTGGAGACAATATATGCAAAACTCAAATCCAATAAAGGACTTATGTTCAGAATATTTTAACAATTTTCACAGTTCAATAACAGGAATAAAAAGTGAGTAGATGATTTGAACAAACATTTCAGGACAAAAGAGATACAGGCATCAAATAAGCATACGTAAAGTTGTTCAATATCATTAGACAGTAGAGAGCTCCAAATTAAAACCAAAGCTAACACCACTCACATATTAGAATGGCTATATTTAAAACAAAACAATAATACACAGTGTTGGTAAGGATATAAAGCTACAATACCCACACACATTGATGATGGAATTCACAATGCTACAGCAGACACTTTGGAAAACTGTTTGATAGTTTCTTCAGAAGTTAAACAAACACTTTCTGACTCAACAATGCTCCTACGAGGTGTTTATCTAAGAGAAACTAAAGCACGTGTCCACATGTAAACCTTTAAGCAAACATTAATCACAGCTATAGTCCAAATGTCCAAAAATCAGAAACAATTCAAATGCCATCAACTGATGAACACATGAAACACCTGTTATTGTACTCAAAGTATGGAGTATAAAAGACTATAAAAAGGAGTGTCCTACAGGAATTCCAAATGCCATGAGTGAATCTCAAAAGCATTAAAAATGAAACAAGCCAGGCTGAAAAGGAAAAATACTGCGAATTTCATTATAAGATCTGGAAAAGCCAAAACTATAGGAACAGGAAACAAACCAGGGATTGCCAGGAGGTGGGAGTACAGTTCATGGAAGAACTTTCTGAGATGAAAAAAATATTTTATATCTTGACTGTGATTATGGTTACTTGACTGCATACACAATTGGCATACAGTTAATTTTACTGTATGCCAATTACACCTCAATAAAACTGACTTTAAAAATCAACCAATAAAATAGGTGACTATGGAAGCATTCAGATTACCTAGTCTCCTAGGACCTCAGTAGAATCTGAATTCTTTTTTGGTATTTCATACTCTTAACAAAATCTCCTACTTCCCACTGCTAAAGTACTTGGGTGAGTAAACTTTAGAAAGGAGAGGTTTGGAGAGCTTTGGATCCCTAGCATCACCATGAGTTCAAGGACTTTGAATCCAATTTCTTTTTCATTTGCTGACTAGCGCAATACTGAAGAAATATGGCTTCAGTTGAAGGAAATTGAGAAAAATTCTTCCAAGTGGTTGATTTTGCACAATCACTTACGTTTGTGTTATTTAGCAATTCTGAATCTGAGTCCTGTTTGTAATTCTGCAACTCAATTGTGCTGTGGTTCACGTTCAGGAAGCCTAATGCTTCTCAGTCTTGAGTGCTGGTCTAAAGTAAGTATTTGAAGGAATGTCTAATATGTGGATTCCTGGGTTCTACTCTCTGGATTCTGATTTACAAGAATAGTTTAGAAATTTGCAAGTTTCACCATGTCCCCAGGTAAAACTAATGTAGATTTTCTCAGGTCACACTTGGAGAAGAAATGGTTTGAAGATATCAGTAAAATTCATGAAAGGGATAAAAATTAAGTGAGTGTAAAAGGTAGTTGCATTAAGTTTGCCTTTAAAAGATAAAAAGATAAAGAAATTTGGAATTAAAAAGGAATAACCTTGGCATATCACAAGTGCCAGTTATTTATTCTTTTCTCATTTTAGTTTGTGTATCTTTTAGTAGCAGCTAGATTAAGTTAAATACATGGTCCAAGAATTCTTTGTAAAAACCATGAAATCCAGTAACAGTAGTCATTTTTAATAGGATAGCAAATAGCCTTAATTTTATTTTTATTTATTTATTTATTTTTGTATTTTTCTGAAGTTGGAAACGGGGAGGCAGTCAGACAGACTCCCGAATGCGTCCGACTGGGATCCAACTGGCATGCCCACCAGGGGACGATGCTCTGCCCATCCGGGGCATTGTTCTGCCGCAATCAGAGCCATTCTAGCGCCTGAGGCAGAGGCCACAGAGCCATCCTCAGTACCCGGGCAAACTTTGCTCCAATGGAGCCTTGGCTGCGGGAGGGGAAGAGAGAGACAGAGAGGAAGGAGAGGGGGAGGGGTGGAGAAGCAGATGGGTGCTTATCCTGTGTGCCCTGGCCAGGAATCGAACCCGGAACTCCCGCATGCCAGGCCGACGCTCTACCACTGAGCCAACTGGCCAGGGCCTAGCAAATAGTCTTAATTTTAAACATACATGATTTTGTTAAAACTTTAAATAAGAAGTAGGAATTACTTGAAAAATTAGTTTGTGAATGGCTTTCTAAATTTATCCTCTAGAATTCTGTATTTCAAATGTCATGCAGGAAGTCAGAGTTGTAAAATCCATTCAAAATATAAGACATTGATTCTTTTCTTAATATATCCTTTTCATCTATCTTTACTTTAAATAGTGCAACAAACAGTTTCCTCATTCTGATATTTGGTGTGGCTATAAATGTCTATTCAGCCAACTAGAAATGCCAGAAACACTTCTTATCTGATTCTGGAGCAGTTTGTGAATTTATCATTATCTTGAACATTTTGAGTTAAGCAAGAATAAGGCCAAACCAAACACTGTGTTTCTGACTCCACCTTTCCAAAACTGCCCGTCTCTGGTGGTCTATGAGGGACGGCTGACAGCAGCCACTGGGAAGGACTTCACAGAGCTGGAACTCTCAACCAAAGCCTCTGTGTGGCTGGCAGCTGGGACGTTCACGAGAACAATGGCATCTCACTTTCTCAGGCTTTGGGCATTGTCATTATTAGAGATAATTGGGTGCATGTAAAACTTTTAGCCACTTAAGGTCCCACTACCGAGTCTTAGAGTCTTTTGGTTTTAGAGAGGATTTACCTCACACATTATTTGTACAAGCATTTTCCTTATTTATACTGAAATAAAGCCTCGGATTGTGAACATTTGTCAAAGCCCATTATTTGTCTAGGAGAAGGTCAAAGTTTTTCATGGTAATTGTATCATGTCCTCCAGGTACCCTAGACGGCATCATCTTTGCCTAAACTTCTCTGCTTGCAAATTAAAAGATAAGAGTCTGTAGAGGTCCTAACTCTTTGCTGTACCTGTTTCTCCCAGCTACAATAATTTCCTTTTGCAGCAGAGCAGGGAAAGAATACATACAGTGAGCTTAGATACATATCGAGTTGTCATCATTAAGCATGCTTGCTAGTGGAATCTTGCTGCTATTGTGTATTCATAAGAATGTCGGAGAAGAGTGTTATTATGTGTAATACCACTGCCTACCCTGTTTTAAGTAGTTTACAGAAAAATGTCCCCTCATCTTTGAAGAGGGACACCATTTTAAAGGTAGTGTCCAGTTTCTGACATTCAAGTCCAGTGACATAATTGTTACTTTCCCCCTATTTTGTTTGAAGCCACTGGTCGTGTTGACTGCAGTTGGTGAAGCAGCTTCTATTGTCCTTAACGGCAACCCACTATAGCTCATTATCCAGTAACACAGCTGTGGGGGGAGTATCTAAACTTAGCAGGGCTGTAGAATATTGAGTATGTCCTAGTGTGCTCAAGCTTGGTCATTTCAAGAGCTGTTAAAGGTAGAAATTCTAGGGCATGGATTCTGACATGCACAAGGTTTTGGACTCACCACACTAAAGAAAAAAGGTTAGCATGGCTACCTAGTACTTGACCCTATGTTCACATGCAGACTTTGTCAATCCGATACACTAATACTGAGTCAAAGTTCCCTGTTATTTTTTCCTTCAAAACTTTTTTTTTGGTTTTCAAATTTGTCTACCACTCCATGTTACTTTTACCACCACTGTTTTGCTCAAAATTATTGTAACAGCTATCCGCATACCCATTGTTATTTGTACCCTCTATGTTGAATACCATCCTTCTGACACATTTATTATAGAGTTCATTTGATAGCTGGCATAGAGCCTATCTGTCTACCTTACTGCCACAGTCGGTTTGTTGCCTGGACCAAATTCTCCCCCCCTCTCCATGGCTATTCTCAGTGTATCTGCCTAAGAAGAACACTAAGAAAAGGTGTGTAAACCTTCACTCTGCTTGCCCTCCAAGTGCATCACTGTGCCCATATTAGTCAGCATCTAGTTCCTGGGCTTGGAAGCAGGACATGTGTGTAATAGTCCTGATTCTGTCACTTACCACTTTGTAATCTTAGCCTTTAGTCGCCTCACCTATAAGAAAAGAGGTTGAACCATGCTTTCCAAATTTGACTGTGTATGAAAATCTGCTAGAAACTTCATTCAGAATGTAGGTTCCCAGATGTCACTGCAGGCATAGTGAATCAGAACGACCAAGTGTCTGGAATTTATAAGCCCCCAGGTTTTTGTGCATCTATCTAACCTTTGTCTAGCATTCAGGCACCTTACACAAGGTGACTTTTGAAGTCCTGTTCTGATTTAATGACCTATGATTCTGGGTTAAAATATGTAGGTAGACAGATAGATGATTGATAGACAGATAGATAAAAATAAAAATAAATAGGATTGGCCCTGGCTGGTTGGCTCAGTGGTAGAGCTTTGGCCTGGCCTGCAGGAGTCCTGGGTTTGATTCCCGGCCAGGGCACACAGGAGAAGCGCCATCTGCTTCTCCACCCCTTCTCCTCTTCTTCCTCTCTATCTCTCTCTTCCCCTCCTGCAGCCAAGGCTCCATTGGAGCAAAGTTGGCCCGGACACTAAGGATGGCTCCATGGTCTCTGCCTCAGGCACTAGAATGGCTCTGGTTGGGACAGAGCAACACCCCAGATGGGCAGAGCATCGCCCCCTGGTGGGCGTGCCGGGTGGATCCCAGTCAGGCGCATGCGGGAGTCTGTCTGACTATCTCCCTGTTTCCAACTTCAGAAAAATACAATAAATAAATAAATAAATAAATAGGATTTATTCCCATGACTGGCATATATTAAAAATTTCGTAAATGTAGGTTGATTTATTCATAATGGCCATAACAATAGCATTACACATTAAATGTGACAGACATTTTTGAAACACTTTATAATCACTCCATGATTTGGCCCTTGTCTAGCAGCTCTCCTCATCTCTCCATATTAGTCTTCCCCTTATCACAAGGACATTCCAACCTTCTTTCTGTTCCTTGAGTATGCCTGACTCATTCTTGCCTCAAGGTATTTATACTAATTATATTCTCTTTACAAAATGCTTATCTTCTTACTGTATGTAACACCCCCTTTTAGTTCCTCAATGTCACCATGCAGAGTGTTTCACATGAGCCAGCTTTCCTACAGTATACTTGTAGGCTCAGTGTCTGCAACAGAGACCAACCAAAGGATAGATTCAAAAATATTGAGTGAGTTCAAAAAATTATACCTATGCAGATAAGGAAAAAAATAATTGATGCTTTGAAGAAAAAGTTATTGCTCAGGAAAAATTGCACATTTGAAGTACAATTCCCAATCTGTCTGACTTTGAGGCATGTGCTCCTAACTACTACATTCTCTCTCTTGCTAGAACTAGACTCATGACCTGTTGCTCTGCCTCTGTTTTCCTTCCGTCAACACCATTTTGCTAGGTAATATTGAAGAACGACTGATATAACTACTTTGACACATAGCTCTCCACCCTATCGCTTCATATGAAAGCTCATCTTCCTAGCATTAAAAATCCTCCTCGTTGTGACTTCATCCCATCTATGACATGTTTTTCTGGTTTTGTACAAAGTTCTTGTCTTGCCAATATTTGCCATGTTAAAAATACGAACAAACAAAAAAATCCCCAAACTCCTCTATTTCTTGCTTTTCATGCCCATCCTTGGAACTCTGGTTCTATTTTTTGAGTTGTGAATTTTTGCTCCCACTGGTGTGATGTTCATTCATTTGATCTTCATTAATAGCCAACTCTGTGCCAGACATTGCTTGAATTCGAGACCCTCCCCTGAGGCCAGTCATCCCTGAGGCCAGAGCGTCCTGGACACTCTCCAGGATGCATACCTCATTGGGTACAGAAGCCTTTAAGGGGAGCTTCTGCTATGCCTATTCTTCCTGTGACTCAAACTCTCATTTCATAAATCAGGCCTCCCCTTTGTTCTAGATTTTAAAGTTACATAATTAAGTATCCACAAAAGTGTTTTGAAACAATTAAGGAAGGCACAAAATGGGCAGGGAATAATGAAATATATTTGCCTACAAGTTGGCACTGTTGAATCTGGGATGACAGATAAATGACCGTACTAGTTTGTCTCTCTATGTTGACCGTATTCTATGATAAAAAAGCTGAATACTTTACAAGCAAAAAAAAAAAGGCACAAATCTTGGTACAAAGTTAATAAAAACCAATAATCATTCTCCTTCTCTCTAGCAAAGCTTGTGTGAGTGAATTTAAAAAAAAAGAGAAGTGAAAGGACACTAAGTGCTCTCAGACTTCATCTTGTAGAAACCACTGCTATGCTGAGGCAAAGTTTAAGAAATACATACTTTTAATGAAGTCCCATTAAAAACCGACACTGTGCTGGGAGCTTTTCTGTATTTCTTTTCACATGACTGCTGATTTCCCGAGGCGCTGTGTTCGCAGATACTCTCCCTTTTCCTCTTGGCCGGCTCCTCCTGCCAAATGTGTTCACCGAGGCCACAAGGCAAAGATTTAGAGACACTGCTACCATGGAAACAAAATGATGCCTTCAAAACAGCGCTATGATTGGGAATCGTAGAGAAGGGCGCACACTGATTTAAAGAAGAGAATTCACTTACATTATAATTTACCCAATTATGTTCAGTAACATAAATCAGCACGGAAGAAGAGAAAAAGAATAGTTTATGCTCCTCTATTTATTCATTTTTCTCAGAAATATTATTGGTCAGAAGTTGGTCATTTGTCACAATGTTGGGACATTTCTTTCATTGTTTCAAAGAAACTACAAAACTTTGAATTCTGAATTAGGTATTGTGGCTCCCAGATTCTTAGTTCTGTGCTCCCTGGAGATCTGGTCTGCTCCTGTGTTTCTGCCTTGACAGGGTTCCTCCCCATGGGGGACTGGCTTTCTCTAGTGGGACTGGAGGGACATGGTGTGACTCTGGTGGCTGACTCCTCAAAATAGGAATCTGTCTGAGTCCTTCTAGGAGTTTTTATTTCTAGTAACTACAGCTTAAACACCACATGACCTGCATCCTGTTTCTCTGATCCCAACTTCCTACGTAAACTTGGTATTTTTTCCTTACTCTTCTGGAGCTTCTTTTTCCTATACATTCAGTGAAGCAAATAATACCTGTATTATATGACTATTGTAAGGATTAGGTGGACACTATACAACAGACTTTCTCATCTCCTGGCCACTCTGAAGTTGGGCATTTTCTTATGATCTACTGTCTTCTTTGGAGACAGAGTCCTGCTCCTAAAATCCTGTCTCTGTAGCTTCTTGTTATTTATTTTTTGATTGATGCAATTACCTGCTCCCCAAGATTTCTATTTATTGCTCTTTAATGCCCTAGTCTTGCATAAACATCTTCTGGTTGCTTAGTGCTAGATTTCCCAGCTCGTCTGCCTCTCAGACTTTCTCTCATCCATTTATTCATTCATTCATTTCACAGTTATCTCTGTCCAGCTGCTCTATGCCAGAGGGTAAGCTAAGCACTGTGGATGCCAAGATGAAGAATGCATCTCTTCCATTAAAGGGAAAATGTTATTAATCACTATAGATCAACTTTATATATCAATAAATGTCCTGTGGAGCCTTTTAAACAGAAGGCAAAACAATTTGGTAATAATTTAAAACACAAAAGTTTCTGCTAGTCATCATTTGGGTTCTAAGACAAGACTGAGTACAAGTGATATATTTGAAAGGTATGAACAAGTGAGGCAAATGGGATGTGGAAGGGGAAATGCGAATGATGGGTGTGTTGATGGATAGACTGTATATGACGAGGGCTCAGTCTTGCTGGGAATGCTCTGAGGAACCAGGAAAATGCAATTCAGCATTTTCCCACCAAGAAATGGGAAAGCTAGAAATGTCTATGCACTGACAGCTGTTCCTCTTTGGTGGAGGAATGTTTTCTGGATATTGAACCCTGAGCAGTCTCGTGTTGCCCCTGAACTTGAACTGAGAAGTTCCGTGGGGCCAAAGACAAACCTCAGGCAGAGAATCAGAAAGAGGCAGATATTATAATAAAGTACCATCAGAGTGTGTACAAAGTGTCCCTCAGGAGATATGACTTAGCCATAAAAGAAAAATTTAAATATTGCCACCTGCAACAACATGAATGGAACTAGAGGGTATTGTGCTGAGCGAAATAAATCAGACAGAGAAAGAAAAAGACTATATGATTTAACTTATACGTGGAATCTAAAAAAATGAACAAGCAAACTAGAAACAAACTCATAGATACAGAGAACATTCTGATGGTTGCCAAAGGGGAGGGGTTAGAAAATTGGGTGAAAAAGGTGAGGAGATTAGAAAGTACAAACTGGTGGTTACAGAATAGTCATGAAGATGTAAAGCATGACATAGGGAAGATAATCAACAATATTGTAATAACTATGTACGGTGCCCGATGCGTACTAGATTTATTGGGCTGATCATTTCATTAGTTATATAAACATCTAATCACTGGGTTGTACACTTGAAACTAACATAATGTTGTACGTCAACTGTAATTGAGAAGTAAAGATTATTTTTGAAATGACCTAAGAGAACGGGGGTAAGGCAGCCACAAAATCTGCTGCATATTTATTCTTTTTCAAAGTTTAATCCCTTGGCTAATGTTTCTTAGTTTATATTCTTGCTCACCTAACCACTGCTCCATCGTTACTTGAATCTTAGCTCCTACAGAAGCAGTTGATTGGTTTTAAACAAGCAAACATTGTACAGACATTTTAACCTGTATTTCTAGCCTATAGTTTTCCTTAGCTGTGTGTATGAATGATTTCTCCAGCAGAGTCAAGATGCATGCTTTCTATAGGCTGGAATAGAAGGTAGCTTTCCATTATATCCCTCTGCTCCAACAGACTGGTGAGTTTCTATACTCAGGAGAAGACAATACATTGGTGATTTTCTTTACCCATTGACTAGGATAGAACTTCCCTCTAGCTTAAAGATCTTCTATTACTTATGCCACATTTTCTAAACTGAAAATGATGCTTAGATATTTTTGATATTGTTTCACCTGTATCAAATGATACCTTCTCTCTCTGACATCAGGTACCAAAAATATGATAAATTGTATTATGGCAATGGCCTTAAACCCCACAATACTTCTTTACTCCATCCTAAAAATATACAATGCCAAGACTCTATCCCAAAGATATTTTGCCAATATTGTAAAAAATAATGATAAATAAAATCCACACACACAAAGCCATTTCTTGTAGCCCTATGGGTAATAGCAGACTACAAACAACCTAAATTATCACCAATAGGAAACTAGTGGTACATTACATAGTAACAGTGGTATAGTCACACAATAAAATACTAAGCAGCTGTAAAAGGAATAAATGTTAGTTTTTATACTTCTAAAGAATGACCAGGCTCTATTACAAAGTAAATATATATTTTTCAAATCTTAGCATTTCCAGGAGTTTGTATGGGTTTGGGAACAAATGAAATATTTGGTGTCAGGTTTTATTGGTTTTCTTAAACATGGCCCAGGTTTCTCTACCTAATATATTGTGGTATGTAAAAAAATAAAAGTAAAAATAAATGGTCGATTTCCATAACTCACTAGCAAGTTAAATACTTAGGACAATATCTTAACATTTTTAGACCATTACGTCATCAAGCTGACCCTCAGGAAAAGTGGTAATGCAAATAAAGCATATTTTGTCTCTGGTAATTTACCATCCCCTTTCTTAGCCAATCTTACCATTTATCTTTTTAAATTATTATTGATATTTAGAGACAGTGAGAGAGAGAGAGAGAGAGAGAGAGAAACATCAATTTGTTGTCCCATTTATTCATGTTGTCATTAGTTGATTCTTATATATGCCCTGACCAGGGATTGAACTTGCAACCTTGTCATGTCCAGATGTTTTTCTAACAAACAGAACCACCTGGCCAGGGCCATTACCATCTACCTTTCATACAGCATCATTAGACAATGGAGCACCCTGAGGCCTCCAGCAGTTAGTACACTGATTCGATAGCACTCACTGTGCATTGAATAAGCCCATTTCACTATCAGGTGTAGAAGAGGAAACTAGATGTGTTCCAATATCCATTCTTCACTTCTTAGAATGTTTAGCTGAAGATTACACTTTTCACCCTTCCTTGAAGCTACATATAGTCATATGACTAAGTTCTGCCCACTGAAATATTACTGAATGTTTCGGTGTTGTTTCTGAGTTGAGCACTTCAAAGGAAGAAGCATGCCTAACCCTTCCAATGACCCCCTCCCATGGGCCATAATAAGTATGTCTTGGCAGGAACTAGAACATCCATCCCTTTTGAAAGTGAAAAAAATTTTTGTGCGAAGGATGACAGAGCAGCGTGATGGAAGGGGTGGAGGTTCTTAGTAATTGTGTTTCCTTCTACTGTTAATGGATGACTGGCTCAAACTTCTATGTAAAAAGAATGTAACCTTGTCTTCTTTAAACCACAGTTGTTCTGATCTCTCTCATAGCAATCAATCTTATATTTTAACAAATACCATAGGAAATGATAGATTCTGAGAAGAATGAAGTCAGTTTAGTTACCCCCAAGTAGCATTTCTTCACAATGGCTTAGGTTTTTGGAAGAAAAGACTAAAAATGTAAATACTAAAAAGTTTACAGACTAGGATTTAAAATAAATTTGTAACTTGAAATTTTGTGTTGGTTAGAATTTGCTTATATCTATAATCCTAATACTATATGCTTTTGCCCTGGTGCCCTTAATCATTTATGGTTTGCTCTCAAAATCTCCCCCCCCCCCTTTTTTTTTTTTTTTGTATTTTTCTGAAGCCAGAAACGGGGACAGACAGACAGACTCCCGCATGCGCCTGACCGGGATCCACCCGGCACGCCCACCAGGGGGCGACGCTCTGCCCACCAGGGGGCGATGCTCTGCTCCTCCGGGGCGTCGCTCTGCCGTGACCAGAGCCACTCTAGCGCCTGAGGCAGAGGCCAAGGAGCCATCCCCAGCGCCCAGGCCATCTTTGCTCCAATGGAGCCTCGGCTGCAGGAGGGGAAGAGAGAGACAGAGAGGAAGGAGAGGGGGAGGGGTGGAGAAGCAGATGGGCGCTTCTCCTGTGTGCCCTGGCTGGGAATCGAACCTAGGACTTCTGCATGCCCGGCCGACGCTCTACCACTGAGCCAACCGGCCAGGGCCTCAAAATTCTTGAGAGCATGAAAGTTGAACTAAGGAATAATATATCAAAAAGTATTGGTTGAAGCAATTTACGGCTACACGTTTTAATATCAATTTTATAGTGATATTACCAATTGGAAGAAGAGCAAAATGAAATTCAATATAAACCTTGCCCTAAAAATAATTGTCTAAAATGTTGAAGTTCAAAGAATATGTGGGTAACCTGAGGCCTTAACCATACTTGAAAATTGGAAATGGCAGTTATATTATGAGGGGTAAAAAAGTTTATGTAATTTTCAGGCTGTGAGAAAGCAATGATTTTCTTGGGTCAGAAAAATTACAACAGGTAATTTTTCATCCCTGTTTTTCAAGCTAATAGTTTTCAGGTTGCTTCAATAAGCCACCTAACTTTCAAGAGAGCAGGCATCAAAATATTTAAAAATTTTCATACTTAGTAAAGAGTCAAACGCTTGACAACTCTGGAACTCTGAAGAATGTTTATCCGAAGTATTTTAAGAAAATGAATGATTTATGAACAACTCAACTGTGAGGCAGTATTTTTTAAAACAAGTTTCAAGGAACACCAGAGTCATACTCCCTAGGATTGTCCTAAGAAACTTAATATTTTAGGAGCTCCTCAGGGGACCTTATTGCATACTGAAGTCAAAGACAACTGATTCGTTTTGTAAATGTGCAAAGGTAAATGTATGACTACCAAGGTCACTTTAATAATGATACCAATATCTACCATTTATCAAATATCTATTTATTCTGTGTCAGCTCTGCTCATATTATTTCATTTAATCTTCAACATCCATATGTGACGATTCACTATTTTACATATTTGGAAATTCTGAGTAGGTGGCAGAGTCAGGCTTTGGACCCATATTGATTCTCATTTGTGAAGTATTACATGGGCATTGAAATTTGCTCTTTAATAATAATGCAGCTAATACAGTGATCGGATATTTATAAAAACTGCTTGGTTGTTGTGTTCTCAAAGTCTCTAATGCCTAGATCGGTAGATCCTTTCAAAGATAAGAAGAGGTATAAGACATGATTTCTTTCTTTAATGAGCTTACAATTTAAGAGTAAAATTAAAATAACTATATGGAACCCCCCCCCCAGTGCTGAACTTTAGGGATGGCCAGGATGTGTCTAATATGAAGAGGAAGTGGGGGACATTCAGGCAGTTAACATTTTAAGACAATCAGTTAAATTTTGCAATCCTTTTCTAAATCATGCATGTTTAAATTATGAACTCATCTGTCATCCTAATCTCTGAGGCCTCAAATTATAATCGTATGTCATATACAATGGTGCATATAAATCCATGCATAAGAAATTAACTTATCCTCTTTCCTTGACGTTTTGGCAGATCTCAAAGGTGAGAGATCACCCATTCTGACTCCGTATTTTACAAATGAAGAAACTGAGGTTTAAAATGTAAAGTGATTGTTCAAGGTCATTCAATTGGTTCACCATAGTTCAGTGAAAACAAAGTTAATTATTAGCAGGGCTGGAATTGGTTTCCAACTTCTGCTCATTGCCCTTCCAGAAGAAAACTGTAAAAGATATATGTTTTAAAAGAAAACACGTTCTTCAGATCTTTTAGGATCACTCAATGGAAACTTTTTATATCATTCAGATTATATATTGCTTTGTTGCTTCCACTTTAAAGTAGCATGGGAGACCTAGGGGGGAGCAGAAATATCACATCACCATACACAGATCACAAGTCTGTAGCATCTTTTTTTTTTTTTTAAGGTGAGAGGAGGGGAGATAGTGAGGCAGAGACTCCTGCATGCATCCAACAGGGATCGACCTGGCAACCCCATCCGGGGGCCAATGCTTGAGTACCGAGCAATTTTTAGCACCTGAGGTTGATGCGCTCTGACCAATGGGCTAGTCTCAGTGCCCAGGGCCACGCTCAAACCAATTGACCCACTGGCTAAGGGAGAAGGTGAGGGAGATAAGGGGAAGAGGGGAAAGGAAGCAGATGGTCACTTCTTCTGTGTGCCTTGACCGGGAATCGAACCCAAGATGTCCATACACTGGGCCAAGGCTCTATCCATTGAACTACCAGCCAGGGCAGTTCTTTCATAAGATCTTTATCCCAAACAAGTCTATAGTCTTTGCAAACATGGTTTAGTTAAGCACTACAGAAAAGGAATCTAAGATGGAAGAAGGCAGAAAGGATTACATATATATAAAAAAAAAGCATGTGGTGCTTGGAAAATGTAATAGAGGTGACGATGATCTTTCTATGATCACTATCACTTTATTGATCTCAAAGGTGGCTGGTTCCCTTGTAGAAGCTGTACAATGCATCAAAGAAGGTGACTTTATTTTGCAATTGAGGTGTAATAATTAATCAAGCTGAGCATCTCCTCTCAATGTTATTAACATATAATTAATATTGGCAAAAAAAGATTTATTTACATATAAACTGATTTCAAGTTAATAAAAACATCACAATTATTAAACACAAGTTTGTGAGCTAAGATTATTTGATCATATCATTATAGTGGTTCCCATTTCAATTAGAGTATAATTCAAAGCCTTATTTTGGATTTCAAAACTCTAATAATCTGGTCCCTGCCTACTTGTCGGACCTAATTTTAATCAGTCTCTTCCTTGACCACAGATCTTCAACTATTGTGGCCTTTCAAAAATTCTTTGATCATGCCAGATTTCTTCCTGCTTCAGGGCTTTTATACCAGCTGTG